>NC_091284.1:77599679-77921623 GCF_032444005.1 Ranitomeya imitator
GATTAATAATGGATAGGTGTCATAATTGACGCCTCTCCGTTATTAATTAGGCTTAATGTCACCTTACAATAGCAAGGTGGCATTAACCCTTCATTACCCCATATCCCACCGCTACACGGGAATGGGAAGAGAGAGTGGCCAAGTGCCAGAATAGGCGCATCTTCCAGATGTGCCTTTTCTGGGGTGGCTGGGGGCAGATATTTTTAGCCAGGGGGGGCCAATAACCGTGGACCCTCTCCAGGCTATTAATATCTGCCCTCGGTCACTGGCTTTACTACTCTGGCGGAGAAAATTGCGCGGGAGCCCACGCCAATTTTTTCCGCCATTTAACCCTTTATTTTAAGAGCTAGAACGGCCAAATTTTGCAGATACACACTACTGACATTAGTAGTGTGGAATCTGCAAAAAAAATGGAGAGAAGACATGGTTTACTGTATGTAAACCATGTCTCAAATCATGTCGGGTTTTAAGAAGGAGAAAGAAAAAGCCGGTAATTGAATTACCGGCTTTCAAGCTGTATAGCACTGGAATAAATATTAATATATATACATATATGTGTCTAATGACATATATATATATATATATATATATATATATAGACAGTATATATATATTTTTTTCTTTTTGGGACACATGGATCATTTCTATAGCGGTATGTTGGTTTTGCAAGCCTGCGAGAAAACCACGCAGTACGGATGCCATACGGATTACATACGGAGGATGCCATGCGCAAAAAACGCTGACACACCCTGCCTACGGAGGAGCTACGGACCACTATTTTCGGGACATTTCAGCGTATTACGGCCGTAATATACGGACCGTATTTTCATACGCTGAGTGTGAAGCCGGCCTTACTGTGCAGCAAAATTGCTTTTGCTTCACAATTACTTTTTGTTTGCAGTCGTTTTCTTTTTTAATTTCTTTTTCTCTTTCTACGAGGTCAGAAGTTAAAAAAGCCTCAGATACCATCACAGCGGTGCTCTATGATCCAGACATTTCTAGTTACATCACTTGTAAGCAGTCGAAAGATAATTAGATAATTTACTATTAGATGCAATAAAAGCACATACTGAATCTAAACTCCAGTAATTGTGACATTTCAAGAAAACATTGAAATAGCCCTATTTCCTTCATTTTCCATTTAGTTTTGACTCATTTAACCTTGTAGCCATTAATTGTTTGACACCAAACATACCTTTAAATTCAGTTAATTGAGCCTGTTAAATCACGGATGTTTTAAATGGGAAAACCGTAGTTAAAAGAAATGTCTCCTGTTATGAAAGGTAATTCAGTACCACAATGGACATAGAGGTCAGCGCACATACAGTGACCTGGCAATAACCCAAAAAACAAGAACGAGCTCTGAGACGTGGGAACTCTGTTGACCGCAATCCCTAATCCTCTCCAACCACACTAAAGGCAGCCGTGGATTGCGCCTAACGCTCCCTATGCAACTCGGCACGGCCTGAGAAACTAGCTAGCCTGAAGATAGAAAATAAGCCTACCTTGCCTCAGAGAAATACCCCAAAGGAAAAGACAGCCCCCACATATAATGACTGTGAGTTAAGATGAAAAGACAAACGTAGAGATGAAATAGATTTAGCAAAGTGAGGCCCAACTTTCTGAACAGAGTGAGGATAGGAAAGGTAACTTTGCGGTCAACACAAAACCCTACAAAAACCACGCAAAGGGGGCAAAAAGACCCTCCGTACCGAACTAACGGCACGGAGGTACACCCTCTGCGTCCCAGAGCTTCCAGCAAGCAGAAAAAAACAAATTGACAAGCTGGACAGAAAAAAACAGCAAATGAATAGCAAAGAGGAACTTAGCTATGCAGAGCAGCAGGCCACAGGAACGATCCAGGAGGAAACAGGTCCAATACTAGAACATTGACTGGAGGCCAGGATCAAAGCACTAGGTGGAGTTAAATAGAGCAGCACCTAACGACTTCACCACATCACCTGACGAAGGAAACTCAGAAGCCGCAGTACCACTTTCCTCCACCAACGGAAGCTCACAGAGAGAACCAGCCGAAGTACCACTTGTGACCACAGGAGGGAGCTCTGCCACAGAATTCACAACAGTACCCCCCCTGAGGAGGGGTCACCGAACCCTCACCAGAGCTCCCAGGACGACCAGGATGAGCCATATGAAAGGCACGAACAAGATCGGGAGCATGGACATCAGAGGCAAAGACCCAGGAATTATCTTCCTGAGCATAACCCTTCCACTTAACCAGATACTGGAGTTTCCGCCTTGAAACACGAGAATCCAAAATCTTCTCCACAATATACTCCAACTCCCCCTCCACCAAAACCGGGGCAGGAGGATCAACAGATGGAACCATAGGTGCCACGTATCTCCGCAACAATGACCTATGGAATACGTTATGTATGGAAAAAGAATCTGGAAGGGTCAGACGAAAAGACACAGGATTAAGAACCTCAAAAATCCTATACGGACGAATAAAACGAGGTTTAAACTTAGGAGAGGAAACCTTCATAGGAATATGACGAGAAGATAACCAAACCAAGTCCCCAACCCGAAGTCGGGGACCCACACAGCGTCTGCGATTAGCAAAACGTTGAGCCTTCTCCTGGGACAAAGTCAAATTGTCCACTACATGAGTCCAAATCTGCTGCAACCTGTCCACCACTGTATCCACACCAGGACAGTCCGAAGACTCAACCTGCCCTGAAGAGAAACGAGGATGGAACCCAGAGTTGCAGAAAAACTGTGAAACCAAGGTAGCCGAGCTGGCCCGATTATTAAGGGCAAACTCAGCCAAAGGCAAAAAGGACACCCAGTCATCCTGATCAGCAGAAACAAAGCATCTCAGAAATGTTTCCAAGGTCTGATCGGTTCGTTCGGTCTGGCCATTAGTCTGAGGATGGAAAGCCGAGGAAAAAGACAAGTCAATGCCCATCCTACCACAAAAGGCTCGCCAAAACCTCGAAACAAACTGGGAACCTCTGTCAGAAACGATATTCTCTGGAATGCCATGTAAACGAACCACATGCTGGAAAAACAATGGCACCAAATCAGAGGAGGAAGGCAATTTAGACAAGGGTACCAAATGGACCATCTTAGAGAAGCGATCACAGACCACCCAAATGACTGACATCTTTTGAGAGACGGGAAGATCTGAAATAAAATCCATAGAGATATGTGTCCAAGGCCTTTTCGGGACCGGCAAGGGCAAAAGCAACCCACTGGCACGAGAACAGCAGGGCTTAGCCCGAGCACAAATCCCACAGGACTGCACAAAAGTACGCACATCCCACGACAGAGATGGCCACCAAAAGGATCTAGCCACTAACTCTCTGGTACCAAAGATTCCAGGATGACCAGCCAACACCGAACAATGAACCTCAGAGATAACTTTATTCGTCCACCTATCAGGGACAAACAGTTTCTCCACTGGGCAACGATCAGGTTTATTAGCCTGAAATTTTTGCAGCACCCGCCGCAAATCAGGGGAGATGGCAGACACAATTACTCCCTCTTTGAGGATACCCGCCGGCTCAGATACACCCGGAGAGTCGGGCACAAAACTCCTAGACAGAGCATCCGCCTTCACATTTTTAGAGCCCGGAAGGTATGAAATCACAAAGTCAAAACGAAAAAACAACAACCAACGAGCTTGTCTAGGATTAAACCGCTTGGCGGACTCGAGATAAGTCAAGTTCTTATGATCAGTCAAGACCACCACGCGATGCTTAGCTCCTTCAAGCCAATGACGCCACTCCTCGAATGCCCACTTCATGGCCAGCAACTCTCGATTGCCCACATCATAATTTCGCTCAGCAGGCGAAAACTTCCTGGAAAAGAAGGCGCATGGTTTCATCACCGAGCAATCAAAACTTCTCTGCGACAAAACAGCCCCTGCTCCAATCTCAGAAGCATCAACCTCGACCTGGAACGGAAGCGAAACATCTGGTTGACACAACACAGGGGCAGAAGAAAAACGACGCTTCAACTCTTGAAAAGCTTCCACCGCAGCAGAAGACCAATTGACCAAATCAGCACCTTTCTTGGTCAAATCGGTCAATGGTTTAGCAATACTAGAAAAATTGCAGATGAAGCGACGATAAAAATTAGCAAAGCCCAGGAACTTTTGCAGACTTTTCAGAGATGTCGGCTGAGTCCAATTATGGATGGCTTGGACCTTAACAGGGTCCATCTCGATAGTAGAAGGGGAAAACATGAACCCCAAAAATGAAACCTTCTGAACACCAAAGAGACACTTTGATCCCTTCACAAACAAAGAATTAGCACGCAGGACCTGAAACACCATTCTGACCTGCTTCACATGAGACTCCCAATCATCCGAGAAGATCAAAATGTCATCTAAGTACACAATCAGGAATTTATCCAGGTACTCTCGGAAGATGTCATGCATAAAGGACTGAAACACTGATGGAGCATTGGCAAGTCCGAATGGCATTACTAAATACTCAAAATGGCCCTCGGGCGTATTAAATGCAGTTTTCCACTCATCGCCTCGCTTAATACGCACAAGATTATACGCACCACGAAGATCTATCTTGGTGAACCAACTAGCCCCCTTAATCCGAGCAAACAAATCAGATAGCAATGGCAAGGGGTACTGAAATTTAACCGTGATCTTATTTAGAAGGCGGTAATCTATACAAGGTCTCAGTCAACCATCCTTCTTGGCTACAAAAAAGAACCCTGCTCCTAATGGCGACGATGACGGGCGAATATGCCCCTTCTCCAAAGACTCCTTCACATAACTCCGCATAGCGGCGTGCTCAGGCACAGATAAATTAAACAGTCGACCTTTTGGGAATTTACTACCAGGAATCAAATCGATAGCACAATCACAATCCCTATGCGGAGGTAGGGTATCGGACTTGGGCTCATCAAATAAATCCCGGTAATCAGACAAGAACTCAGGAACCTCAGAAGGGGTGGATGACGAAATAGTCAGAAATGGGACATCACCATGTACCCCCTGACAACCCCAGCTGGACACAGACATGGATTTCCAATCTAATACTGGATTATGGACTTGTAGCCATGGCAACCCCAACACGACCACATCATGCAGATTATGCAACACCAGAAAGCGAATAACCTCCTGATGTGCAGGAGCCATGCACATGGTCAGCTGGGTCCAGTACTGAGGCTTATTCTTGGCCAAAGGCGTAGCATCAATTCCTCTCAATGGAATAGGACACTGCAAGGGCTCCAAGAAAAACCCACAACGCCTAGCATACTCCAAGTCCATCAAATTCAGAGCAGTGCCTGAGTCCACAAATGCCATGACAGAATACGATGACAAAGAGCAGATCAAGGTAACAGACAGAAGAAATTTTGACTGTATCGTACCAATGGTGGCAGACCTAGCGAACCGCTTAGTGCGCTTAGGACAATCAGAGATAGCATGAGTGGAATCACCACAGTAGAAACACAGCCCATTCAGACGTCTGTGTTCTTGCCGTTCAACTCTGGTCAAAGTCCTATCGCACTGCATAGGCTCAGGTTTAAGCTCAGGTAATACCGCCAAATGGTGCACAGATTTACGCTTGCGCAAGCGTCGACCGATCTGAATGGCTAAAGACATAGACTCATTCAGACCAGCAGGCATAGGAAATCCCACCATGACATCCTTAAGGGCTTCAGAGAGACCTTTTCTGAAAATACAGTGGGGCAAAAAAGTATTTAGTCAGTCAGCAATAGTGCAAGTTCCACCACTTAAAAAGATGAGAGGCGTCTGTAATTTACATCATAGGTAGACCTCAACTATGGGAGACAAACTGAGAAAAAAAAATCCAGAAAATCACATTGTCTGTTTTTTTAACATTTTATTTGCATATTATGGTGGAAAATAAGTATTTGGTCAGAAACAAAATTTCATCTCAATACTTTGTAATATATCCTTTGTTGGCAATGACAGAGGTCAAACGTTTTCTGTAAGTCTTCACAAGGTTGCCACACACTGTTGTTGGTATGTTGGCCCATTCCTCCATGCAGATCTCCTCTAGAGCAGTGATGTTTTTGGCTTTTCGCTTGGCAACACGGACTTTCAACTCCCTCCAAAGGTTTTCTATAGGGTTGAGATCTGGAGACTGGCTAGGCCACTCCAGGACCTTGAAATGCTTCTTACGAAGCCACTCCTTCGTTGCCCTGGCGGTGTGCTTTGGATCATTGTTATGTTGAAAGACCCAGCTACGTTTCATCTTCAATGCCCTTGCTGATGGAAGGAGGTTTGCACTCAAAATCTCACGATACATGGCCCCATTCATTCTTTCATGTACCCGGATCAGTCGTCCTAACCCCTTTGCAGAGAAACAGCCCCAAAGCATGATGTTTCCACCACCATGCTTTACAGTAGGTATGGTGTTTGATGGATGCAACTCAGTATTCTTTTTCCTCCAAACACGACAAGTTGTGTTTCTACCAAACAGTTCCAGTTTGGTTTCATCAGACCATAGGACATTCTCCCAAAACTCCTCTGGATCATCCAAATGCTCTCTAGCAAACTTCAGACGGGCCCGGACATGTACTGGCTTAAGCAGTGGAACACATCTGGCACTGCAGGATCTGAGTCCATGGTGGTGTAGTGTGTTACTTATGGTAGGCCTTGTTACATTGGTCCCAGCTCTCTGCATTTCATTCACTAGGTCCCCCCGCGTGGTTCTGGGATTTTGGCTTACCGTTCTTGTGATCATTCTGACCCCACGGGGTGGGATTTTGCGTGGAGCCCCAGATCGAGGGAGATTATCAGTGGTCTTGTATGTCTTCCATTTTCTAATTATTGCTCCAACTGTTGATTTCTTCACTCCAAGCTGGTTGGCTATTGCAGATTCAGTCTTCCCAGCCTGGTGCAGGGCTACAATTTTGTTTCTGGTGTCCTTTGACAGCTCTTTGGTCTTCACCATAGTGGAGTTTGGAGTCAGACTGTTTGAGGGTGTGCACAGGTGTCTTTTTATACTGATAACAAGTTTAAACAGGCGCCATTACTACAGGTAATGAGTGGAGGAAAGAGGAGACTCTTAAAGAAGAAGTTACAGGCCTGTGAGAGCCAGAAATCTTGATTGTTTGTTTGTGACCAAATACTTATTTTCCACCATAATATGCAAATAAATTGTTAAAAAAACAGACAATGTGATTTTCTGGATTTTTTTTTCTCAGTTTGTCTCCCATAGTTGAGGTCTACCTATGATGTAAATTACAGACGCCTCTCATCTTTTTAAGTGGTGGAACTTGCACTATTGCTGACTAACTAAATACTTTTTTGCCCCACTGTAGCTGTGAGCGCACCTTCATTCCACTGAGTGAGTACGGACCACTTTCTAAATTTCTGACAATATACCTCTATTTCATCCTGACCCTGACACAGAGCCAGCAAATTCTTCTCTGCCTGATCCACAGAATTAGGCTCATCGTACAGCAATCCGAGCGCCAGGAAAAATGCATCGATATTACTTAATGCAGGATCTCCTGACGCAAGAGAAAATGCCCAGTCCTGAGGGTTGCCATGCATAAAAGAAATAACGATCCTAACTTGTTGAACTGGGTCACCAGAGGAGCGAGGTTTCAAAGCCAGAAATAGTTTACAATTATTTTTGAAACTCAGAAATTTAGTTCTATCTCCAAAAAACAAATCAGGAATAGGAATTCTCGGTTCTAACATAGAATTCTGAACCACAAAGTCTTGAATACTTTGTACTCTTGCCGTGAGCTGATCCACACATGAAGACGGACCTTTAATGTCCATTGCTACACCTGTGTCCTGAACCACCCAAATGTCTAGGGGAAAAAAAAGGCAAAACACAGTGCAAAGAAAAAAAAATGGTCTCAGAACTTCTTTTTTCCCTCTATTGGGAATCATTAGTACTTTGGGCCTCTAGTACTGTTATGAAAGGTAATTCAGTACCACAATGGACATAGAGGTCAGCGCACATACAGTGACCTGGCAATAACCCAAAAAACAAGAACGAGCTCTGAGACGTGGGAACTCTGTTGACCGCAATCCCTAATCCTCTCCAACCACACTAAAGGCAGCCGTGGATTGCGCCTAACGCTCCCTATGCAACTCGGCACGGCCTGAGAAACTAGCTAGCCTGAAGATAGAAAATAAGCCTACCTTGCCTCAGAGAAATACCCCAAAGGAAAAGGCAGCCCCCACATATAATGACTGTGAGTTAAGATGAAAAGACAAACGTAGAGATGAAATAGATTTAGCAAAGTGAGGCCCAACTTTCTGAACAGAGCGAGGATAGGAAAGGTAACTTTGCGGTCAACACAAAACCCTACAAAAACCACGCAAAGGGGGCAAAAAGACCCTCCGTACCGAACTAACGGCACGGAGGTACACCCTCTGCGTCCCAGAGCTTCCAGCAAGCAGAAAAAAACAAATTGACAAGCTGGACAGAAAAAAACAGCAAACGAATAGCAAAGAGGAACTTAGCTATGCAGAGCAGCAGGCCACAGGAACGATCCAGGAGGAAACAGGTCCAATACTAGAACATTGACTGGAGGCCAGGATCAAAGCACTAGGTGGATATAATAGAGCAGCACCTAACGACTTCACCACATCACCTGAGGAAGGAAACTCAGAAGCCGCAGTACCACTTTCCTCCACCAACGGAAGCTCACAGAGAGAACCAGCCGAAGTACCACTTGTGACCACAGGAGGGAGCTCTGCCACAGAATTCACAACAGTCTCCTTTGTGAAGTGGGAAATGTCGAAATTTCTGCCACAACGTTAAATGTTATTTTAATTAAATTGGTTGGACAATTAAGCTAAAAGGAAATGTATAGGTTACAGAAGTTGTCCTTAACCCATGGCTCTCCAGGTGTGGTGCAGCATCTGCCAACCTACCCAGACAGTGTGCAGTTACAGTGGTTTGCGGTATTCTCCTCCTTGGGTTTTTACTTATTTTGTTACATTACAATCTGTGTTTAAATATTTTTGCAATCCAACTTGTGTGTGATGCATTACCACTTACTGTAATAGTCTAAATTGGTGAAGTGAAGTGAGAAAAATATAGACATAAATTAATTTTATGGTTAAATTAACTGAAAATTGGCATTTGCATATAAATTCACCCTTTTTGCTAAGAACACTGTAAACATTCATGGTGCAAGCAATTACCTTCACATGCCTAGTGAAAGGAAGTCCACCTGTGGGCAATCTAATTGTCACATTGTCTGCCTGTATCTACACACCTTTGCTGAAAGGCAACAGAGGCTGCAACACCATTACGTAAGAGGCACCAAACAACACCATGAAGATCAAGGAGATCTCCAAACAAGTCAGGAACAAAGTTCTTGAGTACAATTCAGAGTTGGGTTATCAAATAAATATCCCAATCTCTGGTGATCCCCAAGAGCACCATCAAATCCATTATCATCAAATGGAAAGAACATAGTACCACAAGAAAACATGCACATTGAAGTGTTGTTTGCATGAACAGATGCAAATCCTTAAAAAAAAAGTTAAATTTCAGATTGTGAAGTAGAAAAACACAATAAAACCTAAGTGGCTGAATACTTTCACAAGCCACTGTAGATACACATGGGTTGGCAATGAATCCTGGTACCTTAGAGGTGCTGTCTTCTAATGAAGCTGGTTTAGAGAATAATTAGTTTTAAAGCAGAATAATATATCTAATTTAAAACCAGAACATAACATCTACTATATAATTGTCTAAGGGTCACTTCCGTCTTTCTATCCTTCTGTCTGTCTGTCACGGATATTCATTGGTCGCGGCCTCTGTCTGTCATGGAATCCAAGTCATTTTTTAACCTGTGACATACGTGGCTGGGCAATATACTATGCGGCTGGGCAATATACTACGTAGCTGGGCAATATACTACGTAGCTGGGCAATATACTACGTGGCTGAGCAATATACTACGTGGTTCTGTGCTGTATACTACGTAGCTGGGCAATATACTATGTGGCTCTGTGCTGTATACTACATCACTGTGCAATATACTATGTGGCTACGTATATACTATGTCACTGGGCAATATACTATGTAACTGGGCAATATACTATGTAACTGGGCAATATACTACGTGGCTGGGCAATATACTACTGCCCCTATTGGACAAACAATCAGTAGATTTGGTTTCCAGTACCATCTCTATGCTGACGACACCCAATTATACACTTCTGCTCCCGATATCACACCGACCTTTTTAGAAAACACCAGTGATTGTCTTACCGCTGTCTCTAACATCATGTCCTCCCTCTATCTGAAACTAAACCTGTCAAAAACTGAACTCCTCGTGTTCTCTCCCTCTACTAACCTACCTTTGCCTGACATTGCCATCTCCGTGTGCGGTTCCACCATTACTCCAAAGCAACATGCCCGCTGCCTTGGGGTCATCCTTGATTCTGACCTTTCATTCACCCCCTACATCCGATCACTGGCTCGCTCTTCTTACCTGCATCTCAAAAACATTTCTAGAACTCGCCCTTTTCTTAATTTCGACTCTGCAAAAACTCTGACTGTTTCACTTATTCATTCTCGTCTGGACTATTGTAACTCTCTACTAATCGGTCTCCCTCTTGCAAAACTCTCCCCGCTCCAATCTGTCCTGAATGCTGCAGCCAGGATCATATTCCTCACCAACCGTTACACCGATGCCTCTACCCTGTGCCAGTCACTACACTGGCTACCCATCCACTCCAGAATCCAGTACAAAACTACTACCCTCATCCACAAAGCACTCCATGGCTCAGCACCACCCTACATCTCCTCCCTGGTATCAGTCTACCACCCTACCCGTGCCCTCCGCTCCGCTAATGACCTCAGGTTAGCATCCTCAATAATCAGAACCTCCCACTCCCGTCTCCAAGACTTTACACGTGTTGCGCCGATTCTTTGGAATGCACTACCTAGGTTAATACGATTAATCCCCAATCCCCACAGTTTTAAGCGTGCCCTAAAAACTCATTTGTTCAGACTGGCCTACCGCCTCAATGCATTAACCTAACGATCCCTGTGTGGCCTATTTATAATAAAAAAAAAAAAAAAAAAAAAGGTTCCTCGCATCATGTTCTCATACACTTTATGCAGTATTAGCCCTCTGTGTCTGTACTGCTACATACTTAGGCAGGTAACTGGTTCATGCAGCTTTACATGAACACCTGAGCCTTACACTATAGCTGGTCCGAATAACTAAAGCAATTGTTACCATCCACCTCTCGTGTCTCCCCTTTTCCCCATAGTTTGTATGCTTGCGAGCAGGGCCCTCACTCCTCCTGGTATCTGTTTTGAACTGTATTTCTGTTATGCTGTAATGTCTATTGTCTGTACAAGTCCCCTCTATAATTTGTAAAGCGCTGCGGAATATGTTGGCGCTATATAAATAAAATTATTATTATTATTATTATTATTATTATTACTACGTGGCTGGGCAATATACTACGTGGCTGGGCAATATACTACGTGACTGGCCAATATACTATGTGGGCTGTGCAATATATTACATAGCTGGGCAATATACTATGTGGCTGGGCAATATACTATGTGGCTGGGCAATATAATACGTGGCTGGGCAATATACTACGTGGACATGCATATTCTACAATGCCCGATGCGTTAGAATCGGGTCACCATCTAGTACCATACAAAAGTTCACTGGTTCAGTAATCGCCTCTGTTACAGGTGTCAGAAGGTACTGATCATGTGGTCTACAAAACCACAAAAAGTTGTATACATGTTAAATTATAAAAAAAAATTCATATAGTTTCTAAATTTTTATGTACATTTTGAATTTAAAATGAATTTAAAAACCTTTTATAATATTGTTAGTTTACTTGTGCCCAATGTGTTGGGCATTGCACTACTCAGTGAATATAGCTCCTGACTGCTCATTTCCTTCTGTTTTGCTAAACAATTGGTATTCCCCTTGGGATTAGCTGCGCACTTAGGGTACCGTCACACAGTGGCATTTTGATCGTTACGACGGCACGATCCGTGACGCTCCAGCGTCGTAACAATATCGCTCCAGCGTCGTAGACTGCTGTCACACTTTGCAATGTACGACGCTGGAGCGATAATTTCATGACGTATGTGCGATGTAGAAGCCGTTGGTTACTATGCGCACATCGTATACGATATATGTTACACCATGCGATCATGCCGCCACAGCGGGACACTAGACGACGAAAGAAAGTTTCAAACGATCTGCTACGACGTACGATTCTCAGCGGGGTCCCTGATCGCAGGAGCGTGTCAGACACTGCGATCTCGTAACTATATCGCTCGAACGTCACAAATCGTGCCGTCGTAGCGATCAAAATTGCACTGTGTGACGGTACCCTTAGTTTTACCCTAATCTGATTGGCATGGTTGTGCTGTAAAATTATAGTGGGGGTTCATAAGTAAATGGAGGGCGTTTGGTATTTAAGAAGTAATCCCATGAATACACTTTTTCATTTATAGTATGTATGGCGTATGGTGTGTAGTGTGAGTGTATTAATATACTCACCTATCGCCTCTCTCCAACATTTAGCAGCATTCTGTTCCTCTTCTTAGTGATGTTATCACAATTATGATGACTAGCCAGCTCATTCTATGCTCTAGGTGTGAGCTGCAAGTCTGTTTTAAAATGTAAGTCTATAGCCTCAATCTGACGCTCCATAGACTTATGTTGTAAAATCTACTTCCAGATCACTCAGAGTGCAGCATGACCTGGAGAGTCTGCAGAACAGTGACGTCACAGAGAAGTAGAGCAGAAAGGCGCTTGAACTCGGAGAAGGTGGTGGTACGTGAGTATATTACACACCCACACTACATAACATCCACATACACATAGATTTAATAAAGAAATATATTCATGTGAGGGTGTCATTAAGGAAGAGTTGTACACAGACAGGCAAATTTTTGAAAATACCACTTTGAGCCTTGTTTTACTAAATAGTTAAAAAAAATAGGATGCCTATCTAGTGGAGATGATCAGCAGCGATGGGCGAGCAGGCACAGTACTCGATTGAGCTTCCTAGTACTCAAAATGCTCGACTGAGTACTCGACTGAGTATTTGGGTACTCAGGCGCCATACTCAATTCCCTCCCCTGGATGTTTTGTGACTGAATTTTAGCCAATAAGCATGCATGGATTGCCTGCCAATCATGGTGATGCCGTAGCCATGTTGGCTACTGGCATTACTGTGATTGGTAAAAGCCACATAGCATTATCAGGTCTTTATAAGTTCCGGTGACACATTGTTTGGTGCACTGAACCCAGAAATAGTGTAGAGAGAGTTTCTGCTGTAGAAGGGACAGTGAGTTATATAGCGTTCCAGTACCTGCTGGTGCAACATTAAACCAAGACAGTCCTTTCAGGGCTAGTTCAAATACATTCTATCATATAATACCATTCTTGACCGCCATTAGAGTAGGATTAGCTGCTGAAGTAGGAATTCTATGCTAGCGGCATTCAGGGCAGGATTCATTGCATTACAGTCCTTGGTGCTGCTACGTTAAACCAACAATACTTTTCAGGGCTAATTCAAATAGATTATATTCACTAATAACACCTTTCTTATCTGCAATTTGAGTAAGGTTAGCTGGTAGAGTAGGGATAGCATATTAGAAGCATTGAGGCAGGGTTAATTGAGTGACAGTCCTTGGTGCTGCCACATACTGTACAAGCAAAAGTATTTTCAGGGACAATTTAAATAGATTCTATTCTCTAATAATACTGCTCTTATCTACTATTTGTGTATGGTTAGCTGGCAGAGTAAGGGTAGTGTAAGCAGGGTTGATTGCGTTACAATCCTTGGTGATGCCACCTACAAGTAGATGTCCTTTCTGGGACAATTTAAATACATTCTATTCTTTAATAGTACCGTTCTTATCTGAAATTCATGTAGAATTAGCTGGTAAAATAGGGATAGCATATTGGAGTCATTTAAAATAGATTCCATTCGCTAATAATACCAACCTTAGCTGTGTGGATAATTTAAAATGCCGCTGATGGTGCACACAGAGGCAATGGCCATGGAGCAGGTAAAACTGTGCCTGCTGCAGGAGCACAATAAACACACTCATCCATGAGACCTAGCTTCCTGTCCCACTTTTGAGGGAGAACGGAGCACCACTGTTGAAGCCAGAACAGGGTGACAAGGGTGAGGGTTGGAAGGCAGATATTGCTTCCAGTCTGTTTCTCAGCACCATCCTAACTATCCAAGAGTCAGGGCCACATAATCCTCACCCTGATCCTTCTTCCTCCCACCGTGACTAGTCCTAGGATACAAGTAACCCCATATTTGAACACTCCGGGGGGCTCTTTACCCTTCCATTTTTGGCTTATTCTGACCTCTTACCATGCACATTTCAAGAGGTACATGTGTGGTGATGTCCAAATATTTTAGCTGCCATAGTCAAAAGAAGCCGACAGTGGTGAATGGCAATTACTGTCTCAAGAAGTGGATGATGATGAGACACTTTTGCCAACAAGTCATGTTAAGATGGCAAGTCAGGAGAAGGACCAGTGTGAGGAAGTGGAAGACGAGATGGTGAATGATGAAGTCAATGATGCTACCTGGTGGCATGCAGAGCGAGCACAGCAGTGCAAGGGGGAGAGATCTGCAGCACCAGAACAGGCAGGCAGGAGGAGGCAGAGGGGTTGAAAAAGGAAGAAGGAGGTCTACTGTTTCCCAAAGCATGCAGCTAGATCCCAAGCGTTAGGTGTTTCCCAGCCAGGGTCTTTTTTACACAAAGTGTGGAAGAAAAGTAAATGGTCATTTGCAACCTGTGCCACACCAAGCTCAGGGGCCTGATAGGAGCCTTACAGCTATGAGCCTGACAACCACCACCATGCTCAAGCATATGTCATCCCAGCACCTGACTAGGTAGGCTGGACGCCTGTGTCCACAATCAATGTCTGCATGTGACACCACTAACTCTTCCCTTGTGTACACTGAGGCTTTCTGCAACCTCATAACTGGGGCCGTACTTGGCCCCCAGCTGCCACTATTTCTCCTGGAAAGCCATCCCCACCTTACATCAGCACGTGTCCCATAACATGACGTTCTGACCAACACATTTACTGGAAAGGTCCACTTAACCAACCCCATGTGGAAAATTGCTTTTGACCAGTGAAGCCACATTTCCCTAACAGTATGCAGGGTGAACCTGCTGGAGGCCAGGGCTGAGTTAGACCAGTGCTGCACACGTGCTACCAATTCCCAGAATTGTGGGCCTGAGTTCCACCAGGGTTTCCTCCTCCTTCTATGCCATTTCTTCACCTTTTACTTCTCCTCATCTTCCATCCTGCATTACCTTCCATATCAGTTGCAATCTAGAAGCACTACAAACTTCCTTGGTGAAGTGGCAACAGGCTCTGCTTAAACTCAAAACTTTAGGTGACAAATAGCACAGCGCTGCAGAATTGTTGAAATGTCTAATAAACCAGACAGATCTTGGCTCTCGTTGCTGAACCTACAAGCAGGCATGGTTGTGTGTGATAATTGCCGTAACATGGTGGCAGCTCTGAAGCTTGTCAAGCTCACAAATGTACCATGCCTAGCCCAAGTGCTTAACATAGTGGTTCAGTGATTTCTGGAAACCTACTCCAATTTGCCTGAGCTACTTGTGAAGGTATGTCACATGTGCCCCCAATTCCGCAGGTCACCTACAGCTGCAGCCGGTCTGACAGTGCTGAAGCAACGCTTGCAACTGCCCCCCCCACTGGCTGGTTTGCGACCTGTCCATGTGCTTTAATTCAGCATTACCGTATTTTTCAGAATATAAGACGCAGTGAAACATAAGACGCACCCAGGTTTTAGAGGTGGAAAATAGTGAAAAAAATATTTGAAGCAAAAAATGTGGTAAAATATTTAACCCCTTCCCGACCCATGACGCCACGTAGGCGTCATGAAAGTCGGTGCCAATCCGACCCATGAGGCCTATGTGGCGTCATGGAAAGATCGCGTCCCTGCAGATCGGGTGAAAGGGTCAACTCCCATTTCACCCGATCTGCAGGGACAGGGGGAGTGGTAGTTTAGCCCAGGGGGGGTGGCTTCACCCCCCGTGGCTACGATCGCTCTGATTGGCTGCTGAAAGTGAAACTGCCAATCAGAGCGATTTGTAATATTTCACCTATTATAACGGGTGAAATATTACAATCCAGCCATGGCCGATGCTGCAATATCATCGGCCATGGCTGGAAATAATAATGTGCCCCCACCCCACCCCACCGATCGCCCCCTCAGCCCTCCGATTTGCCCGGCACACTGCCCCGCTCCCCTCCGTCCTGTGCTCCGCTCCCCCCGTGCTCTTGTCCGCTCACCCCCGTGCTCCAATCACCCCCCCCGTGCTCCAATCACCCCCCCGCACTCCGATCCACCCCCCGTGCTCCGTTCCACCCCCTGTGCTCCGTTCCACCCCCGTGCTCCGTTCCACCCCCTCCGTGCTCCGTTCCACCACTCCCGCGTTCCGATCCGCCCCCCCATGCTCCGATCCCCCCCGTGCTCCCCCCCACCCCATCATACTTACCGATCCTGCCGGGGTCCGTCCGTCTTCTCCCTGGGCGCCGCCATCTTCCAAAATGGCGGGCGCATGCCCAGTGCGCCCGCCGAATCTGCCGGCCGGCAGATTCGTTCAAAGTGCATTTTGATCACTGAGATATAATCTATCCCAGTGATCAAAATAAAAAAATGATAAATGATAAATTTGTCACCCCCATAGGTAGGGACAATAAAAAAATATAGAATTTTTTTTTTCCACTAATGTAAGAATAGGGTTAGGGGTAGGGTTAGGGCTAGGGTTAGGGTTAGGGCTAGGGGTAGGGTTAGGGGTAGGGGTAGGGTTAGGGCTAGGGTTAGGGCTAGGGTTAGGGTTAGGGTTAGAGCTAGGGTTAGGGCTAGGGTTAGGGCTAGGGTTAGAGCTAGGGTTAGGGTTAGGGTTTTGGTATGTGCACACGTATTCTGGTCCTCTGCGGATTTTTCCGCTGCGGATTTTTCCGCGCATCATTTTCTGCACATTTCACTGCAGTTTTACAACTGCGGTTTTCTATTGGAGCAGTTGTAAAACCGCTGCGGAATCCGCAGAAAGAAGAGACATGCTGCGGAATGTAAACCGCTGCGTTTCCGTGCAGTTTTTCTGCAGCATGTGTACAGCGATTTTTGTTTACCCATTGAACTGTAAACTCATGGGAAACTGCTGCGGATCCGCAGCGTTTTCCGCAGCGTGTGCACATACCTTTAGAATTAGGCCATGTGCACACGATGCGGATTTGGCTGCAGTGTTCCATCAGGTTTACAGTACCAAGTAAACCTATGGAAAACCAAATCCGCTGTGCCCATGGTGCGGAAAATACCGTGCGGAATCCGCAGATGAAATCCGCACAAAAAACACTGGAAATCCGCGGAAAATCCGCAGGTAAAACGCAGTGCCTTTTACCCGCGGATTTTTCAAAAATGATGCTGAAAAATCTCACACGAATCCGCAACGTGGGCACATAGCCTTAGGGTTAGGGTTGTGATTAGGGTTATGGCTACAGTTGGGATTAGGGTTACGGCTACAGTTGGGATTAGGGTTAGGGGTGTGGGGGGGTTAGTGTTGGAGTTAGAATTGAGGGGTTTCCACTGTTTAGGCACATCAGGGGTCTCCAAACGCAACATGGCGCCACCATTGATTCCAGCCAATGTTGCCCAAACAGTGGTTTACCCCCACATATGGGGTACCAGCATACTCAGGATAAACTGCGCAACAATTACTGGGGTCCAATTTCTCCTGTTACCCTTGTGAAAATAAAAAAATGCTTGCTAAAACATCATTTTTGAGGAAAGAAAAATGATTTTTTATTTTCACGGCTCTGCGTTGTAAACGTCTGTGAAGCACCTGGGGGTTCAAAGTGCTCACCACATATCTAGATAAGTTCCTTGGGGGGTCTAGTTTCTAAAATTGGGTCACTTGTGGGGGGTTTCTACTGTTTAGGCACACCAGGGGCTCTGTAAGCGCAACGTGACGCCCGCAGACCATTCCATCAAAGTCTGCATTTCAAAAGTCACTACTTCCCTTCTGAGCCCCGACGTGTGCCCAAACAGTGGTTTACCCCCACACATGGGGTATCAGCGTACTCAGGAGAAACTGTACAACAACTTTTGGGGTCCAAGTTCTCCTGTAACCCTTGGGAAAATAAAAAATTCTGGGCTAAATTATTATTTTTGAGGAAAGAAAACGTATTTATTATTTT
Source organism: Ranitomeya imitator (assembly GCF_032444005.1). NCBI lineage: Eukaryota > Metazoa > Chordata > Amphibia > Anura > Dendrobatidae > Ranitomeya > Ranitomeya imitator. The sequence goes on from NC_091284.1 coordinate 77,617,871, forward strand.
CACGGCTCTGCGTTGTAAACTTCTGTGAAGCACTTGGGGGTTCAAAGTGCTCACCACACATCTAGATAAGTTCCGTTCAGGGTCTAGTTTCCAAAATGGTGTCACTTGTGGGGGGTTTCTACTGTTTAGCCACATCAGGGGCTCTGCAAACGCAACGTGACGCCCGCAGAGCATTCCATCAAAGTCTGCATTTCAAAACGTCACTACTTCACTTCCGAGCCCCGGCGTGTGCCCAAACAGTGGTTTACCCCCACACATGGGGTATCAGTGTACTCAGGAGAAACTGGACAACAACTTTTGGGGTGAAATTTCTCCTGTTACCCTTGGGAAAATAAAAAATTGCAGGCTAAAAGATCATTTTTGAGAAAATAATTTTTATTTTTTATTTTCATGGCTCTGCGTTATAAACTTCTGTGAAGCACTTGGGGGTTCAAAGTCCTCACCACACATCTAGATAAGTTCCTTTCGGGGTCTAGTTTCCAAAATGGGGTCACTTGTGGGGGGTTTCTACTGTTTAGCCACATCAGGGGCTCTGCAAACGCAACGTGACGCCCACAGAGCATTCCATCAAAGTCTGCATTTCAAAACATCACTACTTCACTTCCGAGCCCCGGCATGTGCCCAAACTGTGGTTTACCCCCACATATGGGGTATCAGCGTACTCAGGAGAAACTGGACAACAACTATTGGGGTCAAATTTCTCCTGTTACCCTTGGGAAAATAAAAAATTGCAGGCTAAAAGATCATTTTTGAGAAAATAATTTTTTTTTTTCATGGCTCTGCGTTATAAACTTCTGTGAAGCACTTGGGGGTTCAAAGTCCTCACCACACATCTAGATTAGTTCCTTTGGGGGTCTAGTTTCCAAAATGGGGTCATTTGTGGGGGATCTCCAATGTTTAGGCATACAGGGGCTCTCCAAACGTGACATAGTGTCCGCTAATGATTGGAGCTAATTTTCCATTTAAAAAGCCAAATGGCGTGCCTTCCCTTCCGAGCCCTGCCGTGCACCCAAACAGTGGTTTACCCCCACATATGGGGTATCAGCATACTCAGGACAAACTGGATAAGAACATTTGGAGTCCAATTTCTCCTATTACCCTTGGCAAAATAGGAAATTCCAGGCTAAAAATCATTTTTGAGGAAAGAAAATTTTTTTTTTATTTTCATGGCTCTGCGTTATAAACTTCTGTGAAGCACCTGGGGGTTTAAAGTACTCAATATGCATCTAGATAAGTTCCTTGGGGGGTCTAGTTTCCAAAATGGGGTCACTTGTGGGGGAGCTCCAATGTTTAGGCACACAGGGGCTCTCCAAACGCGACATGGTGTCCGCTAACAATTGGAGCTAATTTTCCATTCAAAAAGTCAAATGGCGCGCCTTCCCTTCCGAGCCCTGCCGTGTGCCCAAACAGTGGTTTACCCCCACATATGAGGTATCGGCGTACTCGGGAGAAATTGCCCAACAAATTTCATGATCCATTGTATCCTATTGCCCATGTGAAAATGAAAAAATTGAGGCGAAAAGAATTTTTTTGTGAAAAAAAAGTACTTTTTCATTTTTACAGATCAATTTGTGAAGCACCTGGGGGTTTAAAGTGCTCACTAGGCATCTAGATAAGTTCCTTGGGGGGTCTAGTTTCCAAAATGGGGTCACTTGTGGGGGAGCTCCAATGTTTAGGCACACAGGGGCTCTCCAAACGCGACATGGTGTCCGCTAACGATGGAGATAATTTTTCATTCAAAAAGTCAAATGGCGCTCCTTCCCTGCCGAGCCTTACCATGTGTCCAAACAGTGGTTTACCCCCACATGTGAGGTATTGTTGTACTCAGGAGAAATTGCCCAACAAGTTTTAGGATCCATTTTATCCTGTTGCCTATGTGAAAATGAAAAAATTGAGGCTAAAAGAATTTTTTTGTGAAAAAAAAGTACTTTTTCATTTTTACGGATCAATTTGTGAAGCACCTGGGGGTTCAAAGTGCTCACTATGCATCTAGATAAGTTCCTTGGGGCGTCTAGTTTCCAAAATGGGGTCACTTGTGGGGGAGCTCCAATTTTTAGGCACACGGGGGCTCTCCAAATGTGACATGGTGTCCGCTAAAGAGTGGAGCCAATTTTTCATTCAAAAAGTCAAATGGTGCTCCTTCCCTTCCAAGCCCTGCCGTGCGCCCAAACAGTGGTTTACCCCAACATATGAGGTATCAGTGTACTCAGGACAAATTGGAAAACAACTTTCATGGTTCAGTTTCTCCTTTTACCATTGGGAAAATAAAAAAAATGTTGCTAAAAGATAATTTTTGTGACTAAAAAGTTAAATGTTCATTTTTTCCTTCTATGTTGCTTCTGCTGCTGTGAAGTACCTGAAGGGTTAATAAACTTCTTGAATGTGGTTTTGAGTACCTTGAGGGGTGCATTTTTTAGAATGGTGTCACCTCAAACTGACTTCAAATGTGAGGTGGTCCCTAAAAAAAATGGTTTTGTAAATTTCGTTGTAAAAATGACAAATCGCTGGTCAAATTTTAACCCTTATAACTTCCTAGCAAAAAAAAATGTTGTTTCCAAAATTGTGCTGATGTAAAGTATGCATGTGGGAAATGTTATTTATTAACTATTTTTTGTCACATAACTCTCTGGTTTAACAGAATAAAAATTCAAAATGCGAAAATTGCGAAATTTTCAAAATTTTCGCCAAATTTCCATTTTTATCACAAATAAACGCAGAATGTATTGACCTAAATTTACCACTAACATGAAGCCCAATATGTCACGAAAAAACAATCTCAGAACCGCCAGGATCCGTTGAAGCGTTCCTGAGTTATTACCTCATAAAGGGACACTGGTCAGAATTGCAAAAAACGGCAAGGTCTTTAAGGTCAAAATACGCTGGGTCATGAAGGGGTTAATAACATACTATTATATGTGGTGTTATTATATATAATAGTATGTTATTATGTTGAAAGCTATGGGTAGAAGATGGTGCTGCGGGACCAGTGTGGTGTCTGTAAAGTACTATGTGAAGACGCTGGAGGGTGAGTATAAGAAGGGGGGCACAGGGTTTATATTTAAAGCACCAATCCAGCACTGAAAAATAACACTGGAGTGCTGCGTTAAGATCCCATGGGTGAACTATAACTCCCAGCATGTCCTGCAGATCCTATGACATGCTGGCAGTTATAGTTCACCACAGTAGTGGCAGAGTGCATTTTTATGTGCTGTAATTAATAAACTTTATTTTAATACTAACTTGTATAGGCTGTGCAGTATCTGCAGCCAGCCAGCCACACTGTTGTGAGGTAAAGAAGAGCTGGAGCATCACAACCGAGGAACTTTCCAATCACCACCGAGTGAGTGACGTGGGCTTTTCCAACCCTGGCAATCTGGCATCCAAACTCAACTGAAGAATTAACTGCCATGTGCGAGTTTAAAAGTTTGTGTGCTCTTTGCTGTTTGAGAGAATAAAAAGTATCTGGCGAGTGACTGTGGATATGTATGTGTATACATGTGTGTGCATACACCTGTCTCATGTTTCCTACCTGATGTATTGTCACTAGTGTTGAGCATTCCGATACCGCAAGTATCGGGTATCGGCCGATACTTGCGGTATCGAAATTCCGATACCGAGATCCGATACTTTTGTAGTATCAGGTATCGGTATCGGATCCATAGGGATGTGTAAAATAAAGAATTAAAATAAAAAATATTGATATATTCACCTCTCCGGCGGCCCCTGGACATCACGCTGGTAACCGGCAGGCTTCTTTGTTTAAAATGAGCGCCTTTAGGACCTGCGAATTACGTCGCGGCTTCTGATTGGTCGTGTGCCGCTCATGTGACCGCCACGCGACCAATCAGAAGGTAGGTTTTTGTGCTGACCGCAAAGCTATCTTTCCTATCCTCGGTCTATTCACTTTGCTAAAATCTATTTCATCTCTGTGTTTGTATTTTCATCTTAACTCACAGTCATTATATGTGGGGGGCTGCCTTTTCCTTTGGGAAATTTCTCTGAGGCAAGGTAGGCTTATTTTTCTATCTTCAGGGCTAGCTAGTTTCTCAGGCTGTGCCGAGTTGCATAGGGAGCGTTAGGCGCAATCCACGGCTACCTCTAGTGTGGTATGATAGGATTAGGGATTGCGGTCAGCAGAGTTCCCACGTCTCAGAGATCGTCCTATGTTAGTAACTATCAGGTCACTTTGTGTGCTCTTAACCACTAGGTCCATTGTGGTTCTGAATCACCTGATCATAACAGTATCGGCCGATACTATCCGATATCGATACTTTCAAGTATCGGACGGTATCGCTCAATACTAATTGTCACATCTTTATCAGAATCTGCTCCTATAACTTCTGCTTCTGTTGCCACGTATAGTGTTGAGCGATACCGTCCGATACTTGAAAGTATCGGTATCGGATAGTATCGGCCGATACCCGAAAAATATCGGATATCGCCGATACCGATATCCGATACCAATACAAGTCAATGGGACATCAAGTATCGGAAGGTATTCTCATGGTTCCCAGGGTCTGAAGGAGAGGAAACTCTCCTTCAGGCCCTGGGATCCATAGGGATGTGTAAAATAAAGAATTAAAATAAAAAATATTGATATATTTACCTCTCCGGCGGCCCCTGAACTCAGCGCGGGTAACCGGCAGGCTTCGTTGTTCAAAATCAGCGCTTTTAGGACCTGAGAATCACGTCCCGGCTTCTGATTGGTCGCGGGCCGCCCATGTGACCGCCACGCGACCAATCACAAGCCGCGACGTCACCGCAAGCTATTAACGCGCTCATTTTTAAAAATGAGCGCGTTAATGGCTTTCAAAGACGTAGCGGCTTGTGATTGGTCGCGGCCACGCGACCAATCACAAGCCGCGACGTCACCGCAAGCTATTAACGCGCTCATTTTTAAAAATGAGCGCGGTAATGACTTTCAAAGACGTAGCGGCTTGTGATTGGTCGCGTGGCCGCGACCAATCACAAGCCGCTACGTCTTTGAAAGCCATTAACGCGCTCATTTTTAAAAATGAGCGCGTTAATAGCTTGCGGTGACGTCGCGGCTTGTGATTGGTCGCGTGGCGGTCACATGGGCGGCCCGCGACCAATCAGAAGCCGGGACGTGATTCTCAGGTCCTAAAAGCGCTGATTTTGAACAACGAAGCCTGCCGGTTACCCGCGCTGAGTCCAGGGGCCGCCGGAGAGGTAAATATATCAATATTTTTTATTTTAATTCTTTATTTTACACATCTCTATGTATCCGATACTGATACCCGATACCACAAAAGTATCGGATCTCGGTATCGGAATTCCGATACCGCAAGTATCGGCCGATACCCGATACTTGCGGTATCGGAATGCTCAACACTAGCCACGTACAATTGTATTCACCCTGTGGGCGGCACAGGGGAAAGAAATTTCAGAACCGGAAGCTCTGGATGGCATGCTCTCTCCAGCCACTAAGGCTAGAGTGTCTGGGGCTTGTAGTGCCATCCAGTCTGGTAGAATTTTACTGGGACCTTTTGTAAAACCAGATCCCACAATAGGGATTAAAGGGTGTTGGGATTTCTCTGGAGTCTGCCAGAAGGAGTGGCTTGTGCCAAGTCTTTCAGAGGAAGCCTTTTAAGCCTATAACCTCAGGCTGATGTTACATGAATATGAAGTTGTCTCAGTTACTATGAGATGTATGAAGCAGTCTTAGTATTTCCTATATGATACATATAAAACAGTCTCATAGTAGCCTATGTGATATATCTATATATATAATTGCCTAAGGGTTTTTCCGTCTGTCTGTCTGTCTTTCTGTCTGTCTGTCTGTCTGTCCTGGAAATCCCGCGTCTCTAATTGGTCGAGGCCGGCAGGCCTCGACCAATCACCGACGGGCACAGTATCGACGTAGAAATCCCGTGTCTCTGATTGGTTGAGGCCGCCAGGCCTCGACCAATCAGCGACGGGCACAGTGACGATGATGTCATAAAGGACGTAGACATCCCGCGTCACTGATTGGTCGAGGTCGCCAGGCCTCGACCAATCAGCAACGGGCACAGCGACGATGATGTCATAAAGGACGTAGAAATCCCACGTTTCTGATTCAGCGACGGGCACAGTATTGACGTAGATGTCATAATGGTTGCCATGGCGACGATGATGTCATAAAGGTTGCCTCAACCAATCAGCGACGGGCACGGTCTGCTGCGAATTCTGGAATCATCATTGTCCATATACTACAGGGACATGCATATTCTAGAATACCCGATGTGTTAGAATCGGGCCACAATCTAGTATATATATATATATACAGTACAGAGCAAAAGTTTGGACACACCTCATTTAAAGATTTTTCTGTATTTTTATGACTATGAAAATTGTAAATTCACACTGAAGGCATCAAAACTATGAATTAACACATGTGGAATTATATACTTAACAAAAAAGTGTGAAACAACTGAAAATATGTCTTATATTCTAGGTTCTTCAAAGTAGCCACCTTTTGCTTTGATGACTGCTTTGCAAACTCTTATGCAAATTGCCTCTTGTGAGAAAAAGAGGACTTAAATTCTATAGCGCCACCTGTTGGAAGTAGCGATCCAACAAATCACAATCAACCCTTTAACGAGTCATGCAATATGACTTAGGATAAAAGCCAAATCAGTATCTCAATTCACAGACACGGTGTTTCGGGCTGTTGGCCCTCTTCAGTGCGAAGCATGAGAACTGATTTGGCTAGGTGAGAGGCTCTGGACTTGGGTCTAAGGGGTATCTTTTCTCCTTATGGAGAGTGACATACCATCTCTGGCTTGTCAAGGTAAGGAGGCTTATTCGCCGTGCAATGCTCCTCTGGGAAATATAATCTGTCACCCCCAAAATGGAAGGTGAGCTAAGCCCACCGGCATCAGGGGCTTATCTACAGCATTCTGGAATGCTGTAGCTAAGCCCCCGATGTATCCTAAAAGATGAGAAAAAGAGGTTAGATTATACTTACCCAGGGGCGGTCCCGGTACGATGGGCATCGCGGTCTGTTCCAGGGCCTCCCATCTTCTTACGATGACATCCTCTTCTTGTCTTCACGCTGCAGCTCCGGCGCAGGCGCACTTTGTCTACTCTGTTGAGGGCAGAGGAATGTACTGCAGTGCGCAGGTGCCGGGAAAGGTCAGAGAGGCCTGGCGCCTGCGCAGTGCAGTACTTTGCTCTGTCCTCAACAAAGTACGCCACTACTTTGACAGACAAAGTATGCCTGCACCGGAACCGCAGCGTGAAGACAAAAAGAGGACGTCATCTGATGAAGATAGGAGGTGCCGGACCGCGACACCCATCGGACTGACCGGGATCGCCCCTGGGTGAGTATAATCTAACCTCTTTTTGTCATCTTTTAGGATACATTGGGGGCTTATCTACAGCATTCCAAAATGCTGTAGATAAGCCCCTGATGCCGGAGGGCTTAGCTCACCTTCCATTTTGGGGGTGACAGGTTCCCTTTAAGAAATGAAGGTCAGTCAGTCCGAAAAATTGGGAAAACTTTGAAAGTGTCCCCAAGTGCAGTTGCAAAAGTCATCAAGCGCTACAAGTATTAAGTATATAATTCCACATGTGTTAATTCATAGTTTTGATGCCTTCAGTGTGAATTTACAATTTTCATAGTCAAGAAAATACAGAAAAATCTTTAAATGAGAAGGTGTGTCCAAACTTTTGCTCTGTACTGTGTATATATATATATATATATATATATATATATATACAGCAGTCTCAGTTATGCCTATTTGATGTATATACAGTAGTCTCAGTGTCTTCCATGTGACAACCTGTTTAAAAGGGGTTATCTAAAGATTGAAATGTATTCCCTACCCACAGGAAGGGGGATAGCTTTTCAATCGCTGGGAGTCTAAATGATTGGACTCCCGCTGATTTTAAAACAAGTGCTTCAGAGCCCATGTGAAGTAAGCTGTGGTAGATCATGTGTGCATCCTCTCGATTCCCACTGGCACTTCAGAGCTGCAGTTCTCAGTATCGGTTTGCTCCTAGCTGTTGGACCCACATCGATTTTGAAGTTAACCCTATCACACAGAAAAATTAGCTGAACTATGTTTTTCTCATTAATGGGGAACAGGAAGTTATAGTATGTAAGCTGATGGGGTTTGTGTGCAGTGGCTTCCTTTTAAGTCCCATTCTGGCCTTGACATTTTGAAATACAGTATATGTTGAAAAACGGAGAAAGATAAAAAAAGTTAATTAGTTCAGTAGTTGGTTCCATACAGGGTGCCAGATGGTACTGATTTTGTGATTAATCTGCAGGTTAATAGTGTTCTAAAACTATGCAGCCACTGCTTTGAAAGCCCAGCTACCGAGAGAAAATGAGATTTGTTTGTCCCAGCAACCTCGGGCTTTCAGTCATGGAGTCGAAGCTTCAGTCAAAGCTCAATACATAGTGAGCTGCAGCTGTAACCACACTCCGTCTTTGACTCACAGAGCCAATTCAGCAGTGCATCAGTTTACTGAGCAGTGATTTAGAGCCAGAGGCTGCCAGGAGAAATAAAGTTAATTTCATTTCCTCCTGTTAGCTTGGCTTTCAGAGTGACTAAGGGTCTTAGGGTCAGGTAGCTTAAGCCAACATGGAGCAGGGGCACACTACGTTCCCCATAGGGTGCCAACCTCTGCTGCTAGGAAGGGAAATGGAGGGTTCAATGTGATTTCCATGATAAGTTTTACTCAACCCAGGTTTATTTGGATTATTATTGCCAATCTTCTGTTTTCTTTTACCTACTCACCACTTTTTTAATGAGACTTGAGCTTCTTAACTATTAATAATAAAAGCTAATTTTTATTAGATTCTGTTTTTTCTTTGTTCTACACTTATCAAATGTAGAATATTTTGTTTATAAGGTAGACTTGAACATTAGGAGGCCGGTAGAGCAATATTACTTTGAACCTAGTTTTACTAAATAGATTTTAAAAATTCTATATAGTAGAGATGAATGGATCTGATGAGATTCCAATTTGACAAATGGTGAAGATTTTATGTTAAATTTATTTTGTAGCAAATTTATTCTCGGTATATTGTATTATGCTCAGGGGTCTGGAGAGTTCTCAGGGTAAAATAATCATAAGATATAAAAAAAAGAAAACAACTCATTTTTACCTCACTGTGCCTCATATTGTATTTAGCATATCTTATTACCATGCTGTGCATCTTCTTGTTAGGCCAGGGCTTCTGGTCACAATTACGCCCTTAGGAGGACTTTATGACACACTCTCTAGGCTGGAACTAGGCCTGACACCACCCTGCACATGCATAGGCTCGTCCCGGGCCTAATCACAGACAGATGTAATGGCTTTGTGTCAAGAAGCAGTGTGCTGTAGTAGTAAGAAGATACCCTGATGACTGTACTAGGGAGATTGAACAGCTAAGGTAGCTGAGAAGTGAGCGGTATTATTTATTGTTTTTTTACCAATTGGCAGCCCTCTACAGTTCAGCCTTTCCAACATTTTCCAGAATTTGCACTAAATTACAAATAATCTGCTTTCCGAAGAATGTGATATTTTTTGTATATTTCAAGTAGAATTAAGTTTCACCCATCTCTACTATAAGGCTACGTTCACACTAGCGTTTCCCGTTTTGCGTCGTGTTTGCGTTGGGCGATGCAGCGGCGACGCATGCGTCATGCGCCCCTATATTTAACATGGGGGACGCATGCGTTTTTTTTTGTTGCGTTGTGCGACGCATGCGTCTTTTTTGCCGCTAGCGTCGGACCAAGAAAACGCAACAAGTTGCATTTTTCTTGCGTCCAAATTTCGGCAAAAACCGACGCATGCGTCGCAAAACGCAGCGTTTTTGCGTGCGTTTTGCCGCGTTTTTGCGTGCGTTGTGCGTTGCGTCGCCGACGCAGTGGCGCACAACGCTAGTGTGAACGTAGCCTAACTGGGATATGTTTATTAATAAAGCTATGACTAGCCCCCATCCAAAAATGATTTAGGTGTATGTGTGTGTTTTATCCATCATGGGAGGTGAATAGTGGAGTTTCAAGATAAGGTGTGAGCAGTTTAGAAAGCAATCTATTGCCAATAAATATATCACTCTACCCTTTACTGACTTATGAAGTTTGACCGTAAAGCCTCCCTCACTGTCAAGCAGTTGATTTTATCATAAGGTTTTCAGTATACACAGGCCTTGTCCTATTGTTAATTATTGATTCTTTTTAATGTGAGACTTTCATAGAATAATGACCTAAATTATGAATCAAGCCAGTTTAAAAGATGACCTTGATTAATGATGCAAAATAGAGTGTTGCTTCCTCCAGCCAGAGAAAAAGTTTAATTAGCCTTTTGTTACTTATAATGCATGTCAATCAGCTCAATTATAAGTGGCAGTAAAAGAATTAAGTAGCTTACCCTTACAATTTGTGGTTAAACAGTCGATAAAAGCTTTCAGTGTAAAATCCATTCTATTTATTCATCTAGCCTAGGTGAGCAATTGTTTCAATGTATCAAATGGGAACACAGATTGTAGAACGGATATTAAGTCATTCTATAGAGAAGTGTCCTTGTAACCTATTCACAGTATATCAGTATCTCATAGACCAGATAGTCCAGGCAGCCTGATGGTCAAGCATGACCCATATTGGTCACATTAAGAATGGGCCAATGGTCCAGAATATTCCCGTTCCCTTGTTAATTGAACATAGGATCAAGTGTAAATTCACATGGGACATCATTCTCTGCTTATCAAAATCCTTGTTCTGTCTGTAAAAATAACCCTATTTAAAGAGATTGAACTGATTTCAATAAAAGAAATTCCTCTTAAGTTCGAACTTAACTGTATGTGATGTTGACACATGGCACATAATTTGCAGGCATTTTTGGCAGCAAATCCATAGGAATATCTTCAGTCAAAAATTTGCACCAAATTGTGCACGTTTTGGTGCAGATGTCATTGATAAAATATATGTGAAAAACAGGAGCATACAAAATGTAAAGAAAATATTACTCACCCACCCCCCCCCCTTCGTGGACCTTTGTGGACTCCCATGACTGATTCATATACAAGCAGCCTCCTACAATAATTCTTAATGGTTCAAAATGGGATGTTTTCTAGTACCAAAGGTAAGTAGATAAAAAGTAACCTTTAATCATATAGGATACAAAAATTGTGAGTATGAGCTCATATTTAAAATAAAAAAAACATAAGGCTTACACATTTTGGGTAGAAAAACACTTAATCAGAGCTGTATTTAAATAAGCACTTTTCTCATCAAAAATTCTATCATCTTAATATATTGCAATCAACATATATAGCACTGTATACATACAATTGCTCGTTTTGCCTTTCTACCCAGCTAATTCTTCTCTTTTCTCTACTATATTTAGAAACAGGAAGTCTCTTGTCCCTGCAGAAAAAAATTTCCTTCAACTCTTGATCCAGCTACTCTGCTCCTCTCCCTGCCAGGGACATTTACAGTGACTGATACATGGAAGCTTGACCTCCTGTTTCTACATAAAGCTTAAAATGATTCAACTAGAAAGTTTTTAGTCATGTGATGCCATAAACCTAATGGAAAAGAGAAGAATTAACTAGGTAGAAAGGCAAATGAGCAATTGTAAGTATGCCGTGCTATATACAGTGGGGCAAAAAAGTATTTAGTCAGTCAGCAATAGTGCAAGTTCCACCACTTAAAAAGATGAGAGGCGTCTGTAATTTACATCATAGGTAGACCTCAACTATGGGAGACAAACTGAGAAAAAAAAATCCAGAAAATCACATTGTCTGTTTTTTTAACATTTTATTTGCATATTATGGTGGAAAATAAGTATTTGGTCAGAAACAAACAATCAAGATTTCAGGCTCTCACAGACCTGTAACTTCTTCTTTAAGAGTCTCCTCTTTCCTCCACTCATTACCTGTAGTAATGGCACCTGTTTAAACTTGTTATCAGTATAAAAAGACACCTGTGCACACCCTCAAACAGTCTGACTCCAAACTCCTCTATGGTGAAGACCAAAGAGCTGTCAAAGGACACCAGAAACAAAATTGTAGCCCTGCACCAGGCTGGGAAGACTGAATATGCAATAGCCAACCAGCTTGGAGTGAAGAAATCAATAGTGGGAGCAATAATTAGAAAATGGAAGACATACAAGACCACTGATAATCTCCCTCGATCTGGGGCTCCACGCAAAATCCCACCCCGTGGGGTCAGAATGATCACAAGAACGGTGAGCAAAAATCCCAGAACCACGCGGGGGGACCTAGTGAATGAACTGCAGAGAGCTGGGACCAATGTAACAAGGCCTACCATAAGTAATACACTACGCCACCATGGACTCAGATCCTGCAGTGCCAGACGTGTCCCACTGCTTAAGCCAGTACATGTCCGGGCCCGTCTGAAGTTTGCTAGAGAGCATTTGGATGATCCAGAGGAGTTTTGGGAGAATGTCCTATGGTCTGATGAAACCAAACTGGAACTGTTTGGTAGAAACACAACTTGTCGTGTTTGGAGGAAAAAGAATACTGAGTTGCATCCATCAAACACCATACCTACTGTAAAGCATGGTGGTGGAAACATCATGCTTTGGGGCTGTTTCTCTGCAAAGGGGCCAGGACGACTGATCCGGGTACATGAAAGAATGAATGGGGCCATGTATCGTGAGATTTTGAGTGCAAACCTCCTTCCATCAGCAAGGGCATTGAAGATGAAACGTGGCTGGGTCTTTCAACATGACAATGATCCAAAGCACACCGCCAGGGCAACGAAGGAGTGGCTTCGTAAGAAGCATTTCAAGGTCCTGGAGTGGCATAGCCAGTCTCAAGATCTCAACTCTATAGAAAACCTTTGGAGGGAGTTGAAAGTCCGTGTTGCCAAGCGAAAAGCCAAAAACATCACTGCTCAAGAGGAGATCTGCATGGAGGAATGGGCCAACATACCAACAACAGTGTGTGGCAACCTTGTGAAGACTTACAGAAAACGTTTGACCTCTGTCATTGCCAACAAAGGATATATTACAAAGTATTGAGATGAAATTTTGTTTCTGACCAAATACTTATTTTCCACCATAATATGCAAATAAAATATTAAAAAAACAGACAATGTGATTTTCTGGATTTTTTTTTCTCAGTTTGTCTCCCATAGTTGAGGTCTACCTATGATGTAAATTACAGACGCCTCTCATCTTTTTAAGTGGTGGAACTTGCACTTTTGCTGACTGACTAAATACTTTTTTGCCCCACTGTATTATGATGACTGCAATATATTAAGATAACAATTTTGATGAAAGTGCTTCTTTAAGGGTTTTTATACCTGAAATGTAAAAGCATTATGGATTTTTTTTAACATGTGCATATTATCCCAATTTTTTTTTTATCTTTTATGATTATTGGCTAAGGTTTAAGTACTCCACTTTGGATCTGGAGATTATCCCATTTTGGTCCATTGAGAGCTATTTGACCTTGGAGCCAGACCAGTGCATACTCCGTGCACCACACCCAGACCACAGACTGTCTACCCTGGAAGTTTCCTGGGACACATTTCTAACTCCTTGGTTATTTGTTGAATTGACAATTCTTCTATTTTTTGTATACTTCTGCAATGATATTTTGTTTCATGTGACTGTCTTTGGTTGACTGTACCAGTCACGTAGGACAAGTCGTTTCCCCTGGAGGCTCTATTATACAGAGGCCTCCAGGATTTACAACATATAAAAAAATATGTTCACTATAAACATAAATAAATAAGTTTACTTACCCTTCACATTTCTCATAACTTGTGCATCATGCAGCAACTCAATCTGTGCAATGCTTCTTTTTATACTAATACTCTTGTTAGTTATAATTTATTTTACTCACTTATATAGCGCCATTAATTACGCAGCCCTTTACAGACATTATTGGTACTGTCCCCGTTGGGGCTCATAATTTAGATCTCCTATCGGTATGGATCTGAAGTGTGGGAGGAAATCGACACAAACAAGGGGAGAACATACAAATCCCTTGTTAATGTTGTCCTTGGTGGGATTTAAGCCCAGGACCCCAGTGATGAAAATCAACAGTGCTAACCACTGATCCACCATACAGCCTTGGTACGCTACAGATTTCCAGGTATTTAGGAATTATCTACAGTATATTAGAGACAATCTTAAAAACAAAGGCCAAAATAAAGACTCCTATTCTCTTTATAAGTAAAATACAGCTTAGTTACAATGTCAGGATTGCTTAGGGCGCATGAAAAAAATTAAATGATATTTTCATATATGATGACCTTCAACTACACCTAAGATTAAAAGAAAAGCTATACTTTCTCATCTATCAATACTGTCATTTCAGGTTCATGCCAGATAACTTTATTTTGCAAGTGTTCTCTATCCTAGTACGATTTAAGCATGACCTTTAGAAATTCTGAGTCTTTGATCTGAATAGTAAAATCGCTATAACTGTTGTAAGTGCTAAATTCAAGTTCTAAGTAATATTTAGAAGTAAAACTTTTGCATGCAACTCAGCAGTATCATTTATTATATTCAATATTTATTATTTTTAATGATGTTCTCTACCTAAATGTATTTATTTAATTTGACTAATAGTGACGACTTTGATTAGAGCAGCATTTTTCTTCATTGTCAATTTATTACCTGTATGTCCATAGTAACAGCTGAAAAGCATTCAGGGGGTGACAGATTCCCTTTAAGGAATAAAATAATTTATAGTGGATTTGTGCTTGAAATGTAAAAATTGCTCTATATTCATACATCAGAAGTTAGAACTAAAGATCAAATTTAATAATTTATGTATTTACATATAGAAATATTGATTGTTTTTACAAACGCAACCATTTTTAGAAATGAGAACACAGAACATGTAGCCGCACAGGTTTTCACCTTTGAATTAATTTCTTTTTTTAATTGTTCACTTTTTAATTGATTGAACATGCTGATAAAATTATAGTTCCAATCGATTTATGAGGATCCCAAACTAAGCAACCGATGACAAATATGGCAGGACTTCCACCTTTCTAAAATAGTTGCCAAATCAAAACGATCCCTTAATTACTTATTTTGCATCTAGCCAGTTAAATCTTCTGTTTTCCATTAGGTCTGTGACATGACACGATTAAAAATAGACAAGCTGAATCCTTCTAAGCTCTATGTAGAAACATGAGGTCACTTTTGTATGCATAAGTCATGAGTCACTGTAAAAGTCTATGGCAGAGGGGAAACGGTGGAGTAGCTGGATCAGGAGTTGAAGAGAGGGATGATTCATATAGAGAAAAGAGACTTCCATCTTGATTATATGTAAAACAGAAAAAGCGAAGAATTAACTGGGGAGAAATGCAAAATGAGCAATTGTAAGTAGACAGTGCTACATAATATAATATGAGGATTGCAATATATAAAGAGGTTAAAAACTTTAATGGGAGCACTTCTGTCATGACTGTTGTAGGGTATCCAAAGACCAAGGGCTCCTTCTCTGTCCCTAATGCTAGGGAGACTCTAGCTCACTCTGTTTCCCGGATTGCTTCTGATGATGAAGACGCTGGAGCCAAATACCATGCCTTAGCACTTGAATCTGCCTTCAGTCTGTATCCTTCCCCCACCTGGGGAAGAGGGAAGAAGTAGTGTGCCTTTGTACACCAACCAGTCTAACAAGGTAGTACGAACAGGGAAAAAGGAAAATACCAATCATATAAATATACACACATAAGCAACAGAGGTAAACACCGTGGAGTGGAAGATGGGGTTAAGCCATAGTAGGAGAAGAAAGGAAATTATCATACACTCAAAATCTAGCAACAGTCACACATAAATCCACCAAACACTTTCTCCAATAACAACCACCAACAGCCTCCAGCCATGCAGCAAAACATAGCTCTGACAATGAGTGCTAGTCAGGGCCAAGTGTATACTTGAGATGGGAGTGGCTAACAGTGCACAGCTGAGAGCCTTAAAGCTGGAAACCTTCCAGGAGCTCTCAACTGACCACATATTCCCCTGCACTGCTAAAAGAAGCATACACTATTTAACATGAAGGTGAAGCACTTCTAATCAGTGCAGGAGTAGGAGAAATCAGATGCTGCGGTCTTCTGGCTCCTACCTGTCGCTGTAAACCTGTGTCAGCTTCTCTAAATGAGTTTTCCCAGGAATACCATTCAAGATGACTTTAGACCTGTGGCAAGGTTGTGCTGCTGGCCAAACTTTCCACTCTCTGATGATGCAAGGAGAGTCAGCTTTGTCCCTGCAGCATTTGAGTGATCCTCCCAGCTTCTTGCTCTAGAGCAGGAAGTTTGAAAGCACTTTGCTCTTTGCCTAGGATGCCAGCAATAATCAATAGAAATAAAAATAATAGCGTGGTGAATATATTCAAGGGGAACTGAATTTTACTTGAAATCTATTTATTACCAAATCTATATGCCAAAATGCAGAATTTTTAATTTCTTTTCTGCATATATTCAGCAAAATGGTGACCACTGGCTGCCATTCTGATGAATAGTAAGATCATCAAAAGGTGAAAAAAATACTTATACTCACCTTACTGCCAACTTCTCTGGTCTCTTCTCTCCTCACTGACACTTGTCTAGTCCTTTTCCAATATTGTTATCACTGCCTTGAGCTTTGAATTATTGAGCCTCTTCACATTAGGTGAGGACTTTCAGCTTTAATAAGGGCCGTGATGTTTCAGGACATATACGTGCAAGGACATGCTGTATATACTCGAGTATAAGCTGAGATTTTCAGCCCATTTTTGGGGGCTGAAAGTCCCTCTCTCGGCTTATACTCGAGACATACCCAGGGGTCGGCAGGGGAGGGGGCTGTCTAATTACACTCACCAACTCCTGGCGCGGTCCTTGCAGATCCCTGGCTCCCTAGCGCCCCAGCTTCTTCCTGTATTGAGCGGTCACATGGTACCGCTCATTACAGTAATGAATATGCGGCTCCACCTCTATGGGAGGTGGAGCCGCATATTCATTACTATAATGAGCGATAACGGTGACCACTCAGTACAGGATGAAGCTGCGGCGTCGGGGAAGCAGGGACTGCACAGTGCCAGGAGCAGGTGAGTATAATGGGGAGGGGGAGCGCTGCACGATATTCACCTGCTCCAGCGTCTTCTGCAGTGATGCTCAGGTCAGAGGACACGGTGACATGGTTGGTTCGCGCCCTCTGCCTGAACGTCAGTGCAGAAGATGCTGAAGATGGAGCGGCACCGGAATGAGGAGCAGGTGAATATTGAAAGTGCTGGGGGCCTGAGCGACGGAGAGGTGAGTATGTGATTTTTTTTCTTATCGCAGCAACAGCAAATGGGGCAAGTGTTTGTATGGAGCATCTATGGGTCCATAACATTTGTGCAGCACTATATGGGGCAAGTGTCTGTATGGGGCCATAACATTTGTGCAGCACTATATGGGGCAAGAGTCTGTATGGGGCCATAATTAACGTTTGTGGAGCATTACGGTATATGGGGCAAGTGTCTGTATGGAGCATTTTATGGGACAATAAACAAGGTTTGTGCAGCACTATATAGGGCAAATATCTTTATGGAGCATCTTATGGAGCCATAATCAGCATTTGTGCAGCATTGTATTGGGCAAATGTGTCTATGGAGCATCTTATGGGGCCATCATAAACTTTATGGAGCATTATATGGGGCTCCTGATTCAATATGGATATTCAAAAACACTTAACCCACTGATGTCTCAATTAATTTTACTTTTATTGGTATCTATTTTTACTTTTGACATTTACCGGTAGCTGCTGCATTTCCCACCCTAGGCTTATACTCGAGTCATTAAGTTTTCCCAGTTTTTTGTGGCAAAATTAGGGGGGTTGGCTTATACTCGGGTCGGCTTATACTCGAGTATATACGGTAGCTCTTGACGTCATGATGTCTTAACCACGCTTGCGCAGAACTATCCCTGACCTCACCAGAATCAGAAATCCCAGCACAGTTAGAGGAGACCCAGTGATTCAGCACTTGCTGTAGTAGTAAGAAGATCCAATGAGGATTTGGTTGGTGAGAAGTAAAGAGGCCAGAGAGGTGAGCGGTAAGGTGAGTATACAGCAAAAAAAAATTTATTTTATTATTCTCTGGGGTCTGCTATATATATTGAATGGGTTTTGTTATATAATATTGTATAGATTATGTCACATATACATTATAAATAGAGACTGCATTTTAGCAGCCCAATAGAAGGGTATTGATGTGCTTCTAAATACTGGTGGTAACTCCTCAGGAGAATCCTCAACCTGCTGCAGTGGAATAAATTCCTGGTAATTGAGATGTTCAGATTAAATTACTCTTTTAAGTTACACAGCAGATAACTGTGGGATGACTGAAATGGAGACATGTAAGTTGCCCGACAAAATGAAAACACTCATGAAAAAAGTTACATCAAGCAACATATACATTCGTCTCTGAATCTTGGCAACCAACATGCAAGAAATTGCCTGGAGGAACAATGTGATATTCTGAAAATATACCTCCGTTTCTTTCATTATGAAGGAGGTTATCAAAATTCAAAACAGACCATCTGAATTCTTAATATAGTTTTCTTCTTCATAGAAATGTCAAAGGACTCTTTGGATCCTTTGTTGAAAAGGAAAATCGCGTCTTTGAAAAATGTGACAGTATAATAATAACCAAGACTCAAACAAACATCAAATGTTTATGTGAGCATAATACTCTGGGTCAATCTGCGGTTAAAACTCACTTTTTGAAGACTTTATCATACTCTATTATTTTGCCTTTATTTTACGTTTTATTTCAGGTTAAGATAACAGAACTTAATTACTGAAACTTACGCGTCAGCAAGTTTATATTAAAACATTGCACATTCCAATTATGGAAAATTTACTCATGCTAATATTAAAAATTAACTTTTCTTGTCCTTACTTTAAAGGGAATGGCCACCTTATGGCCAGATTTTCACAATGCCCTAAACTTTTTCATCTGAACAATCATAAAATTCCATTACTGATCCTTTTATACATCAATCCATGATGTAAACCCCAGACAGTGCCCCGTCATATCTATAGCACAATGGTGGCGGCCATGGAAATTACCCTGTCAGGGTATATAAGCATCATAAAATAAGCGCCACAACTGAACAACTTCCATTATAAGTAGAAATGGAGGGCTATGCTTGAGCTTGAGCATTTTCTGGCATTCTTGAACCAACTGTGTATTACATGTTCCACTGCCCGACTAGCATTTTGAACAAAATGCAGGGTGTACATATTGAAAGATTTTGTTGGAACTATAGGTCATTGATATGTTCATGTAATTCTGTATTCTAAGATTGCTTATTTTTTTGCTTATTTCATAGTCAACCAACATTATTTCTTTTGTAAGAAAGGCTCAGTTGATGCGTGATCTACATATGAAACGGCTGTCAGCCATTATTATCTCCACATTCTCTTGTTTGGAGCCACAATAAAGTAAAATTTTAACATGAAGTGATGAGCGCCCCTTTTTTTTGTATTGTATCATTTTTATAAGGCTTACACTTTTTCTATGGCTTATATCCATGCTAATAGCACCAATCCTTTTGGTTGGTGAATATGAAAAATGGAAAACGTGAAAAAAACAAATTTCTTCAAACAGTGATGTAGATGGTTAAAATTAAAGATGATATTTATACTAAATTTTCTTCCAAATTTTGGTTTCTAACAAACTAGATTTTTTGGGAATTCCATTTGCCAAAACTGATCAAAATTTGGTGGACGGTCAGTCTTTGATATTTATCGATAGTCTCTTTAACCGAGCACTTCACCCATCAATCTATGGTGGTTTTAATTACAGAAGAATCCTACCTACCCATATAATTGTGTGCTAGCAGCACAGAAGAGGTATCACATTAGGTTAGTTTCCCAGTAATGAGGATCACTTTGTTGTTAGCTGCTCAGCATACATGAATTGGTCAATGTATGCCCTAAGTATCTTCATTTTATCCTATTTTCTAGAGCAGCAATGCAATTCTAATTTCATATATTTCATGTTTGCATTCAATAGTGTTACAGAGTGCAGCTTAATTTGTTAGTTACTTTAAGTTAGTGGTAAATTTAGGTCAATATGTTTTGTGCGTATTTCTGAAAATATTTTAATTTTTGGCAAAAATTATTAAAAGTTTGGAAAACTTTCAGTTTTAATATTCTTAAACCAGCCATGTCGTACATAATTAATAAATAACATTTCTTGCTTGTTCATTTACATCTGCATAATTTTTGTGGCGCTATTTTACTGTTAGGTGGGGTTAAAAGTTTAGCAACAATTTTTATTTTTTTCAAGAAATTTGCAAAACTTGCTTCTTAAGGGCCCTATTCAGATTTAAAAGGGCTTTCAGGGGTCTCTATACTGGAAACTTTCCAAAAGTTATATCATTTTAAAAACTGCACCACTCAAATACTTCAAAACTGTTATCAGAAATATTTGTAACCCTTTAGGTGCTACACAGGAATTAATGCAAATGAAAAAAAAGGTAAATTAAATGTTACCTCTAAAATGTTGTTTTAATCCCAATTTTTTTCACTTTTACAGGGGATAGCATGACAATATTAACTGCAAAATTTGTTACCCAGTTTGTTCTAAGTGATCTGATACCTGATATGTGGTCAAAAAAAAGGGAAGGAGCTCCATTTTGCATTAGTAGAGCCCCTGATGTGCCCAAACAGCAAAAATCCTCCAAAAGTGGCCCAAGAGTTTAGCAAGCATTTTGAACCCACAGGTATTACATAGAATATATTAACATTAGGTAATCATATTGAAAATTTTCATTTTTTTAACAAAAAAATGTTGCCTTAGCCCCAAATGTTTCACCTTGGCAAGAAGTAAAGTGAAAAACTGGACTATACAGTTTGTTACCCACTTTCTTCTTAGCGTGGAAATAACCCACATGTAGTCAAAATGTTTGGATACCTGACAGGACTCTGAAGGGAAGAAGCAACATTTGATATTTGGAATGTAAATTTGGCAGGAATAGATTTCAGACACCATGCCTCATTTGCAGAGCCCCTGAGGTACCAAAACAGCAGAAACACCCACAAGTGACCCAATTTTGGAAACTGGACCCGTAATAGAATTAATCTAGGGATGTGTTGAGCATTTTGATGCCACAAATGCTTCACAGAACTTTTTAAAATGTGGATATGAAAGCAAAAATTATGTTTTTTTTCTGCAAAAATGTTGTTTTATCCCCATATTTGAAATTTCACAATGGATAATATGAGAAAAAAAGAACCCATAATTTGTTAAGCAATTTCTCCTGAACGTGATATAAGTTTTCAAAAAATGTGGTTTGGGGCAAGTGGCTGGGCTCAAAAAAGAAATAGTGATATTTGATTTTTGGAGCGTAAATTTGTCTGGAATAGATGGTGAATGCCAAGTTGCATTTGCAGGGCCCCTGACATGTCAAAACAGCAGAAACTCCCCTCAAGTTACCCCATTTTGGAAACTAGATTTCTCAATGAATTCATCTAGTGGTATGCTAAGCATTTTTAACCTAGTGGTGATTCACGAAACTTTATAACATTTAGATGTGAAAACAAAAAATAAAATTTTTTCCACTAAGATACTGTTTTAGCACCAAATTTATAATTTACACAAAGAGTGATAAGAAGAAATTGACCCCATAATTTGTTATGCAATTTGGGATTGGAAGGATCACTACTTTTCTAGTAGAGCCCACAATCTGTTCAAATGGAATCTGCAATCTATTATGGCTCTGACTGCCTTCGAGGTGCATGAGTCTTCAACTGTACCTCTGTAACACTTTCATTGAGCCCTGATTGTAGGAGCAGAAAGGGAAAGAACAGCATATACAGGAATCGAAAACTAAGATTTTTACATGCATTCATTAAAAATCTAATATATTTTGAGTGATATAGACATTTTATAACGTGAGGTGATAAGATTATGAGAAAGGTATACATTTTATGAAAAGCCCAGGATAAGAGTTTTTCTGATCTGGAAATTGTGTAGCAATTGTGCAGCTCTAATTTTTAATTGTTGTTAATTTTTTTCACTGATATTTTTTTCTT
Source organism: Ranitomeya imitator (assembly GCF_032444005.1). NCBI lineage: Eukaryota > Metazoa > Chordata > Amphibia > Anura > Dendrobatidae > Ranitomeya > Ranitomeya imitator. Next base: position 77,639,861 of record NC_091284.1, read on the forward strand.
ATTTTAAAAGGAAACTTAGGCACAAGGTACATAAATCTTTATTTACAATGACAAGTTTTTCAGGTCTTGGTCATATTATTTGAAAGAAGTTCTAATTAGAGATGAGAGAATCACTTAAAATTAATTTGGATTTCCCTTGGAAATTCCACTTACAGCTAAGTTATTCTCTACAAATTGAATGTCCCTTGTTATGCTTTATAGTCTCTGCACACCTCAGGGCATAATAAATGTAAGATGTCAAAAGAGTCGCTAAGTGCTGAGGTGCGTAGTGCATAAAAGCCATCTGCACCATACGGACTGGGCTACCGCCGATGCTTATACCAGCTGATTGGATGAAAGTGCAGGGTGTCATCCCGCCACTGATCTGATATTGATGATCTATCCTTGGACCTGTTGAAGTGCAGACAGGCGTAAAACAATCGTCATGCGCTACATGTGCCCCGCTCTCCTATGCCAGTCTTTTTAGAGATTTGACTCAATTTTGGACTTTTTTATTGAACCTGTGAGTGCCTCCACTTTCTTCATTTTTTATTATCCCAAAGACAGGTCATCAATATCATACGCCTTGATATCCCATGCATTTGATCTCTGCAAGTCCCAGTAGCTGGATAATCTAAAATAATTTAATTTCCACAAGACTCTTCTAACAAAAGGTAATTGTAAAAAAATGAACCATTCAACCAAGTGCTCCCACATAACAAGCAATGGTGACTTAGCCTTGTATATTTACATGAAAAAAGGATTGATCCTCTTAAGCTTTCGATGTTAAATATTGAATATAGGTATGTGAAGTTTTGATGTAAGCCAAACCTGTACATGGCAGAGAATCTTCCTAGAGAACCGGTTAAAAAATGTATCACAGTGAATTCTTATTTATATTTGATTCATCTTATCTGAAGCAGCCACAGATGGTCTTAGAAAGAATCAATATTAGATGGCAAAGATCTATTTCCAAAAACCTTTACACTACAGAGAACACGTTTAGAGATACCAGGGAATAAGAAGTAGCTGTCACAAAAAAGGAAAACATTTTCAAATAAGTCAAAATATAATTCTGAAATTCCATGGGTATTCCAGGCATGGGTCAACAAAGCTCCTAATTTCTCATGTTGCCTATCCCCCAATACCACTGCAAGCATTTTTCAGCTAAAATGTCTGTTATAGACTATTTGTATTTCAATATAAGTGTTTTTTATATTACATACACTTTATATATTTATATTTTAATATATTTGCTACATATAAGTGCAAAGTGAATCTGTCAAAATTCAGGTTCGGTAGTTTCCTTTAATTTAATCTAGAGATTTGATTTACCTTGAATTTATTATTATTTTTTCTCTCTAGACATTATGTAGGGGTCTAAATGTATAATTAAAAAACTATAGTATACTCACATAGCCCCTCATCCGGTCTCAGCTTCCACTTTTCTTCATTCGCACAAATCACTTTGCCCCCAAATTTGGCCTTAACCTGAGTCAAATTTGAGGCAAAATCGATCCTTGAACCGATTCTTTATCTCTCTCTTTCTCTCTCTCTTAGAAAAATAATTAGGAAATGATAAATTAAGAGAGCTGCCTCAATAAAGACATTGATGGCACTGATTTCTAGGATAGGGTGCAAGTGTCGAATGAGTGCTGGCAATTCAAAATTTGTCAGGCACTAGCAATTTGTTTGAAAATTCTAGGTTGTCCTAGGATGAAAACTGATGGGATCTATGCAAACCCCATCCAAAAGTGGGTGTTTTTGGATAGGATTATGGTATTCCAAATGGAGACTAAGGGCATGTCTTAAAACATCCCTATTTTGACAACACGAGTGTTGATTATTACAGTATATCAATACCTCAGAAATTGTCAGTGGTGTTCTCTTTAGAATATTTGTAAATAATTACCTTTTTTTAATGTGTTAGAAAAGGACCGGATTTCAGGATCTCTCCCCACACAATTATTTGTTACATACAAAACAATGTTTTGGGGTTGTTTTTACAGTATTGCAGTATATAGTGTAAATCTTGTCTACTTTGAAGATCGGTATATAGCTGAGCTTTAGAGGAGTATCATAATGGTGGCAATGAGGATGAGGGCCATCAGCAGGTCTCCGGCTGCCATAGTAATCCATTGGCGCCCTGCAATTGGATCGCAAGCAGGCACAAGCAGCACTGCATGCTTCAGAGATTGACAGCACCGTGGTGGTTAAATGATTACAATTTTTTGGCCAGAGCTCATCTTCATCCATGTTTGTTAGTGACAGAGCTTTTATAGCTGGTATCTACCTTAGAAAACAGCAAAAGGTTGAAACCAACCACAATTTTTATAAAAGCCAAGGGTACCCAAAAATCTGAATGTAAATAGCACAATAAAGGGACCTAAAACATAACATTTAATATACTAGTTAAAATGACATAACATGTATAATACCAACAGTTGGTCAAACAGTTATCCAAGGAAATCGCAGAGAAACGGTACTTAAAGCAGAAAAATACTCAAATTTACAACTGCTTCTCCTGCTAGCATGTCCTTACCCAAAGCTCCAAAAAAACGGCTGAAGGAGGGTATATAATAATGCTGCTATTTGTACCTGTGTGCTTTTGCTCAGAAATGTGACATCAAAACATTATCATCAGTTCTCACTGCATCTTCAGAAGTCACTAACACAAAAAATGCACCATAAAGTATGGAACAATCTCACCCGTTCCTGAAGAAGCCATACAAGGGATGCACTCCACCACTCAGTCATTTAGGAGATTCAGAAATTCGGTATAACACTCCATAGACCATTTCTTATTCCCTGGGAGGTGGTCCTGAATAAGAAATAGTCTATGGAGTGTTATACCAAATTTCTGAATCTCCTAAATGACTGAGTGGTGGAGTGCATCCCTTGTATGGCTTCTTCAGGAACGGTGAGATTGTTCCATACTTTATGGTGCATTTTTTGTGCTAGTGACTTCTGCAGATGCAGTGAGAATTGATGATACTGTTTTGATGTCACATTTCTGAGCAAAAGCACACAGGTACAAATAGCAGCATTATTATATACCCTCCTTCAGCCGTTTTTTTGGAGCTTTGGGTAAGGACATGCTAGCAGGAGAAGCAGTTGTAAATTTGAGTATTTTTCTGCTTTAAGTACCGTTTCTCTGTGATTTCCTTGGATAACTGTTTGACCAACTGTTGGTATTATACGTGTTTGTCTGTGTGTATTGGGTTATGTCATTTTTAACTAGTATATTAAATGTTATGTTTTAGGTCCCTTTATTGTGCTATTTACACACTGGTATCTACCTTGTATAATGAGAGCTCTGCTCCTAAGCCTCCTTCACTCGTGATCACCACTGACATGATATTGTTTTAAGAGGTTAAAAATAATTTATCATCAGGAATAGCCAATCATTTTATTATTAATCTTGTGTTAATTTTTCTTTTGTTTTTGTAGTATTTTTTTCTTCATAAGATGTATATAAAAATACAATAAACACACAGGGGAATGGAGTTATTTTAGACTTGTATCTTCTTTTCTTCCATGAAAACTTTTCAACAGCCTTATTATCATCCCAGTCAAAATTACATTGACAAGGTAAACACAGCTGATAACAGAGATCCACCATTAACAATAGGTTATGTCACAGCTCCCCCTGCTCTCCTTCCCTTCAAAATGATCTTTTCACACACTCATTAGATGCTTTAATACAATTGAATGAAGTGTGTATCAGTCTATTGCTGTCAATGTACATATGAATTTCTTTAAAAAATAGCTCCAGTGGCCAGTGTGCAAAAATTATTTTTTTACAGATTGTGATATGAAAAATAAAAATTGCCAAATAATTTAAAAAAAGTATTTAACATGAAAACATGATTTAAGCAGTAGATCATTTTCTGATCAAGCATTCTCTTTAGCCTGTGTGTAAAATATTCAATAGTCACTGCTTCTGATGTGTCATCGTCTCATGCTATGTTGTAGATAGTACACATTTGTAGTGTGCATTTTGCCTAAATTTACATTTTAACGTTAATGTGGAAAAAATATGTTTTAATTTTATTTTATTAATTTTTAACTTTATCTATAATGCAAATTGTCTCTTCAGAGAAAAAGAAGACTTGAACTCTATAGCGCCACCTGTTGGAAGCAGCGATCCTACAAGTCACAATCAATCCTTTAACAAGCCTTGCAATATGAATTAAGAGAAAAGCCAAATTAGAATCTCAATTTGCAGACATGGTGTTTTGGGTTATTGGCCCTCATCAGTGCAAAGTATGAGAAATGATTTGGCTAGGTGAGAGACTCTGGACTGGGAGTCTAATGGGTGTAGTGCAGCGGTGTCCACACTGTGCAGGGATGAGGCAATAACCCAGGAAAAGTTCACAGTAAAGTCTCTTTTAATAAATAGCGTACTCACAAACAAAGGAAGTAAATCAGCAGGGAAACAAATACAATCTGTGACTGGTTGCTGTGGGTGACTGCACTGCCGCATACGCTGAGGGTGTCAGGCCTTTTGGCTCCACTTGGCTCTGTGTTGCCTCACACTATTAAGCTCTGCAGACCTATTGCTCTGCCTGCATGCAAGACCAAAACTGACACACCAAAATCCTTCCTGTAGGGTTTTTCTCTCAAACTGGAATTTGTGGCTATAGGCTACCTGTAACACCTGGCCTGGAGGAAACAGATTGACCCTGCTTCCTTCCTGCAGTTCATTTAAAAAATAAAAGCCCATACCGGCTTTTCCTGAACAATGCCTAGGCCAAAAAGATTGACCAGGTGCACGCTTACTTTTATTTTGCCCTGTGACTCACAGGCGTCCTGCTGTGACAATAAAGCACTTCAGCGGGTCTAGTAGGACTCCATCCGCATCCTGAGGGATACATATCGACCCTCGCATATGATACCCCTATCTGCCTCACAGGGGTAAGGCTTATTCCCTGTGCAGTGCTCCTCTGGGAAATTTAATAAGCAAATTGCCTCTTCAGAGACAAAGCAGACTTGTACTTCATAACGCCACCTTAAACCCCCAGTCCAGAGAGTCTCAATGAGTGGCTCCTTAAGAAGCATTTTGAGGTTCTGGAGTGGCCTAGCCAGTCTCCAGACCTTAACCGAATAGAAAATCTTTGGAGGTTGCAGAAATGCAATGTTGCCCAGCAACAACCCCGAAACCTGAAAGATCTGGAGAAGATCTTTAGGGAGGAGACGGCCAAAATCCCTGCTGCAGCGTCAAGAACTACAGAAAACTTCTCATCTCTGTAATTTCAAACAAATGTTTCTGTACCAAATATTAAGATCTTTTTTTCTATTTTATCAAATACTTATTTCATACAGTAAAATGAAATTAATTATGTCAAAATTATACAATGTGATTTTCTCAATTTTTAAAAAAATTCTTACCAGTTGAAGTGTACCTATAATAAAAATTACAGATCTCTCCAATCTTTGTAGGTGGGGAAATTTTCAAAATCGACAATGTATCAAATACATATTTTACCTACTCTATAGAATGTAAGCTTTTGTTGTCAGCCGGACCGGTCTTTCTCTCTATCCTATTGAAATTCGTATAAATTTATTGCTAGGACTAGTGGAATGCACCAAATAATATTTAGAGATATAAGGTGTGTTCGCAGTCCAGGGTCCACCATGCAGCTAAGACACCTGCTGCTTGGTAATGACGGACTATATGGCGGTATAATGTGAGTATACACACGGGTTAGCTTCGCCCAGTATGAAGGAAACGAACCCTGTTGCGTCACAGGTCCGCAATACCGCACAGACAGCGCAAGCAAGGTGACACAGAACTCTGCCCCAAGACTCAGGATAAGAGTTCCTCTAGATCTCTTGCACTCGACATGCTACTGTGGTACAAGGGGATCAATTAAAGTAAACATTTACTGCACTGAAGTGCGTGCAGCGCCGCTCTGGCAGACGCCACTAACCACCCTAGCTTGGGCCAGGAAAGCACACTATCTGTGTACGGTGCCGCTCTGGCGGTTGCTGCTAACTAGATTAAGTAACTTGTGCTAATGTGCAGGATAGCACTGTCGGGCGCTAGGTAGCTCTACCATTCGTGAGCAGGCAACAACACTATGTTAGGGTTGGCGGAACGCACCAAATATATTGTTTATTAAAAGGAATTGGTGCGTTCGCAACCCGGGATCCACCGTGCAGGAAAGTACCTGCTGCTAAATAATGGCGGCTCTATATGGCGGTATATACTAACTCTGTTAGCTTCACAGAGTAACCGTGAGAGGTGAACTCTGTGCCCTGTTAGACTTTCACAGAGGCACAGGCCAACTACCCAGATGTGAGCAGTGAGTGGTCATGCATGCATACTCAATCCCCTCGCCGGATTAGCCAGCATTCTAGGGGCTTATTTCAGCCGGGTCCCTGAACACACTTATACACAATCTCCTCGCCGGAGGTGCCAGCATTCTAGGGGCTTATTTCATCTGGGTCCCTGAACACATACAAACACATGACCACATTGGCGCAAAGCATATAGCAAAAGATGATACTAGCGCATGGCCGTGCGGTCATGCGCAGTTTATATAGTTGCAGCACAGGAAGCTGCTACTGAAGTTTTTGCCCTTTCAGGACCTTCCAGAAGGACCAATGGAAAGTGCTGCAGTACCTGAGCATGTTTTGCCCTTTCAGGACCTTCCAGAAGGACCAATGGAATGTACTGCAGCACCTGAGCATGTGACCGCACATGTGGCCCTCGACCTCCAATGGGAGACCCTGCCCTGGGCATGCTCAGTGTGAATAAACAAGGACTTAGTCCCAGAGAGGCTCGCTCGCCGCAGATCAGTGCAGGGTACCATAGGAAAGCCAGAAAAGGCAGTAGTGACCCTATGCACCGAATCAGCCCCAGCGAGATGCTGGGAGCGACGTCTCCGCTGAGCAGAGCCCACTGCGGCCGATACCGAATGGGAGACCACAGCAGACACGGATCGAGATTCCCCCTGTGCAGCAGAGGAAACTCGACTCCTAACACACTAGGGATGGGAATGATTCGGAGCTTTCATCCATCGGCAGGCATTCATTCATACACGCAAGTTAACAAGTTTACACTAGCGCATGGCAAATCGGCCATGCAAACCTTTTAAAGTAGTAGCGCTCCGGGACCCTCCTGATGGTCCAATAGGAGCCGCAGTAGGACCTAAGCATGTGACCCCGAGCTCCAATGGGAGGTCGTCCCGTGGGCATGCTCAGTGTGGGAAAAGCAGGACTTAGTCCCTGAAATGCCTGATCGCTGCTGATCAGTGCTGGCTACAAAGGCAGAGCCTGGAAAAGCAACAGTACCCAAGTGCACAGTATGAGTTTGAGCTAGACGCTGTGACCGACGTCTCTGCTGAGCAGGTTCCACTGCGGCTGGTGGAGAATGGGAGACAGCAGTGAACATGGTTCGAATTCCCCCTGTGCAGTGGTGGAAACTTGACACCTAACATTTATTCTCTGCAAATCAAATTTTTTGGGGAAAATTTGGCTAAGTCAGCAAATTCAAATTTCCAAAGATCCACTCATCTCTAATGGCAATAAATCATTTAACAAGACTTTCTTATGACCCAATAAATGAAGAATCTCAGTATAAAAGAGTTATTAGGGCTATTACCTTTAATATTGTTAAGGCGTGGGAACATTAAGGGGTTAGTCATTGTACATGTAAACATTTAAATATTGTTCTTTTCTATGACTTTATCTAGGCACTTTAGGTCTAAACTTTTCTATATTTTGTTTAAGTTTTGTGATATTCATCCAACTCGTTATTTATTGCACTTATACCTGTAAACCGGACTGTCAACATCAGTTTAACTAACAGCTTGGCAAAGTAGAGTAGACCTAACTGGGAAATCATCACAGAGCTCATAGGATTTGCCAATTAAATTAGCCTCAGGAAAAGTTTTAATAAGAGACAGGGAATTTACCTGGATTTACTGTAAACAAACATTGCAGCTTTATAGCCTTGCAGTGTGAAACATTCAACCCATCTTAACACTGAAATAAGATGAAGAAACAATCTAACCCCAGATGCTATATAGTAAAAAGTTTTTAAACACTTGTGAAATATTAAGAAAATCAATTCAAGAATATAAAAGATAAATATTGAAGTAAAAAAAGGAAATTTGCATAATGATACAATCGGTACAATGCAGCACAGGGCAAAACTGAGCCGGTTATCATTTTTGCTATAAGTGTCTGAGGACCAGCAATTCTATTTGAAAAGATTTTTAAAAAGTTTGTATACTTCTAATTTTGAAAAAAAAAACAAAAAAACTTTTTCTAATGACATGGCTCACTGTCTCCGGTCTAAAACTACTGAAAAAAACAAACATTAAATTTTACATTTATTCACTGGCCATGTGATTTTAAAGGGTTTTTCTAATCTTCTTTCTCCAGGAGCTCACGGCTCCTCTGACTTCTGATTTCTTGCTTGGGAATGGAGTTTTCCTAAAGACTGTTCCTTAACACCAATGCATTGCTTTGCCTTTACAGCATCACAGGAGCACATCAGCACTTAAGGTGACAACATTTAGTGATATTGATATCTTGCCAGTGTCTACTCCTTGCCTTGGAAGCTGACCACCTCCATTCTTGAGAATGGGCAAGATTTTTAAATTGCCGTCAATTTTACAAGGACTTTGCTATTTTACCCATTTTAAGAAGCTAAGACAAACCCTTGAACATTGGTATAGTTGAAGTAAAAACTTCTTAAAGGGAATGTATTAGCTATAAGTTTATCTAGTTAAACCAGATACTGAATACTTGTTCTTTTTCCTAATCTATTTTAAATGTATTCTCGTTATATAATAAAGGGGACATGCACTTCAGGTAGAGGAACCATATGTAAAGTTAGGCAAATGTATTTGAGTGGACCTGAGCTCAAATAAAATTTTACAAAAACCCTGTATTCACCAAATTGTGGATAATTAGCAGTTTGTTCAACACAAATTCAGGCAAAACGGCAACTGGCTGGCTGCTTTTTTTCTGAACAATACAGGGCTGACAAAAAGTTACAAGGTTCACTGCTCGCTCTCCCCATATGGTTCTTGGGGCCTTTCCTTACTACTACCATGCAATGAAACCCCAGGCATCTTCCCTATAGGCTGAGATTTGTGGATACGACTAGGCCCAGATTGGCCCATTGTGAAGGTGCTTGGAGTTTCAGTGTGTGACCATTAGTATTGAACGATACCTTCTGATATCAAGAAGTATCGGTATCGTATTGGATCGGCCGATATCCAAAAAATATCGGATATCACCAATACCGATACCCGATACCAATGCAAGTCAATGGGACACAAATATCGGAATGTAAATAAGCCCTTTCTGTCCTTCTACATCCTGTTCCGGAGAGGGAAAGAGTGTGGGCGGTGCGTGGGCGGACACTATGCGTGTATGTGTGTGAGTGGCGGGTCTGTGCGGACCTGCCGCGGATCTGTACGGGCATCTCGGGGGTCTGTGCGGCCTGCTGGGGCTCTGTGCGTGCCTGCCGGGGCTCCGTGCGGCCTGCCAGGGCTCTGTGCGGGCCTGCCAATGCTCTGCGTGGCCTGTCAGGGCACTGTGCGGGCTGCCGGGGCTCTGTGCAGGCTTGCCGGGGCTCTGTGTGGCCTGCCAGGGCTCTGTGCAGGCTTGCCGGGGCTCTGTGTGGGCTTGCTGGGGCTCTGTGCAGCCTGCCGGGGCTCTGTGCGGGCTGCTGGGGGTCTGTGCAGGCATCGTCCCATCGGACGATGCCTGCAACAGTGACAGTGATTGACACATTAGCCTATGATAGGACAGTAGTAGTCCCATCATCCGGCTAATGTGTTGAATGTAAAAAAAAACAAAAAAAAACATACATACAACATACATACTACAAACATTACATTCATACATTACATACAATACATACATACAGACATACAGTACATATAACATAGAGTACATACTCACCATTACTTGTCATTTTGATCCCGAAACCAGTGTCACCTGTAAAAAATATTAAAATAACAAACAACCAATATACTCCCTGTCCTCAGAAATCCATGAATGTCCCACGACGATCTCCCGTGGAGAACGGCAGCATCAGCTGATGCGACCACTCTCCAGGGGGACCAGGAACACAATGACGGGAGGAAGGTATCCTTCCGCACTGTATTCCTCTGCTGCTGTAAAAAAATAGTCCCCAGTCTCACTTTTGGCATTGCTGTGTAAGAAATTTTCACACGCAGCAGTTGCCATAAATTGAGACTTTGAACTATAGTAACCTCAGTGATGTACTGCAGGAGCCATTGTCTCCTGTCAGTGTGTCACTGAGGGTCCAATAGAGCAGTGACATCACTCGATGTCACTGTTCTATAGGGGAGATCGACGTGGGACACTCGTTATTAATTGGACTATGGCGGACAGGTAGTATACGGTTTATTATTTTACGTTTTTTGCAGGCGCTGAAGTATGGTAAGTATGGTTAAATGAAGAATATTAAATTACTTTTTTCCTAATGTGTGCGTGTTTTATTAACCCTTTCTTACTATTGGATTAATAATAGATAGGCGTCTTATTGACGCCTCTCCGTTATTAACCCGGCTTACTGGCCATTAAAATAGAGGGACCCCCCAAAAAATGACATGGGGTCCCCCTATATTTTATAGCCAGAAAGGCTACCCGGACAGCTGCAGGCTGATATTCATAGCCTAGAGAGGGGCGATGGATATTTGTCCCCCTGGCTACAAATACCAGTCCGCAGCCACCCAAGAAATGGCGCATCTATGAGATGCGCCAATTCTGGCACTTGGCCCCTCTTTTCCCACTCCCGTGTAGTGGTGGGATATGGGGCACTAAGGGATTAATGTCACCTTGCTATTGTAAGGTGACATTAAGCCGGTTTAATAATGGAGAGGCGTCAATAAGACGCCTATCCATTATTAATCCACTAGTAGGAAAGGGTTAATAAAACACGCACACATTAGGAAAAAAGTATTTTAATATTCTTCATTTAACCGTACTTACCATACTTCAGCGCCTGCAAAAAATGTAAAATAATAGACCGTATACTACCTGTCCGCCATAGTCCAATTAATAACGAGTGTCCCACGTCGATCTCCCCTATAGAACAGTGACATCGGGTGATGTCACTGCTCTATGGGACCCTCAGTAACACACTGACAGGAGACAATGGCTCCTGCAGTACATCACTGAGTTTACTATAGTTCAAAGTCTCAATTTATGGCAATTGCTGCGTGTGAAAATTTCTTACACAGCAATGCCAAAAGTGAGACTGGGGACTATTTTTTTACAGTGGCAGAGGAATACAGTGCGGAAGGATACCTTCCTCCCGTCATTGTGTTCCTGGTGAGCGGTCGCATCAGCTGATGCTGCTGTTCTCCACAGGAGATTGTCATGGGAGACTCGTGGATTTCTGCAGATCAGGGAGTATATTGGTTGTTTGTTATTTTAATATTTTTCACAGATGACACTGGCTTCGTGGAACAAAGTGACAAGTAATGGTGAGTATGTACTCTATGTTATATGTACTGTATGTATGTAGTATGTATGTAGTATTTTATTTTTTATTACATTCAACACATTAGCCAGATGATGGGACTACTACTTTCCCATCATTGGCTAATGAGTCGATCACTGTCACTGTTGCAGGCATTGTCTGATGGGACTTGTAGTCCCATTGGACAATGCCTGCACAGACCCCCGGCAGCCTGCACAGAGCCCCGGCAGGCCGCACAGAGCCCCGGCAAGCCCGCATAGAGCCCCGGCAAGCTCGTACAGGGACCCAGCAGGCACGCACAGAGCCCCCATGGTCACGCACAGACCCCGCACACTCACACGCAGTCTCCACCCACGCATGCAGTCTCCACCCACGCACCACCCACACTCCATTATAGTGCATCATTGCACTATGGAAACTTCTGATTCCAGTATCCGATATCAAAACTCAGTATCAGAATTCCAATACAGCAAATATCGGCCGATACCCGATATTTGCAGTATCGGAATGCTCAACACTAGTGACTAGGGTTGAGCGAAACGGATCGTTCATTTTCAAAAGTCGCCGACTTTTGGCAAAGTCGGGTTTCATGAAACCCGACCCGACCCCTGTGCGGGGTCGGCCATGCGGTACGCGACTTTCGCGCCAAAGTCGCATTTCAATTACGCGAACAGCGCCATTTCTCAGCCAATGAAGGTGGATGCAGAGTGTGGGCAGCGTGATGACATAGGTCCTGGTCCCCACCATCTTAGAGAAGGGCATTGCAGTGATTGGCTTGCTGTCTGCGGCGTCACAGGGGCTATAAAGGGGCGTTCGCGCCGACCGCCATCTTACTGCTGCTGATCTGAGCATAGGGAGAGGTTGCTGCCGCTTCTTCAGAAGCAGGGATAGTGTTAGGCAGGGTCCATTAACCACCAAACCGCTTGTGCTGTAGCGATTTCCACTGTCCAACACCACCTTTGTTTGCAGGGACAGTGGAAGCTACATTTTTTTTTCCTCAGCGCTGTAGCTCATTGGGCTGCCCTAGAAGGCTCCCTGATAGCTGCATTGCTGTGTGTACGCCGCTGTGCAAACCAACTGCTTTTTTCAAAGCACAAATCCTGTTGTTCCTTCCTTTCTGCACAGCTATCTTGTTTGTTTGTCCACACTTTTTATTTAATTTGTGCAGCAGTCCACTCCTTTTTGCTGCCTGCCATACCTCGCTGAAATTACTGCAGGGAGATAGTAATTGTAGGACAGTCCCTGTGTTTTTTTTTTTTAATTCTCCCTAAAAAAAAAGCTGTGGGAGATTAAGATTGGCATTTCTGCTCGAATGCCATCCCTGTGTGTGCCATCTCACATAGTGGGCCATAGAAAGCCTAGTTTTTTTTTCTGTTTTTTTTTTGTGGGGTTTCTAAATTCTCCCTGAAAAAAAAAACAGTGGGAGATTAATATTGGCCTTTGGGCTTGTGTGCCAGTCCTGAGCGTGCCATCTCTCTCTCAAGTAGTGGGCCATAGAAAGCCTATTTATTTTTTTTAATTGGTTTTATAAATTCTCCCTGAAAAAAAAAAACAGTGGGGGATTAATATTGGCCTTTGGACTTGTGTGCCAGTCCTGAGCGTGCCATCTCTCTCTCAAATAGTGGCCCATAGAAAGCCTATTTATTATTTTTTCATTGGTTTTATAAATTCTCCCTGAAAAAAAAAAAACAGTGGGAGATTAATATTGGCCTTTGGGCTTGTGTGCCAGTCCTGAGCGTGCCATCTCTCTGTCAAATAGTGGGCCATAGAAAGCCTATTTATTTTTTTTTATTGGTTTTATAAATTCTCCCTGAAAAAAAAAAAACTGTGGGAGATTAATATTGGCCTTTGGGCTTGTGTGCCAGTCCTGAGCGTGCCACCTCTCTCTCATATAGTGGGCCATAGAAAGCCTATTTATTTATTTTTTATTGGTTTTATAAATTCTCCCTGAAAAAAAAAAAACAGTGGGAGATTAATATTGGCCTTTGGGCTTGTGTGCCAGTCCTGAGCGTGCCATCTCTCTCTCTCAGATAGTGGGCCATAGAAAGCCTTTTTTCTTTTTTAATTTGGTTTCTAAATTCTCTCTGAAAAAATCCCTTTTTTGTAATTTGTTTTCTAAATTCTTCCTTAAAAAATCATTTTTTTGGGGGGGTTTCTAAATTCTCCCTAAAAAAATAAAAAAAAACAGTGGGAGATTAATATTGGCCTTTCTGCTTGTGTGCCAGTCCTGACTCCTGGGTGTGCCATCTCTCTCTCTCTCAGAAAGTGGGCCATAGAAAGCCTATTTTTTTTTATTATTTGGTTTCTAAATTCTCTCTGAAAAAATCACTTTTTTTTATTTTTCTAAATTCTTCCTGAAAAAATCATTTTTTTGGGGGTTTCTAAATTCTCCCTGAAAAAATAAAAAAAAAACAGTGGGAGATTAATATTGGCCTTTCTGCTTGTGTGCCAGTCCTGACTCCTGGGTGTGCCATCTCTCTCTCTCAGAAAGTGGGCCATAGAAAGCCTATTTTTTTTTTATTTGGTTTCTAAATTCTCTCTGAAAAAAATCACTCTTTTTTATTTGTTTTCTAAATTCTTCCTGAAAAAATCATTTTTTGGGGGGGTTTCTAAATTCTCCCTGAAAAAATAAAAAAAAACAGTGGGAGATTAATATTGGCCTTTCTGCTTGTGTGCCAGTCCTGACTCCTGGGTGTGCCATCTCTCTCTCAGAAAGTGGGCCATAGAAAGCCTATTTTTTTTTTTAATTTGGTTTCTAAATTCTCTCTGAAAAAAATCACTTTTTTTTATTTGTTTTCTAAATTCTTCCTGAAAAAATCATTTTTTTGGGGGGGGTTTCTAAATTCTCCCTGAAAAAATAAAAAAAAACAATGGGAGATTAATATTGGCCTTTCTGCTTGTGTGCCAGTCCTGACTCCTGGGTGTGCTATCTCTCTCTCTCAGAAAGTGGGCCATAGAAAGCCTATTTTTTTTTTTATTTGGTTTCTAAATTCTCTCTGAAAAAAAATCACTTTTTTTTATTTGTTTTCTAAATTCTTCCTGAAAAAATCATTTTTTGGGGGGGTTTCTAAATTCTCCCTGAAAAAATAAAAACAAACAGTGGGAGATTAATATTGACATTTATGCTTGAGTGTCAGTCCTGCGTGTGTGGCATCGCTCTCATTTGGTGCCACCAAAAACAGAGTGTGTAACATTGTGCCTGCTTTTTCTTGCGGTCTCACCCACCTGTAAAGGGGTATCTAAATCATACTGAAGTTATAGCTCACCGTGTAAGTTGTTTGACAGCAACAAATACCGTTAGTTTGGTTACGTTTTTAAAACAATGAGGAAGTCTGGTGGAAGAGGTCGTGGCCGGGGGCGTTCATTGTCAGCTGGTAATGAGGGTAGTGGTAGTGGTGGAGCATCAGGTGGTCGTGGGAAAAAAATATTGCACCTAAGTCTGGAGCTGTGGAGCCAGGTTCGTCGTCTAGCTACACAAGGCCTCGAACGCTCCCTTTTCTGGGAGTAGGAAAACCGCTTTTAAAGCCGGAGCAGCAAGAGCAAGTTTTGGCTTACCTTGCTGACTCAGCCTCTAGCTCTTTTGCCTCCTCTTTTGAAACTGGTAAATGTAAAAGCAGCGCGTCGTTAGTGGATGTTCACGGTCAGGGACAAGTCGCTTCCTTGTCCTCTTCAGCAAAAACAACAACAGAGAAGGATGCAGCAGGCGACACAACGGGTTACTCCATGGAGCTCTTTACACATACCGTCCCTGGCTTAGAAAGTGAAGCAGTTAACAGGCCATGCCCATTACAAGTTGAATCTGACATGGAGTGCACTGATGCACAGCCACAGCCAGACTACTATGCTGGTCCTTTGACTCAGACCACAACATTGCCCTCGCAGGGTACTGATCCAGAATCAGACCCTGATGAGACTATGTTGCCCCGTCACGAACGCTCTACCACCGACTTACATGGTGACACAGACGGAGTTGCGCACGAGCTAGAAGAGGAGGTTATAGATGACCCAGTTGTTGACCCCGATTGGCAGCCATTGGGGGAACAGGGTGCAGGCAGCAGTAGTTTTGAAGCGGAGGAGGAGGAGCCGCAGCAGGCATCAACATCGCAACAGGTTCCATCTGCCGGGCCTGTATCTGGCCCAAAACGCGTGGCAAAGTCAAAACTTGTTGGAGGACAACGTGGCCATCCGGTTAAAGCTCAGTCTGCAATGCCTGAAAAGGTATCCGATGCTAGAAAGAGTGCAGTCTGGCATTTTTTTTAAACAACATCCAATTGATCAGCGCAAAGTCATCTGTCAAAAATGTTCAACTACCTTAAGCAGAGGTCAGAATCTGAAAGGTCTCAATACAAGTTGCATGCATAAACATTTAACCACCATGCATTTGCAAGCCTGGACTAACTACCAAACGTCCCTTAAGGTTGTAGCTCCCTCGGCCAATGAAGCTAGTCAGCAACGCAACATCCCTTCCGGCAGTGTAGGGCCACCATTTTCCGCACCACCTGCAGTATCTGTGCAGGTTTCTTTGCCAGGCCAAAGCAGTCAGGGTCAGGGAATCACCAGTTTCGTAGTAGGAAACACTGCATCTAGGGCACCTGCGGCAACAATACCATCTCCCACCGTCTCTCAGTCTGCCATGTCCACCGGCACCCTCGCTAGTTCCACGATCTCCAGCTCTCCAGTCCAGCTCACCCTACATGAGACTATGGTTAGAAAAAGGAAGTACTTAGCCTCGCATCCGCGTACACAGGGTTTGAATGCCCACATAGCTAGACTAATCTTGTTAGAGATGATGCCCTACCGGTTAGTTGAAAGCGAAGCTGTCAAAGCCCTGATGGACTACGCTGTACCACGCTACGAGCTACCCAGTCGACACTTCTTTTCCAGAAAAGCCATCCCAGCCCTCCACCAGCATGTTAAAGAGCGCATCGTCCATGCACTCAGGCAATCTGTGAGCACAAAGGTGCACCTGACAACAGATGCATGGACCAGTAGGCATGGCCAGGGACGTTACGTGTCCATCACGGCACACTGGGTGAATGTTGTGGATGCAGGGTCCACAGGGGACAGCAATTTTGGGACAGTTCTGCCTAGCCCACGGTCTAGGAAACAGTTGGCTGTAGCCGTTCGCACCCCCTCCTCCTCCTCCTCATCCTCCTGCAGAAGCGAGAGCTCGTCCACAGACCGCAGTCGCACAACCACTCCATCCGCAGCTGCCACTGTTGCACACCAGGTCTCCCATTATGGGGCAGCTACTGGCAAGCGTCAGCAGGCTGTATTGGCTATGAATTGTTTGGTTGACAACAGACACACCGCGGAAGTTCTGTCCGAGTTCTTGCAGAAAGAAACGCAGTCGTGGCTGGGCACTGTAGATCTTGAGGCAGGCAAGGTAGTGAGTGATAACGGAAGGAATTTCATTGCTGCCATCTCCCTTTCCCAACTGAAACACATTCCTTGCCTGGCTCACACCTTAAACCTGGTGGTGCAGTGCTTCCTGAAAAGTTATCCGGGGTTATCCGACCTGTTCCTCAAAGTGCGTGGACTTTGCTCACATATCCGCCGTTCGCCCGTACACTCCAGCCGTATGCAGACCTATCAGCGGTCTTTGAACCTTCCCCAGCATCGCCTAATCATAGGCGTTGCAACAAGGTGGAACTCAACACTGCACATGCTCCAGAGATTGTGCGAACAGAGGCGGGCTGTTATGTTTTTGTGGGAGGATACACATACACGGGCAGGCAGTAGGATGGCAGACATGGAGTTGTCAGGTGTGCAGTGGTCGAAGATACAAGACATGTGTCAAGTCCTTCAGTGTTTTGAGGAATGCACACGGCTGGTTAGTGCAGACAACGCCATAATAAGCATGAGCATCCCCCTAATGCGTCTGCTGATGCAAAGTTTGACGCACATTAAGGATCAGGCGTCTGCAGCAGAGGAAGAGGAAAGCCTTGATGACAGTCAGCCATTGTCTGGCCAGGGCAGTGTACAGGACGAGGTAGCGGGCGAAGAGGAGGAGGAGGATGAGGAGGATGATGGGGATGATTATATTTTTAATGAGGAAGCTTTTCCGGGGCCACTGGAAATTGGTGGCGTGGAAAGGCCGGGTTCTGGTTTTTTGAGGGACACAAGTGACGTAGATTTGCCTGAAACTGCCCCTCAACCAAGCACAACCGCAGATTTGACAACTGGAACTTTGGCCCACATGGCGGATTATGCCTTACGTATCCTCAAAAGGGACACACGCATTACTAAAATGATGAACGATGACGATTACTGGTTGGCCTGCCTCCTTGATCCTCGCTATAAAGGCAAATTGCAAAATATAATGCCACATGAGAACTTGGAACTAATATTAGCAACCAAACAATCAACTCTTGTTGACCGTTTGCTTAAGGCATTCCCAGCACACAGCGCCCGTGATCGTTCTCACACGAGCTGCAGGGGCCAGCAGACCAGAGGTGTTAGAGGGGCAGAAATCAGAAGTGGCGTTGGACAGGTTTTCTGACCAGGTTGTGGAGTGATTTTGCTATGACCGTAGACAGGACAGGTACTGCAGCATCAGTTCAAAGTGACAGGAGACAACATTTGTCCAGTATGGTTACTAACTATTTTTCATCCCTTATCGACGTTCTCCCTCAACCGTCATTCCCATTTGATTACTGGGCATCCAAATTAGACACCTGGCCAGAATTGGCAGAATATGCATTGCAGGAGCTTGCTTGCCCGGCAGCTAGTGTCCTATCAGAAAGAGTATTCAGTGCTGCAGGTTCAATATTAACCGAAAAAAGGACTCATCTGGCTACCCAAAATGTAGATGATCTAACCTTCATTAAAATGAACCACAACTGGATTTCGAAATCTTTTGCCCCACCTTGCCCGGCCGACACCTAGCTTTCCTATGAAAAGGTCTTGCCTGTGGACTATTCTGAATGACTTTTCCAATCTCGTAATTTGCAGCACCTGATTGTCCAGCATACGACATGTTTACACCTTCCTAAATGGCCAAACTCCCCACACAGGGCCGTGGTATCGCCACTTGGCGCCTGCACCCGTGAGAGTGCTGTTTGTCTGAAGAGGTGGGTGTGCCCGCTTTTGGTCGACGGCACTGCCACTGGGTCCCTCATAGTACAATAAAGTGTCTCTGGCGGTGGTGGTGCGCACCCAACGTCAGACACACTATTGTAACATGAGGGGCCCTGGGCCTGTACCGCCGGCCACAAGAGAGTTCCCCCACACCCAGCTCAAACATTGCTAAACCACTTGCACAATTATCTCTCACAGTTCCACCAATGTTTAGTCTATGCGCTGACATCCTTAAATTCCAGCCACTGACAATACCATTGTATTGACATGTATGATGGTACTTAACATAGTCCGGGGCAGTGTCCTATATTTACCCAAGTAAATACTTTGCGCCAAATTACTAGCTCTGAAACTCCGCAGAGGAGCCCACCCCAGTACCGAATGATTGCACCCTTTGGTGGTTTCGTTTTGTTGTCATGCGAGAGATTAACATGTATTTATTGTTTGGGACTACTAACTGGCAGACACTCATTACAATCGGCCTCCACTGACAACACCAATGCTGCCCGTGTACCCCTGGAACCAATTATAAAGTGCCTACAGCCCAATTTTATTATGTTAGGCCTTCGAAGCCTGTCTGCGGTCCCTTTTTTCTACTACTCCTCCACTGACCAGACCACTACTGCCCGTGTACCCCTGGAACCAATTTTAAAGTGCCTACAGCCCAATTTTTTTTATGTTAGGCCTTCGAAGCCTGTCTGCGGTCCCTTCTTTCTACTACTCCTCCACTGACCAGACCACTGCTGCCCGTGTACCCCTGGAACCTATTTAAAAGTGCCTACAGCCCAATTTTTTTATGTTAGGCCTTCGAAGCCTGTCTGCGGTCCCTCCTTCCACTAGTCCTCCACTGACCAGACCACTGCTGCCCGTGTACCCCTGGAACCTATTTAAAAGTGCCTACAGCCCAATTTTTTTTATGTTAGGCCTTCGAAGCCTGTCTGCGGTCCCTCCTTCCACTAGTCCTCCACTGACCAGACCACTGCTGCCCGTGTACCCCTGGAACCTATTTAAAAGTGCCTACAGCCCAATTTTTTTATGTTAGGCCTTCGAAGCCTGTCTGCGGTCCCTCCTTCCACTAGTTCTCCACTGACCAGACCACTGCTGCCCGTGTACCCCTGGAACCTATTTAAAAGTGCCTACAGCCCAATTTTTTTATGTTAGGCCTTCGAAGCCTGTCTGCGGTCCCTTCTTTCTATTACTCTTCCACTGACCAGACCACTGCTGCCCGTGTACCCCTGGAACCAATTATAAAGTGCCTACAGCCCAATTTTTTTTATGTTAGGCCTTCGAAGCCTGTCTGCGGTCCCTCCTTCCACTAGTCCTCCACTGACCAGACCACTGCTGCCCGTGTACCCCTGGAACCTATTTAAAAGTGCCTACAGCCCAATTTTTTTATGTTAGGCCTTCGAAGCCTGTCTGCGGTCCCTTCTTTCTACTACTCCTCCACTGACCAGACCACTGCTGCCCGTGTACCCCTGGAACCAATTATAAAGTGCCTACAGCCCAATTTTTTTTATGTTAGGCCTTCGAAGCCTGTCTGCGGTCCCTCCTTCCACTAGTCCTCCACTGACCAGACCACTGCTGCCCGTGTACCCCTGGAACCTATTTAAAAGTGCCTACAGCCCAATTTTTTTATGTTAGGCCTTCGAAGCCTGTCTGCGGTCCCTCCTTCCACTACTCCTCCACTGACCAGACCAATGCTGCCCGTGTACCCCTGGAACCAATTATAAAGTGCCTACAGCCCAATTTTATTATGTTAGGCCTTCGAAGCCTGTCTGCTGTCCCTTCTTTCTACTACTCCTCCACTGACCAGACCACTGCTGCCCGTGTACCCGTGGAACCAATTATAAAGTGCCTACAGCCCAATTTTTTTATGTTAGGCCTTCGAAGCCTGTCTGCGGTCCCTCCTTCCACTAGGCCTCCACTGACCTGTCTACTGCTGCCCGTGTACCCCTGGAACCAATTATAAAGTGCCTACAGCCCAATTTTATTATGTTAGGCCTTCGAAGCCTGTCTGCGGTCCCTTCTTTCTACTACTCCTCCACTGACCAGACCACTGCTGCCCGTGTACCCCTGGAACCTATTTTAAAGTGCCTACAGCCCAATTTTATAATGCTAGGCCTACTACGCCTGTCTGCGGTCCCTCCTTCCACTAGTCCTCCAGTGACCAGTCCACTGCCGCCCGTGTACCCCTGGAACCTATTTCAAAGTGCATACAGCCTACTTTTTTTCTTTAATTTATAATTATAAAGCCCAGATGGACTACGCTGTACCACGGTAAGAGCTACCCAGTCGTCACTTCTTTTGCGAGAAAAGCCATCCCAGCCCTCCACCATCATGTAAAAATCCGCATTGTCCATGCTCTCAGGCTATCTAATAGTAGAAAGGTGCACCTGACAACAGATGCATGGACCAGTAGGCATGTCCACGAAAGGTTACATGTCCATTACGGCGCACTGGGTTAATGTTGTGGATGCATGGTCCACAGGGGACAGCCTACTAAGTCTGTCTGCAGTCCCAAATAGAAATTGTCCTCCGCTTACCACACGAATGCTGCCTGTGTACCCCTGGAACATTTTATAAACTCCATTGACTAAAATTTTGGGTTTAAAGCCTACTACCAGTGTCTGCCGCTCCAAGGTGTTCCCCGGGTTGCCTTTTCTGAGCTTTGATCTTCAGGCTCTCGTTTAGTAGTTTTTTTTAAATCTAACTGCAGTGGGGCTAGTACTTGGGTTGGGGCCTACTACCAGTGTCTACTGCTCCAAGGTGTTCCCCGGGTTGCCTTTTCTGAGCTTTGATCTTCAGGCTCTCGTTTAGTAGTTTTTTTAAATCTAACTGCAGTGGGGCTAGTACTTGGGTTGGGGCCTACTACCAGTGTCTGCCGCTCCAAGGTGTTCTCCAGGTTGCCTCTCCATTGCTTCAATCTTCTGGCTCTCGTTTAGTAGTTGTTGAAAACAACACTGCATGCAGCCTACAAGTTGGGTCAGGGGTGTAGAGACGGTGTGTTCCACTCCAAGGTGTTCCCCAGGTTGCCTCTCCATTGCTTCAATCTTGAGGCTCTTCTTAAGTAGTTGTTGAAAACAACACTGCATTCGGCCTACAAGTTGGGTCTGGGTTGTAGAGACGGTGTCTTCCGCTCCAAGGTGTTCTCCAGGTTGCCTTTCCTGAGCTTCTATCTTCAGGCTCTTGTTAAATAGTTGTTAAATGGAACAACTGCATTTGGCCTACTAGTTGGGTTGGGGCCTACTAACAGTGTCTGCCGCTCCTTGCTGTTCTCCTGGTTTCCTGTCCTGAAATTCCATTTTCAGGCTCTCGTTAAGAAGTTGTTAATGTTAGACTGCATTTGGCCTACTAGTTGGGTTGGGGCCTACTATTGGTGTCTGCCGCTCCTTGCTGTTCTCCTCCACTGAACAAAGCTGTGCCGCCTGTTTACTACTGTTGCCAATTTCGAACTGCATTTAGACTAATTACTGATTTGGGCCTACTCTCTGTGTCAGCCTCTCATTACAGTTGTCCTCCACTGAACAAAGCAATGCCCCCTGGTTAGTCCTCTTACCAATTTTGAACTGCATTTAAACCACTTTATTCTTTGGGCCTATATCTGTGTTTCCTCCTCATCCTGCCCATTACCCAGCCAGTGATAGATGAGTCTGCTGGTATATTGACCCATAACGCAACATTCCCCGTGCACGCTACACAGCAAGATTGTGACCCTGCTGAAAGTCAGGTTCCTCTTCCCGCATACCATACCACCTTACACGGGGACAAAGAGGAAGGTGCAGATGAAAGTGCAGGTTCCTTCATCAGGTGGGGGGAGGAATACTCGTTGACGACGTCACTGGCACAGGGCCCCTCATAGTACGCAAAAGTGTCGCTGCCGGTGGGAGGCGCCCCCGCCGTGCAAACACACCACCGTACTTTGAGGGGCCCTGTGCCAGTGCCAATGCCAACGAGTGGGCCCCCCCTGCTTGGTCAGGATCACAGCACTTGCAAAGTTTAAATACTTACCTTACCTTAACTATTATTATAAGGGAAATTAAGATTGACAAGCTTCATTAAGAAGAATGCATGGTTTTGGCATTAAAATGGGCACTCTAGGTGTTTTCCTGGCCCCCACTTACTGCCGACTATGCTGCCCCATTGACTTGCATTGGGTTTCGTGTTTCGGTCGATCCCGACTTTACGTCATAATCGGCCGATTTCACTCGACCCAACTATTGAGATAGTCGGGTTTTGTGAAACCAGACTCGACTCTAAAAAAGTCAAGGTCGCTCAACCCTACTAGTGACCATACGAACAACCACATGAAAGACATTAAGCAGCAGGTGGTGATCGGTAATGTACTTTTTTTTACATCTTATGTTTAGTATATATGTTAGGTGTCAAGTTCCCGCCTCTGCACAGGTGGAATCTCGAACCACCTCCGCTTCAGTCTCCCATTCTTCTCCAGCCACAGTGGAGCCTGCTCAGCGGAAACGTCAGTCCCAGCATCTGGCTCAGGCTGATACTGGGCGACTGGTTACTACTGTTCTTCCAGGCTCTGCCTTTGAAGCCAGTACTGGTCAGCGGTGAGCAGACATCTATGGGACTAAGTCCTGCTTTTTCCCTTCTGAGCATGCTCAGGGTAAGGCCTCTCATTGGAGGTTGGGGGTGACATGCTCAGATACTGCAGCAGCTCCCATTGGTCCTCTAGGAAGGTTCTGAAGTTGCTGCAGCTATAAAAGGTTCTCATGGCCGCACGGCCATGCGCTAGTATCAAACCAATGTCTATGAGCTCAGCACCAGTGTAGTCATGTCTGGATGCGATTAGGGTTTGGCTGTAATAAGCCCCTAGAATACCGGCACCTCCGGTGAGGAGTTTGTATGAGTGTATTAATGACCTTGGCTGAAATAAGCCCCTAGAATACTGGCACCTCCGTTGAGGAGTTTGTATGAGTGTATTCAGGGCCTTGGCTGAAATAAGCCACTAAAATACCGGCTCCTCTGGTGAGGAGTTGTTTGTCTGTTTTCTCTGACTGCATGACCACAGTTTGCTCTGGTTGGTAGCTGTGTACCTCTTTGAGGTTAACAGGGCACAGCATTTTGTTCCTAGCGACTCTGTGGAGTTAACAGAGTTCGCTTATACCGCCATATAGCACTGCCATTTGCCAACAGCAGGTTCCTTTCCTGCACGGTGGACCCCGGGTTGCGAACGCACCTACAGTTGTGGCCAAAAGTATTGACACCCCTGCAATTCTGTCAGATAATACTCAGTTTCTTGCTGAAAATGATTGCAAACACAAATTCTTTGGTATTATTATCTTCATTTAATTTTTCTTAAATGAAAAAACACAAAAACAATTGTCCTAAAGCCAAATTGGATATAATTCCACACCAAACATAAAAAAGGGGGTGGACAAAAGTATTGGCACTGTTCGAAAAATCATGTGATGCTTCTCTAATTTGTGTAAATAACAGCACCTGTAACTTACCTGTGTGTTATGATGCGGTGACCTTGGAGCTGCATGAGAACTTTCACTGGAGAAAGTGGCCACTATACTGACTGCAACCCTGAACTTAACACCGGAACTAGAAGTAGCCGTGGAGGGTTCCTAACACACCTAGACACCTCGTCACAGCCGGAGGACTAAATACCCCTAAAGATGGAAACCGGAATACTATCTTGCCTCAGAGAAAATCCCCAAAGGATAGACAGCCCCCCACAAATATTGGCGGTGAGTCGGAGAGGAAAAAACATACACAGGCAGAAAAAACAGGATTTAGCACAGGAGGCCACTCTAGCTAGATAGGACAGAATAGGACAGAGTTCTGTGCGGTCACTATTAAAACCCTTCAAAAAATCCACAGCAGAATATACAAAAAACTTCCCACATCCAACTAAAGATAGCCACAAAAACCTCTCTGACATGGTTCCGTCAGAAATAATGGCTATAGTTAGCCCATATCAACAAGGAAGAAAAGTATACCCACTCAATACAACATATTATGAAGAGGAGAAAAAAGAGCTATACTAGGTATATATATATAAAAATCCAAAATTTATTGACAAATCACATAGTCTATATTAAACATACATATTCAAAAGCAGTAGTTCATGTGCAGGAACAATACACCGGGATGGACAGGATCCATCAAAAAACCTTAATACCTAAAGGCCAAACCGGCTAACCATAAGGTGCATAGTGCTATCATCTAGGCAAGTGTGCCTGCCAAAACAGCGCCCCGTATAAGCCTAGCCCCCAGTGAGGCAAACATCAAAACATGGGGAGATGAGCAGACACTTACCAAGGTAGAGAATGGAGGATCCAAGGCCAGGTGTGTAAATAGAAGCCCCCCGACGCGCGTTTCGCGTCCCTATTTGACCGCTTTCTCAAGGGAGTACCTAATCGCCTGTTCGTAGGACCTTTAAGGGTCAAGGGTGAGTCACATGTGACGTGTGGGCCAATCCGAGTGGTCAAATGCGCACCGCGAACTCCAGCTCCTGGCAGTGCACCACAGCATCGCGCGCTACTGCGCTTGCACGGGGAACACACAGAATTCCCCAGGCGTGCGAGCAGGGCAAAGTGATGTGGTGCCGCATACCAGGAGTCCCGGGCCGCGGCGCGCATGCACACGACCACTGAATCACCAATGAGTGTTAAGAACAGTGCTGCTTAACGTAACAAATTTAAATAATCATAGTAAAGATGCGCAGCCTGTTCCAACTATAGAGAGGGCATGTGTAAGCACAGACAAAAAGGGGATATAATAGCAGAAATGGTTATGCGGCGGAGTAGCATAATTTGTTCTTAACACTCATTGGTGATTCAGTGGTCGTGCCCAAGAGCAGAATTCACAACACCTGTGGCACCTAACAGGTGTGGGCAATAACTAAATCACACTTGCAGCCAGTTGACATGGATTAAAGTTGACTCAACCTCTGTCCTGTGTCCTTGTGTGTACCACATTGAGCATGGAGAAGAGAAAGAAGACCAAAGAACTGTCTGAGGACTTGAGAAACCAAATTGTGAGGAAGCATGAGCAATCTCAAGGCTACAAGTCCATCTCCAAAGACCTGAATGTTCCAGTGTCTACCGTGCGCAGTGTCATCAAGAAGTTTAGAGCCCATGGCACTGTGGCTAACCTCCCTAGATGTGGATGGAAAAGAAAAATTGACAAGAGATTTCAATGCAAGATTGTGCGGATGTTGGATAAAGAACCTCGACTAACATCCAAACAAGTTAAAGCTGCCCTGTCAACCCGTACTATCCGTCGGCGACTGAATGAAAAGGGACTGTATGGTAGGAGACCCAGGAAGACCCCACTTCTTACCCTGAGACATAAAAAAGCCAGGCTGGAGTTTGCCAAAACTTACCTGAAAAGCCTAAAACGTTTTGGAAGAATGTTCTCTGGTCAGATGACACAAAAGTAGAGCTTTTTGGGCAAAGGCATCAACATAAAGTTTACAGGAGAAAAAAAGAGGCATTCAAAGAAAAGAACACGGTCCCTACAGTCAAACATGGCAGAGGTTCCCTGATGTTTTGGGGTTGCTTTGCTGCCTCTGGCACTGGACTGCTTGACCGTGTGCATGGCATTATGACGTCTGAAGACTACCAACAAATTTTGCAGCATAATGTAGGGCCCAGTGTGAGAAAGCTGGGTCTCCCTCAGAGGTCATGGGTCTTCCAGCAGGACAATGACCCAAAACACACTTCAAAAAGCACTAGAAAATGGTTTGAGAGAAAGCACTGGAGACTCCTAAGGTGGTCAGCAATGAGTCCAGACCTGAATCCCATAGAACATCTGTGGAGAGATCTAAAAATGGCAGTTTGGAGAAGGCACCCTTCAAATATCAGGGACCTGGAGCAGTTTGCCAAAGAAGAATTGTTTAAAATTCCAGCAGAGCATTGTAAGAAACTCATTGATGGTTACCGGAAGCGGTTGGTCGCAGTTATTTTGGTTAAAGGTTGTGCAACCAAGTATTAGGCTGAGGGTGCCAATACTTTTGTCTGGCCCATTTTTGGAGTTTTGTGTGAAATGATCAATGTTTTGCTTTTTGTTTCATTCTCTTTTGTGTTTTTTCATTTAAGACAAATTAAATGAAGATAATAATACCAAAGAATTTGTGATTGCAATCATTTTCAGGAAGAAACTGAGTATTATCTGACAGAATTGCAGGGGTGTCAATACATTTGGCCACAACTGTAATAATACATATACAGTGGGGCAAAAAAGTATTTAGTCAGTCAGCAATAGTGCAAGTTCCACCACTTAAAAAGATGAGAGGCGTCTGTAATTTACATCATAGGTAGACCTCAACTATGGGAGACAAACTGAGAAAAAAAAAAACCAGAAAATCACATTGTCTGTTTTTTTATCATTTTTTTTGCATATTATGCTGGAAAATAAGTATTTGGTCAGAAACAAACAATCAAGATTTCTGGCTCTCACAGACCTGTAACTTCTTCTTTAAGAGTCTCCTCTTTCCTCCACTCATTACCTGTAGTAATGGCACCTGTATAAACTTGTTATCAGTATAAAAAGACACCTGTGCACACCCTCAAACAGTCTGACTCCAAACTCCACTATGGTGAAGACCAAAGAGCTGTCAAAGGACACCAGAAACAAAATTGTAGCCCTGCACCAGGCTGGGAAGACTGAATCTGCAATAGCCAACCAGCTTGGAGTGAAGAAATCAACAGTGGGAGCAATAATTAGAAAATGGAAGACATACAAGACCACTGATAATCTCCCTCGATCTGGGGCTCCACGCAAAATCCCACCCCGTGGGGTCAGAATGATCACAAGAACGGTGAGCAAAAATCCCAGAACCACGCGGGGGGACCTAGTGAATGAACTGCAGAGAGCTGGGACCAATGTAACAAGGCCTACCATAAGTAACACACTACGCCACCATGGACTCAGATCCTGCAGTGCCAGACGTGTCCCACTGCTTAAGCCAGTACATGTCCGGGCCCGTCTGAAGTTTGCTAGAGAGCATTTGGATCATCCAGAGGAGTTTTGGGAGAATGTCCTATGGTCTGATGAAACCAAACTGGAACTGTTTGGTAGAAACACAACTTGTCGTGTTTGGAGGAAAAAGAATACTGAGTTGCATCCATCAAACACCATACCTACTGTAAAGCATGGTGGTGGAAACATCATGCTTTGGGGCTATTTCTCCGCAAAGGGACCAGGACGACTGATCCGGATACATGAAAGAATGAATGGGGCCATGTATCGTGAGATTTTGAGTGCAAACCTCCTTCCATCAGCAAGGGCATTGAAGATGAAACGTGGCTGGGTCTTTCAACATGACAATGATCCAAAGCACACCGCCAGGGCAACGAAGGAGTGGCTTCGTAAGAAGCATTTCAAGGTCCTGGAGTGGCCTAGCCAGTCTCCAGATCTCAACCCTATAGAAAACCTTTGGAGGGAGTTGAAAGTCCGTGTTGCCAAGCGAAAAGCCAAAAACATCACTGCTCTAGAGGAGGTCTGCATGGAGGAATGGGCCAACATACCAACAACAGTGTGTGGCAACCTTGTGAAGACTTACAGAAAACGTTTGACCTCTGTCATTGCCAACAAAGGATATATTACAAAGTATTGAGATGAAATTTTGTTTCTGACCAAATACTTATTTTCCACCATAATATGCAAATAAAATGATAAAAAAACAGACAATGTGATTTTCTGGATTTTTTTTTCTCAGTTTGTCTCCCATAGTTGAGGTCTACCTATGATGTAAATTACAGACGCCTCTCATCTTTTTAAGTGGTGGAACTTGCACTATTGCTGACTGACTAAATACTTTTTTGCCCCACTGTATATATATACTCGCTGCGTTCCACCAACCCTAACAATATACTGTACGTTTTATCCCTAAAGACACTAGAGCATAAGTGACATTCAATTCAAGAATAAAAGTATGGCTGCAAATTGAATTTCCATTTGAACTCTGTGCATGTTGCCAAATTCAGATCTCTCCAGATCCTCTCATCTTTAGGGCTATTGCAAACATATCAGTCTTTTTGGTCTGATATGTGGATAGCATTCGGCCAGGCAAGTCAATGAGTGTGTGGAAAATATCGTATTGAACTTGCATGACATCTAAGTGCAATCCAAATTCAATGAACTGATGGAATGGAGAAAATGGAGAAAAATGTTTCCCCCTCTTCTCCTCATCTAGAAGAATCGGAGCACACTATGATCAGAGTTTAATCAGATTGTCAGATTGTCTTTTGCATATTCGGCCCAATTCTCTCACATAAGAGAATCTACGGCCATCTGCACCTGCCCTAAGTCACATGGATAAAATATGTTATAGTTCAACAATTCAACAGATATCTAGGAAGAGAATTATCAGACACATTAAAGATTAATGACAGATATCACTATGAAGAAAATTAAAAATATTGCAAAGCAAAATGTAATTTGACACCTAACAATATATTTTCAATGGCCTTTGTTGTGTTAAACGATCAGCATTAAGGCTATATTCCCACAATGAGATTTTGGTGAGAGTTTGTTGTTGCAAATTTTCTGCACCATTTCTTCACCCAGTAAGTAAAACAGGTTATTTTCATTTTTTTGAAAACATGCAGAGTAAATAAAACTTCAGCAAAAACTCATCATGGGAACATAGCCTAACATACTGTGTCTTAATATGTTTCATGCATGTTAGTTTAAGAAAAGCTACACTTGTCTTGTAAATGGTAAAGATTGCATTATTTCTGTATGAATTAGATAATAAAAAAAATTATTACAGCACCATCAAAAAAATACAAATAGGTTATTTACTAGAGCTATGCAGCCCTGGCTAAAATTAAGAGACCACTGCAAAATTTTCAGTTTGATTTTTCTCTTTATAGGTATATTTTTGAGTAAAATGTTAATTGTTCTTTTAGTCAATAAACTTCTGACAACATGTCTCCGAATTTCCAAGCAATACATTTTGGGGTTTTTTTCTGAAAAGGAGAAATGGTCCAAAAAAAACAACAACTGTGCTTTCAAACCTCAAATAATGCAAAGAAAACAAGTTCATAATCATTTAGAAACAATAATACAAATGTGTTAACTCAGGAAGAGTTCAGAAATCAATATTTTGTGGAATAACCATGATTTTTAATCACAGCTTTCATGCGTCTTGGCATGCTTTCCACCAGTCTTTCACATTGCTTCTGGCGCAAAAATTTAAGCAGTTCTTTGTTTGATGGCTTGTGACTATACATCATCCTCTTGATTACATTCCAGAGGTTTTCAATGGGGTTCAAGTCTGGAGATTGGGCTGCCCCTGACAGGGTTTAGCTGTGGTGGTCTCTTAATTTTTGCCAGAGCTGTAGATTCATATAAATATTATTGACAGTTCATCAGTGTGATAGTATTACCGACCTATCAGACATTAACATGAAATAATCTAACATGATCTCTAGTCGTTGACTTCAAGTGTGCTGTGTGGTATTTGTTACCTGTATCCGCTATTCACATAGTTACCTTATCATGACTGATAGTTTTATATTTTATTCAAACCTTTTATTGTTATATTGTTCAATAAATATTGTTACCTTTTATACCTTATATGGCAGTTCTGCGACTCCTTTTTCAGATGATATATAAACAGCTATGATTGCAGAACTAAACAAATTAACACCAGAAAATGGAGAACTAAACTAATAGACAACAGGGATTGGAGAACTAAACTAGTACACACCAGGTGATTTAGAACTAAAGCAGTAGACACCAAGGTATCACTAGACTCCAAGGTTTGGAATCCCCAGGGCTGGTGGAACAAACCTCTGTATGTAACAGTTCCTGCAGTGCTTCTGCCTCTTCCATATCCTCTAGGGCCCTCACCTGCGCCCTCAACCTCTGCCTTAATTAAACACGCGTTCCCATACTGTAGAGAGAATTCCTCCCCCACCTCTGTACTGCACAGCCAGGGCCTACTGTAATCAGGCAGTGTTTACAATAATATTCCTTGGAGATCGCAGTCATACAGATCAACAGTTGTGGACAGCTATCCATGCCGAGTTTGAGCAATGCCTGTCTACACTCAACCTGGAACCAAGGAAGGCCATGTGCGATAATGGTGCAAACCTGATAGCGGCCCTATGCCGGGTCAACCTTACGCAGGTGCCTTGCATGGCTCACGTCACCAACCTGATGGTACAGGAATTCCTCCGCCACTGTCCCAACCTGGATGGGCTGCTGCAGAAACCACTATCATGTTGTTTTCCACCATTCCACTTCAGTTGGTATAGAGATCTTTTGGATTACCGGTTAACAGTTGATATCCGATATGACCACACAGTACAATTAAACTCTGCACATGTTGGATCGACTGTGGCAGCAGCACCAAGACCTGGTGCAGGATGACATTTTTCATAGCGTGGCACAACGCAGTATGGACGTGGAGCAATTTACACTTGCGCACTGGATACAGATGAAGGACCTCTGCACCCTTCTGTATGTTTTCTTAATGGCTACTAAGATGGTTAGCAGTGATGATGCCATCCTCAGCATCCCTATTACTGTCATCTACATGCTGGGGCACACTTTAAATAGTGTGGGTGAGCAGGTGGTGGTGGTAGTCCTAGGGGAAGAGAAGGAAGCAGAGGAAGATATCTTTAGGGTTAACAATTTCTATACTTTCAGGTCTGTTATCTCACAGATGTTTACCATGGGAGGAACAAATGGAGATGGACCATGAAAAGGGTGAGAAGGAAGAGGTGATGGACGCGCAACAGTTAGGAGATGAAGACAATAATGACTCCCTCTATGTTGTCCGCGGTTGTCAGGAGGGGATGGAGGAAGAAAGCTTGAGTGTTATACCACCACCATCACACTGTGGAGTAGAACCTCATGAAAGAGACCACCCCATGAGCGCCTACTTGCAGCACTATCTGCAACATGATTGTTACCCATATACTGTAGTAATGATTACAAATAGTTCTGACTACTGGATTGCCAGTGTGTTCTATCCACAATACAAAAGTACATTTTGCCAGTTGTTTCCCCCCCTGGAAAGGGATGCAACCTGTTATGGCTGGCAATCAGGCAACACAGCGTGCAGTAATCAGCGCACATACAGAGATCTGGCAATAACCAAAAACAATAGGACGAGCTCTGAGACGTGGAATCTCTGTAGACTGCAGTACCTGATCTATCCTCACACAACTATAAGCAGCAGTGGATTGCGCCTATCAACTACCTATGCAACTCGGCACTGCCTGAGGAGCTGACTAGCCTGAAGATAGAAATACAAGCCTGACTTACCTCAGAGAAATACCCCAAAGGAATAGGCAGCCCCCCACATATAATGACTGTTAGCAAGATGAAAAGACAAACGTAGGAATGAAATAGATTCAGCAAAGTGAGGCCCGATATTCTAGACAGAGCGAGGATAGCAAAGAGAACTATGCAGTCTACAAAAAACCCTAAAACGAAAACCACGCAAAGGGGCAAAAAGACCCACCGTGCCGAACTAACAGCACGGCGGTGCACCCCTTTGCTTCTCAGAGCTTCCAGCAAAAGTTAATAGCAAGCTGGACAGAAAAAACAGAAAACAAACTAGAAGCACTTATCTAGCAGAGCAGCAGGCCCAAGGAAAGATGCAGTAGCTCAGATCCAACACTGGAACATTGACAAGGAGCAAGGAAGACAGACTCAGGTGGAGCTAAATAGCAAGGCAGCCAACGAGCTCACCAAAACACCTGAGGGAGGAAGCCCAGAGACTGCAATACCACTTGTGACCACAGAAGTGAACTCAGCCACGGAATTCACAACAGTACCCCCCCTTGAGGAGGGGTCACCGAACCCTCACCAGAACCCCCAGGCCGACCAGGATGAGCCACATGAAAGGCACGAACAAGATCTGGGGCATGGACATCAGAGGCAAAAACCCAGGAATTATCTTCCTGAGCATAACCCTTCCATTTGACCAGATACTGGAGTTTCCGTCTAGAGACACGAGAATCCAAAATCTTCTCCACAATATACTCCAATTCCCCCTCCACCAAAACAGGGGCAGGAGGCTCCACAGATGGAACCATAGGTGCCACGTATCTCCTCAACAACGACCTATGGAATACATTATGTATGGAAAAGGAGTCTGGGAGGGTCAGACGAAAAGACACCGGATTGAGAATCTCAGAAATCCTATACGGACCAATAAAACGAGGTTTAAATTTAGGAGAGGAAACCTTCATAGGAATATGACGAGAAGATAACCAAACCAGATCCCCAACACGAAGTCGGGGTCCCACACGGCGTCTGCGATTAGCGAAAAGCTGAGCCTTCTCCTGGGACAAGGTCAAATTGTCCACTACCTGAGTCCAGATCTGCTGCAACCTGTCCACCACATAATCCACACCAGGACAGTCCGAAGACTCAACCTGTCCTGAAGAGAAACGAGGATGGAACCCAGAATTGCAGAAAAATGGAGAGACCAAGGTAGCCGAGCTGGCCCGATTATTAAGGGCGAACTCAGCCAACGGCAAAAATGACACCCAATCATCCTGGTCAGCGGAAACAAAACATCTCAGATATGTTTCCAAGGTCTGATTGGTTCGTTCGGTCTGGCCATTAGTCTGAGGATGGAAGGCCGAGGAAAAAGATAGGTCAATGCCCATCCTACCACAAAAGGCTCGCCAGAACCTCGAGACAAACTGGGAACCTCTGTCAGAAACAATATTCTCAGGAATGCCATGTAAACGAACCACATGCTGGAAGAACAAAGGCACCAAATCAGAGGAGGAAGGCAATTTAACCAAGGGCACCAGATGGACCATTTTAGAAAAGCGATCACAGACCACCCAAATGACCGACATTTTTTGAGAAACGGGAAGGTCAGAAATGAAATCCATCGAAATATGTGTCCAAGGCCTCTTCGGGACCGGCAAGGGCAAAAGCAACCCACTGGCACGTGAACAGCAGGGCTTAGCCCTAGCACAAATTCCACAGGACTGCACAAAAGCACGCACATCCCGTGACAGAGATGGCCACCAGAAGGATCTAGCAACCAACTCCCTGGTACCAAAGATTCCTGGATGACCGGCCAGCACCGAACAATGAAGTTCAGAGATAACTTTACTAGTCCACCTATCAGGGACGAACAGTTTCTCGGCCGGACAACGATCAGGTTTATTAGCCTGAAATTTCTGCAACACTCTCCGCAAATCAGGGGAGATGGCAGACACAATGACTCCTTCCTTGAGGATACTCGCCGGCTCAGATAACCCCGGAGAGTCGGGCACAAAACTCCTAGACAGAGCATCCGCCTTCACATTTTTAGAGCCCGGAAGGTATGAAATCACAAAATCAAAACGAGCAAAAAATAACGACCAACGGGCCTGTCTAGGATTCAAGCGCTTGGCAGACTCAAGATAAGTAAGGTTCTTATGATCAGTCAAAACCACCACGCGATGCTTAGCACCCTCAAGCCAATGACGCCACTCCTCGAATGCCCACTTCATGGCCAGCAACTCTCGGTTGCCCACATCATAATTACGCTCAGCAGCAGAAAATTTCCTGGAAAAGAAAGCACAAGGTTTGAACACTGAGCAACCAGAACCTCTCTGTGACAAAACCGCCCCTGCACCAATCTCAGAAGCATCAACCTCGACCTGGAACGGAAGAGAAACATCCGGTTGACACAACACAGGGGCACAGCAAAAACGACGCTTCAACTCCTGAAAAGCTTCCACGGCAGCAGAAGACCAATTAACCAAATCAGCACCCTTCTTGGTCAAATCGGTCAATGGTCTGGCAATGCTAGAAAAATTACAGATGAAGCGACGATAAAAATTAGCAAAGCCCAGGAATTTCTGCAGACTTTTTAGAGATGTCGGCTGAGTCCAATCCTGGATGGCCTGAACCTTAACCGGATCCATCTCGATAGTAGAAGGGGAAAAGATGAACCCCAAAAATGAAACTTTCTGCACACCGAAGAGACACTTTGATCCCTTCACGAACAAGGAATTAGCACGCAGTACCTGGAAAACCATTCTGACTTGCTTCACATGAGACTCCCAATCATCTGAGAAGATCAAAATGTCATCCAAGTAAACAATCAAGAATTTATCCAGATACTCACGGAAAATGTCATGCATAAAAGACTGAAAAACAGATGGAGCATTGGCAAGTCCGAACGGCATCACCAGATACTCAAAATGACCCTCGGGCGTATTAAATGCCGTTTTCCATTCATCTCCCTGCCTGATTCTCACCAGATTATACGCACCACGAAGATCAATCTTAGTAAACCAACTAGCCCCCTTAATCCGAGCAAACAAGTCAGAAATCAATGGCAAGGGATACTGAAACTTAACAGTGATCTTATTAAGAAGGCGGTAATCAATACACGGTCTTAGCGAACCATCCTTCTTGGCTACAAAAAAGAACCCTGCTCCCAATGGTGACGACGATGGGCGAATATGTCCCTTCTCCAGGGACTCCTTCACATAACTGCGCATAGCGGTGTGTTCAGGTACGGACAAATTAAATAAACGACCCTTAGGGAATTTACTACCAGGAATCAAATCGATAGCACAATCACAATTCCTATGCGGAGGTAGGGCATCAGACTTGGACTCTTCAAATACATCCTGAAAGTCCGACAAGAACTCTGGGATGTCAGAAGGAATGGATGACGAAATAGACAAAAATGGAACATCACCATGTACTCCCTGACAACCCCAGCTGGTTACCGACATAGAGTTCCAATCCAATACTGGATTATGGGTTTGTAGCCATGGCAACCCCAACACGACCACATCATGCAAATTATGCAGTACCAAAAAGCGAATAACTTCCTGATGTGCAGGAGCCATGCACATGGTCAGCTGGGCCCAGTACTGAGGCTTATTCTTGGCCAAAGGTGTAGCATCAATTCCTCTCAACGGAATAGGACACCGCAAAGGCTCCAAGAAAAATCCACAACGTTTAGCATAATCCAAATCCATCAGATTCAGGGCAGCGCCTGAATCCACAAACGCCATGACAGAATATGATGACAAAGAGCACATTAAGGTAATGGACAAAAGGAATTTGGACTGTACAGTACCAATAACGGCAGAGCTATCGAACCGCCTAGTGCGTTTAGGACAATTAGAAATAGCATGAGTAGAATCACCACAATAGAAACACAGTCTGTTCAGACGTCTGTGTTCGTGCCGTTCTACTTTAGTCATAGTCCTGTCGCACTGCATAGGCTCAGGCTTACTCTCAGACAATACCGCCAGATGGTGCACAGATTTACGCTCGCGCAAGCGACGACCGATCTGAATGGCCAAGGACATAGACTCATTCAAACCAGCAGGCATAGGAAATCCCACCATTACATCCTTAAGAGCTTCAGAGAGACCCTTTCTGAACAAAGCCGCTAGTGCAGATTCATTCCACAGAGTGAGTACTGACCATTTCCTAAATTTCTGACAATATACTTCTACATCATCCTGACCCTGGCATAAAGCCAGCAGATTTTTTTCAGCCTGATCCACTGAATTAGGCTCATCGTAAAGCAATCCCAGCGCCTGGAAAAATGCATCAACATTACTCAATGCAGAATCTCCTGGTGCAAGAGAAAACGCCCAGTCCTGTGGGTCGCCGCGCAAAAAAGAAATAATAATCAAAACCTGTTGAATAGGATTACCAGAAGAATGAGGTTTCAAGGCCAAAAATAGCTTACAATTATTTCTGAAGCTCAGGAACTTAGTTCTGTCACCAAAAAACAAATCAGGAATCGGAATTCTTGGTTCTAGCATCGATTTCTGATCAATAGTATCTTGAATCTTTTGTACATTTACAACGAGATTATCCATTGAGGAGCACAGAGCCTGAATATCCATGTCCACAGCTGTGTCCTGAAGCACTCTAATGTCTAGGGGAAAAAAAAGACTGAAGACAGAGCTAAGAAAAAAAAATGATGTCAGGATTTCTTTTTTCCCTCTATTGGAAATCATTGGACGGCTCCTTGTACTGTTATGGCTGGCAATCAGGCAACACAGCGTGCAGTAATCAGCGCACATACAGAGATCTGGCAATAACCAAAAACAATAGGACGAGCTCTGAGACGTGGAATCTCTGTAGACTGCAGTACCTGATCTATC
The DNA here is from genome assembly GCF_032444005.1 of Ranitomeya imitator. Taxonomy (NCBI): domain Eukaryota; kingdom Metazoa; phylum Chordata; class Amphibia; order Anura; family Dendrobatidae; genus Ranitomeya; species Ranitomeya imitator. The sequence continues at coordinate 77,676,482 of NC_091284.1, forward strand.
CTCACACAACTATAAGCAGCAGTGGATTGCGCCTATCAACTACCTATGCAACTCGGCACTGCCTGAGGAGCTGACTAGCCTGAAGATAGAAATACAAGCCTGACTTACCTCAGAGAAATACCCCAAAGGAATAGGCAGCCCCCCACATATAATGACTGTTAGCAAGATGAAAAGACAAACGTAGGAATGAAATAGATTCAGCAAAGTGAGGCCCGATATTCTAGACAGAGCGAGGATAGCAAAGAGAACTATGCAGTCTACAAAAAACCCTAAAACGAAAACCACGCAAAGGGGCAAAAAGACCCACCGTGCCGAACTAACAGCACGGCGGTGCACCCCTTTGCTTCTCAGAGCTTCCAGCAAAAGTTAATAGCAAGCTGGACAGAAAAAACAGAAAACAAACTAGAAGCACTTATCTAGCAGAGCAGCAGGCCCAAGGAAAGATGCAGTAGCTCAGATCCAACACTGGAACATTGACAAGGAGCAAGGAAGACAGACTCAGGTGGAGCTAAATAGCAAGGCAGCCAACGAGCTCACCAAAACACCTGAGGGAGGAAGCCCAGAGACTGCAATACCACTTGTGACCACAGAAGTGAACTCAGCCACGGAATTCACAACAGCAACCATGCTGGAAGACAATCTAGACAGTGGTTTTCCTCAACACAGCACTGAGGCACACAGTTTGAATCACAGGGATAGCCTTCCAACCACAGAAACGTTCCGTTGTCAATGTCAATGCAAAATCATTAGCAGTCTTGCAGCACTGTAGTCCTGTGTTACAACTCCACTAAGGACAGCATCTGCAAAGAGTTTGTATTGTATGTTCTACCTGTGTTTGTGAGGGTTTACGCCAGTAATTATTTTTCTATCCATACCACAAAGACTTACAGATAAAAAATTTAGATTGTGAGTCCCAAAGATGACAGTGCCAGTAATGTCTGTAATGCGAATGTTGAATTATTGGTGCTATATAAATGATAAAAAAACAAAAATTGAAAGTGATGCACAGTGATTTACAAACATTTATTGGCACACACCAACAAAGTGACATCAATTTCACCACAGTAGAAATAGCCTAATAGGGACCAACAGGTCTTCCACTACACCCAACCCAGCAGATGGTCACCTAACTAGGAATGTTCACATTTCAAAAAATTAATGGCAGACACCAAGAAAGTGACATCAATTTTACCACAGTAGAAATAGTATAATAGGGACTGAGAGGTCTTCCACTACACCCAACCCAGCAGATGGACACCCAAGCCGGACTCATCACATTTCCACAAATTAGTGTTAACATCTCCAGCAGCTGCAGCAACAGCAGGCACATAAGCCCCACTAAAGATATCACAGACTGCAATTACATATGAACTATACAATAAAAACTACAACACCAGGAACAGAAGTTGTCAGTTGTCTTTGGATAGGACATCACGTTAGTGGTTAACTAGTGCTTTCAGAAATATTAACACCTAACCCACATACACCTCAAACACAAAGCCTAATCCCCCTTCCTCCACGACCTCGCTTTTTTCCATTCATGATGCTCAGATAGTGCTGGGAGCACACTATTAGCAACTAAAAATAGATTTTTTAATCTGCACAACCTCTGCACACAGCTGAATTTCAGCAGCACAAAATTAGAAGGTGAAATATGTCGTGATTAATCACGTTACTCACAGCAGAAAGAATTGTTTCAGTGTCGATGAGTCCTGTATGACAAAGAAGACCTGCTCAAAAAAAATTCAAAGTGAGATGTACCCTACTGTATGACATTAGTAACAGATTTTTTTTGTTTTTTTATTTTTTGGCGGTTTTGAGGCATGTATAACATGCTACCAACAATTTCAAAGTGAGATGTCCCCCACTGTATTACGTTAGTAACAGAAGAATTTTTTGGGGGCCTTTCTATGAGGCTTGAATAGCATTGACTAGATGCTATAAACAATTTGTAAGTGAGAAGTCCCCTACTGTATTACGCTAGTAACAGAAGAATTTTTGGGGGGCCTGTCAATGAAGCCTGTATAAAATTGACTGCATGCTCCAAACAATTTTAAAGTGAGATGTCCCCTACTGTATGACATTAGTAACAGAAGAATTTTTGGGGGGCCTGTTGATGAGACCTGTATAACATTTTCTAGATAGTATAACACTTTTCCCCAAGACAGCAGTGAAGTACACAGTTTGCATCACAGCTCTAGACCTCCGGCAGGTCAATTCATCAATGCCAAAACATTAGCAGCAGCAGTAGTGTAAGTGGAAGAAGCAATTTCTGTGAATGCTTTAACACTTTTTTAGACCAGCTCATGCACCACAACAACAGAGTCCAAGACTAACACGTGGTGAAAGAATGGAGAGGATGGTGCAGGAGTATCTAAAACTGAATATCAATACCATCTTGGAGGCTGTGTACCCTTTCACATTTTGGTCTTTCAAATGGATGTGTGGCCTGAGCTTGGCTCACATGATTTGTAGGTTTTATCGTACCCTCAGAACAAGTCTTCAGCTCTGCTGGTGGTATCCTGACGGATAAGGTCAGCTGACTGTCCACTGAGAGTGTAGACTGTCAAACTTTCATTAAGATGACCAAGTCTTGGATCTTAAAAGACTTTTTCACCCCCAATCGCAGACTGTATGGACTAGGCGTTATTGCATTTTTTTGTATGCTGCATTAATGTCTCATAACTTCACTCTGTAATATCTTTAGTGTGGCTTCTATGCCTGCTGTGGCTGCTGCTGCTGCAGATGTTAACCCAAATTTGGCAAATTTGTGTAAATGTTAACAGTCATGGTTGGACTACATCTGCTGGGTTGGCTGTAGTGGAAGATGTGTCGGTCCCAATTATACTATTTCTACTCTCGTGAAATTGATCCAACTTCTGTGGTGTCAGGTCCTCATTTTTTTTCAAATGTGAAAACTCCTGGCTCGGTGTCCATCTGCTAGGTTGGGTGTAATGGAAGACCTGTTGTTCACTATTATACTATTTCTACTCTCATGAAATTGATGCCAATTTTGTGGTGTCTGACAAAAATGTTTAGAAATGTGAACACTCCTGGTTGGGTGTCCATCTGCTGGGTTGTGTAGTGGAAGACCTGTCAGTCCCTATTATACTACTTCTACTATGGTGAAATTGATGCCACTTTGGTGTCTGCCAATAATTTTTGGAAAAGTGAACACTTCTGGTTGGGTGTCCATCTGCTGGATTGGGCGTAATGGAAGACCTGTCAGTGTCCCTATTATTCTATTTACAATCTCGTGAAATTTATGTCACTTCTGTGCTGTCAGGTCCTCATTTTTTTAAATTTGAAAACTCCTGGTTGGATGTCCATTTGCTGGGTTGGGTGTAGTGGAAGACCTGTCGGTCCTTATTATACTATTTATACTGTGGTGAAATTGATGCTTCTTAGGTGGTGTCTGCCAATATTGCTTTTAAATGTGAACACTCAATGTGAACACTCCTGGTTTGGCTTAAAATCACGTTGGGCTTTATTTTTCTTCATCCATTTCTTATCTGCCTGGTTCAAAAAATGGCATTGCACCAAATATTGAAGTCTTCATTTAAGTCTTGCAGAGTCCAGAATTTTATAAACTATGTAATTTTCTTCACCATGGTTTTTTATTTTACCCCTGAAGACCTACCTCTTTTGACAAGCCTATAACCTACAGTAACCCCTGCTCAATCATACCGCTGCATGATCAGCTCTACCCCCACCTTCTGTATTCTCTATCTCTATTCTCTGTATTCTGTATCCTCTCTCCTCATGCACCTCATGGTTTGTTTAAGATTATTTTATTTGTTTTTATTATGTATATCCCTTTTCACATGTAAAGTGCCATGGAATAAATGGCATAATAATAATAATAATAATAATAATAATAATAAGTCTATCATGCACTCCAGTGGAATTATTTGCTCCAATTTGTTTTTCAAATCTTAAATCCTTATGAGGTACAATGTGCTGCTACAAATAACTGTCTTTCAAGCAATCTATGGTATGTAGTAGGCTTCACTTTATTTCATGCGAAGGGTTCAGTTAAATCTTTGTTGATTAAGATATTCACACTTAAAAATGCAAGTTGGATGACTGCTGTTTATGGAGTCGCTTACTATAGATACCGGAAAAAGGAAGCTTGACAACCGGCCACAATTAAACACCATATGACAAATGTATATAAAATCCAGAACAGACACATGGAAGTTCTATTTCTATACATGATGGTGTGAAATATAAAATAGGGTTTGCAAATAAACATTTTTTTTGTCTTCATGGTTTTATGTGAAGTAAGTTTTTTTTAACTCTTTCTCATGTTCACTGATATAGTTCATTCCAAAAGTAACTGAGATCCACAGTCACATATTAGCCTATATGGTTAATAAAATGCATATTGTAAAAGCAGTAACAAAATATACTGAAAAACAGAAAAAATGTAAAACAAAGGTAACAATGGGAAGAAAAAGTAGCAAAGTCAAAGATAAAGGTAAAAAGCAAGAAAAAATAGATGTCATTTTAACGAGCAGATAAATTACCAATAATGAATTCCGGTCTTAAAAATTCCTATAGATCCTACTCTGAAAGTCTGGAAGTGATCACAGGATCACACGGTCAGGAGGAGCGTAATTAGAGTTTCGTATTACTGTATTCACAGCGCTTCTTTAGTGTGTTGTATAAAGCTGTAGAGAATAAGGTTGAGCGACTTTCAGTTTTTCAGGGTCGAGTCGGGTTTCACGAAACCCGACTTTCTCAAAAGTCGGGTCGAGTGAAATCGGCCGATCCTATTGAAAAGTCAGTGTCGGGGATCGGCCGAAACTCGAAACCCAATGTGAGTCAATGGGTTTTTTTTTTTTTTGTTTTTTTTTTTACATTTCCTTCAGGGCGATATAGCAGAAAAGCCGGTAATTCAATTACCGGCTTTTCATTTCTCCTGCCAAAACCCGACATGATATGAGACATGGTTTACATACAGTAAACAATGTCCTATCCCCCTTTTTTTGCATATTCCACACTACTAATGTTAGTAGTGTGTATATGCAAAATTTCGGCTTTTCTGCTATATCGCGCTGAAGTTAATATAAATATATATATATATATATGTGTCTGAATGACATATATATATATATATATATATATATATATATATATATATATATATATATATATAAAACGAAACCCGACTTTTAAGTAGAGATCGCCGACCGCCGACCCGATCCCAGAGTGGGATCGGGTCGGGTTTCACGAAACCCGACTTTGCTAAAAGTCGGCGACGTTTGAAAAGTGCCGATCTGTTTCGCTCAACCCTAGTAGAGAAGGCAGAAATAGAAATAAACGACCTTTGCCTTTTATTTTTTGGTCAGCTTAGATTTGTCTGATAACGTGCAGTAGGACTATTATGTAGTAAAAGAGCTGAGCCTGCGCGTTCGCCTCCTAGAGCTCGGCTTAAGTTAAAGCTGAGACCCAGTTGTCAGTACCAGAAGTGGTTCCTGCACTGCTCCAGATGTTTTAACCCCCAAAATGCTTTGATCAATATCATTTTCATCATTTAGAAGGCAGGGAGAGGGAGGAGGCTCCCTCTCCTGCCCGATCAGCACAACCGCAACATCATCACAAGGGCCCGATTGTTGACAGGGCAACTTGAGTTGGTCATGACGACTTCCGGGACGCTAGGCTACGGCAAGTCTGTTAGACCATGCTTAAAGCATGATCTAAGATGCTTCTGTCAGTGCAGCGATGTCTAGTATAAACAGTGGCATATCAAGGGGGGCAACCGGGGCATGTGCCCCATGCGCAACTGGTAGGTGGGCGCAGTCGGGCCGCCTAATGCAGCGGTCCACAGTGTCTCCCCTGGCAGCTGCATTCTGCCGCCCCCCAGACTGGGAGTCAGCTGTTCTCTGTGCTAGCTGTCAAGCTGACAGCCGGCACAGAGAAGCTGCAGCGCGCCGGCTCCCAGTATTTAATTGTACCTGTATCTTACAGACACGAGTACAATTGAAGATCTGACTGCAGGGTAGCGTCTAAATTGGAGTTGATTTTTTGAGGGGGAAAAGTAGATTGCAGGAAGCTGCTGGTGGAGAAGAGAAGCAGGAAATAAGGAGCTGTGCGAGGAGAGGACCGAGGAGCTGCAGCATGGAGCCATGTGAGGAGAGGAGCTGCACCATGGATCCTTGTACAAGGGAATGAGGACGTAGGACTCGGTGTGAGGCTCTCAGGATGTAATTTGGAAAGGGGGTGATGTAACTTGAGTGGGGCTTCATATGGAAGATGATGGTGAGGGGCTGTGTGGGGAATGGGGAGATAATGAGACACTGTGTGGGGAATAGGGGGATGATGAGGAGCTGTGTGGGGAATGGGGGATGATGTCACCTTTTGTGGGGAATGGGGGATGATGAGATGCTGTGTGGGGAATGGGGGGATGATGAGGAGCTTTGTGGGGAATAGGGGATTGATGAGACACTGTGTAGGGAATGGCGGATGATGAGACGCTGTGTGGGAAATGGGGGATGATGAGATGCTGTGTGGGGTAATAGGGGGATGATGAGACACTGTGTGGGGAATGGGGGATGATGAGATGCCATGTGGGAAATGGGGGGATGATGAGATGCTGTGTGGGGAATGGAATAGGGGGATGATGAGACGCTGTGTGGGGAATGGAATAGGGGGATGATGAGACGCTGTGTGGGGAATGGGGGGATGATGAGGAGCTGTGTGAGGAATAGAGGGATGATGAGGAGCTGTGTGGGGAATGGGGGGATGATGATAAATTGTGTGGGGATTAGAGGGATGATGAGACGCTATGTGGGGAATGAGGGGAATCATGAGGAGCTGTGTGGGGAATGGGGGGATTTAATGTGTGGGGAGATTTGGAGAGGAGTTGGGGGGATTTAAGGACACAAAATGAAGAGCAAAGGGGGAGATGGGGGGCATATATGAGGAAACAGTACAGGGGAATGGGTTGGCATGTACAGTATGAGGAAACAGTACGGGAGAATGAGGGCATGTATGACGAAACATGTATGAGGGTGATGAGATGTGGCAGACACAGTATGGGGAGTCAGGTGAGCAGGTAGTATAGAAAGTGAGGGGGTAAATATATGAGGAGACAGTATGGTGAACAGGAGGGATGTGAGAGGAGACAGTATGAGGATTGAGGGAAATAGTGTGAGGAGACAGTATGGGGGGAGAAAAGTGAGTGGGCACAGAATAGAAACTGAGTAGTGGGGGCGTAGCATGGGGGACAGTGTAAGGGCACAGTCAGGAGGGGACAGTATACCAAGGAGGGGGAGTGTGATGAGAGTACAGTATAAATACTGAGCCCTATAGGGGGATACAGTATGAGAGGTCAGTGTGAAGAGCATGTACCATAAGAGGAACAGTGTGGGGGTCATATTTTGTGCAGACAATATAGTGAGGGGCAATTTTTTATTCAGAAGCATTATAATGACACTTGTATCTTTAAGGGCATCATGTGGAGATTTTCTGCAAAAGAGCGGAGAAGATGGAGGTCTGCAGAGATGGCTGTGGATGAGAAAACTCATCATGGGATCTGGACAAGATGAAGAAAAGAAGGCGAACGACTCCAGAGACAACATCACCTATAGTATAAGGTATCTGGATGTAAATGTTATCTGTGATACTGACTAACTCTCATGTTTTTCTTTATGTTAGGAGCATTAAAGGCGATGTCCAGGTTTGTAATGAGTCTGCAGTCATTCTTCATGACTGCAGACTTCTGACGTCTCACAGTGCGCACTGCACGCTGTCAGGATTCTCTCGTGCCAGCGATTTAGATACATGCGGTCACATGCTGACAAGACATGTGTGGCTTCACTCAATGAAAATGAACTGAGCGAGGACGGGCACGTCTAGTCAGAATGTGGTTAGAAGTATACAAATCTCATGCTTGTGCTGACATGACTGTCCACCGGCAAGGGAGAATCCTAAAAGTGTGTAGTGCATTCGTTGTGAGAATTCCGAAGCCTGCGATGTCAGGATTCAGCTCTGCAGGTTCCAGTAGTCATCACATGAACATGTCACTCATGTGATTTTCATACTTATGGTCCTGTGACAACAAGCTTCTCTTCTGTTTCTCTGTTTTTCACTGAACATTGAGAGCATTAGGGAGAGTGGCTCGTCAGTACATGACTAAGTGCAAATCGCATATATCCTTGGTGGGGGGCGCGCCAAAATGAATTCTTGCCCCGGGTGCCAGAAACCCTAGATACACCTCTGGGTATAAAGCATTGCAATGCATTATACCATCGATCAGAGTGAAAAAAGTTAGTCCCATAAAGGGACTAAGTAAAAAAGTTTAAAAAAAAGTTTAAAAAAATTGTAAAAAATATGAAAAAAACACAAAATAAAGAACAAAAAAAATGAAAATTATTATACTAATAAAGTATAAAAATAAAAGTGGTAAGAATGTAGTTATTCTTTCTTCACAGCCCAATGGTATTCATTTCTGTGAGGCTCCTGTGCTGTGACCATGCTCCCTACAGTCCTAGATGAATTCATAAATTCTGCTGTTCTGGCACCTCAGCAATCTGCTAATGTGACATTGCACTCTCAAACCATTCCAGCAATATCTGAACTCCAATATGGCGCTCATTCCCTTCTGATGTTTCCACTGTGACTTAAAGGTAGTTTTCAACCACATATGGGTTATTGGCGTGCTCAGGAGAATTTGTGCACCAAATTACATGGTTCATTTTCTCCTACTACTCCTTTTGAAAATGAAAAACTTGGGTCTAAAGCAACATTTTACTGCAAAAAATAGTAATTTGTCATTGACTTTGTGAATTCAGTGAATCCCCTGATTGTTAGGAATGATCACTACACCCCTAGATGAATTTCTCAAGAGGTCTAGTTTCCAAATTTGGGTCAATTGGGGGGGTTTCCATTATTAAGCACATCTGAGACTCTTCAAATATGACATGGCATCCTCTATTGATTCCAGCCAATTATGCGCTCCAAAGGCCAAACACCGCTCCTTCCCTTTTTAGCCCTCACATGTGCGCTATCAGTAGTTTTCCTCCACATATGAGATATCGTCATACTCATAAGATATTGCACAACAAAATGTTTGATCCATATTCTCCTGTTACCCTTGGGAAAATAAAACATTTCGGGCAAATCCAACATTTTTGTTGGAAAAATGTATGTTAGGGGTCGAGTTCCTGCCTCTGCACAGGGAGAATCTCGGGACATCTCCGCTGCGGTCTCCCATTCTTCTCCTGCCGCAGTGGAGCCTGCTCAGCGGAGACGTCGATCCCAGCGTCTCGCTCAGTCTGACTCTGTGCTAAGAGTTACTACTGCATTTCCTGCTTCTGCCATTAAAGTCAGTGCTGGGCAGCGGCGAGCGGACGCTTCTGGGGCTAAGTCCTGCTTTTCACATTCTGAGCATGCCCAGAGTGAGATCTCTTAGTGGAGATCAAGGGTCACATGATCAGATACTGCAGCTAAGGTCCTTGTAGGTGCTAGGACTAAATCCTGCTTTGCCCTCTGAGCATGATCAGGGCAAGATCTCTCATTGAAGATCTGGGGTCACATGCTCAGGTGCTGCAGCACTCCATTGGTCCTTCTTTGAAGGGTCCTAGACGTGCTGCAACTATTTAAGGCTCGCATGGCCACACGGCCATGCGCTAGTATCAACTCTAATATGTGCTTTGCGCCAGTGTGGTTATGCATGTATGTGTTCAGGGACTCGGCTGAAATAAGTGAAATAAGCCCCTAGAATGCTGGCACCTCTGGCGAGGAGATTGTGTGAACGTGATTCAGGGACTCGGCTAAAATAAGCCCCTAGAATACCGGCACCTCCAGTGAGGAGATTGCGTGTGTGGATAACCACTGACAGCTATCAGTTCGGCAGTAAGCTTGTGCTCCTGTGAGGCTAACAGGGCGCAGTGCTTTCCTCTCGTGGCTGCTCTGTGAGGTAACAGAGCTAGTCTATACCGCCAAACAGTGTCACCATTCACTAGCAGCAGGTTCCTCCTGCACGGTGGACCCCGGGCTGCAAACGCACCATTTATAATAAACATCTATTTCTACTCGGTGCGTTCCGCTAGCCCTAACAATGTATTTTTTAATTTTCACGGCCCAGAGTTATGAAATTTTCTGAAGCATCTGTGGGTTTAATGTGCTCACCACAACTCTAGATAAGTTCTTTGAGGGGTGTAGTTCCAAAATTGGGTCATGTGTGCAGGGTTTAACTGTTAACCTCAGGAGCTCTGCAATTGTAACATAGAATTCACTATTTATTCCAGACAAGTCAAATGGTGTTCCTTCCATTCTGAGTCTTGCCGTGACCCCAAACAGTAATTTTCCACCACATATGGGGTATCATCGTATTCTGGAGAAAGTTCCCAACAAATTTTGAAGTCCATTTTCTCCTGTTACCCTTGTGAAAATGAAAAAATTCAGGCTAAAAACATTTTTGAGGGAAAAAGTAAAATTTAAATTTTTTCCTTCCACATTACTTTAGTTCCTGTGAAGTACCTGAAGGGTTAATAAACTTATTGATTGTGGTTCTGTGCACTTTAAGGGGTGCAGTTTTTTAAAATAGTGTAAAATTTTCAACATTTTCTGTCATGTAGGTCCCTCAAAGTCACTTCAAGTGTTATGTGTTTCCTACCACAATTGGTTTTGTACATTTTTTGGGGAAAATTGAGAAATTGCTGACCAAATTCAAAACCTTCTAATTTTGTAACAGAAAAACATATTTTTTAAAAATGATGCTGATGTAAAGTAGTAATGTGGAAAATGTTATTTTTAAACTATTTTGTGTGACATAAATCTTTGGTTTAAGAGCAAAAAAAATAAAATTTCAAAAATTGAAAAATTTCGATTTCCAATATTTTCACAAATAAATGCATAAACCAACATCCTATCTTCCTAAATTTACCATTATCATAAAGTACATGTGTGACTAGAAAACTTTTCAGAATCACTGGGATTCATTGAAGAATTGCAGTTATTACCTCATAAAGTGACCCTGGTCAGAATTGTAAAATTTGGCCTGGTCAGGAAGATCAATGCAGCACACTGAAAACTTAACCACCGCCTAGTCTGCCCAGTCTGCAACTGGGTTGCAAAAGTTCTTGGAGATCGATGACTTGTTCATCCTTCAGGAGACAGCTGGATGTGCTTACCCATGAGGACACCACCAGCAGTGCTGAAGACACGTTCTGAGAGAATGCTGGCTGTCAGCCATAAAAAAACATCCTAGGAGTGACAGATGAGCTTAAGCCACTTGTTCATTTTTAACCCCTTCATGACCCAGCCTATTTTGACCTTAAAGACCTTGCCGTTTTTTGCAATTCTGACCAGTGTCCCTATATGAGGTAATAACTCAGGAACGCTTCAACGGATCCTAGCGGTTCTGAGATTGTTTTTTCATGACATCTTGGGCTTCATGTTAGTGGTAAATTTAGGTCAATAAATTCTGCGTTTATTTGTGATAAAAATGGAAATTTGGCGAAAATTTTGAAAATTTCGCAATTTTCACATTTTGAATTTTTATTCTGTTAAACCAGAGAGTTATGTGACACAAAATAGTTAATAAATAACATTTCCCACATGTATATTTTACATCAGCACAATTTTGGAAACAAAATTTTTTTTTGCTAGGAAGTTATAAGGGTTAAAATTTGACCAGAAATTTCTCATTTTTACAACGAAATTTACAAAACCATTTTTTTTAGGGACCACCTCACATTTGAAGTCAGTTTGAGGGGTCTATATGGCTGAAAATGCCCAAAAGTGACACCATTCTAAAAACTGCACCCCTCAAGGTGCACAAAACCAGATTCAAGAAGTTTATTAACCCTTCTGGTGCTTCACAGCAGCAGAAGCAACATGGAAGGAAAAAATGAACATTTAACTTTTTAGTCACAAAAATGATCTTTCAGCAACAATTTCTTTATTTTCCCAATGGTAAAAGGAGAAACTGAACCACGAAAGTTGTTGTCCAATTTGTCCTGAGTACGCTGATACCTCATATGTGGGGGTAAACCACTGTTTGGGCCCACGGCAGGGCTTGGAAGGGAAGGAGCGCCATTTGACTTTTTGAATGAAAAATTGGCTGCACTCTTTAGCGGACACCATGTCACATTTGGAGAGCCCCCGTGTGCCTAAAAATTGGAGCTCCCCCACAAGTGACCCCATTTTGGAAACTAGACGCCCCAAGGAACTTATCTAGATGCATAGTGAGCACTTTAAACCCCCAGGTGCTTCACAAATTGATCTGTAAAAATGAAAAAGTACTTTTTTTTCACAAAAAAATTCTTTTAGCCTCAATTTTTTCATTTTTACATGGGCAACAGGATAAAATGGATCCTAAAATTTGTTGGCCAATTTCTCCTGAGTACACCGATACCTCACATGTGGGGGTAAACCACTGTTTGGGCACATGGTAAGGCTCGGAAGGGAAGGAGCGCCATGTGACTATTTGAATGAAAAATTATCTCCATCGTTAGCGGACACCATGTCGCGTTTGGAGAGACCCTGTGTGCCTAAACATTGGAGCTCCCCTACAAGTGACCCCATTTTGGAAACTAGACCCCCCAAGGAGCTTATCTAGATGCATAGTGAGCACTTTGAACCCCCAGGTGCTTCACAAATTGATCCGTAAAAATGAAAAAGTACTTTTTTTCCACAAAAAAGTTATTTTGGCTTCAATTTTTTTAATTTTTACATGGGCAGCAAGATAAAATGGATCCTAAAATTTGTTGGGCAATTTCTCCTGAGTATAGCGATACCTCACATGTGGGGGTGAACGACTGTTTGGGCGCACGGCATGGCTCGGAAGGGAAGCAGCGCCATTTGACTTTTTGAGTGAAAAATTAGCTCCAATTGTTAGCGGACACCGTGCCACGCTTAGAGAGCCACTGTGGGCTTAAACATTGGAGCTCCCCCACAAGTGACCCCATTTTGGAAACTAGACCCCCTAAGGAACTTAGCTAGATGCATAGTGAGCATTTTGAACCCCCCGGTGCTTCACAAATTGATCCGTAATTATGAAAAAGTACTTTTTTTTCCACAAAAAATTTATTTTGGCTTCAATTTTTTTAATTTTTACATGGGCAGCAAGAAAAAATGGATCCTAAAATTTGTTGGGCAATTTCTCCTGAGTATAGCGATACCTCACATGTGGGGGTAAACCACTGTTTGGGCGCACGGCATGGCTTGGAAGGGAAGCAGCGCCATTTGACTTTTTGAGTGAAAAATTAGCTCCAATTGTTAGCGGACACCATGCCACGCTTAGAGAGCCCCTGTGGGCCTAAACATTGGAGCTCCCCCACAAGTGACCCCATTTTGGAAACTAGACCCCCTAAGGAACTTATCTAGATGCATAGTGAGCACTTTGAACCCCCCGGGGCTTCACAAATTGATCCGTAATTATGAAAAAGTACTTTTTTTCCACAAAAAATTTATTTTAGCCTCAATTTTTTTAATTTGTACAAGGGTAACAGGATAAAAAAGATCCTAAAATTTGTTGGGCAATTTCTCCTGAGTACACCGATACCTCACATGTGGGGGTGTACCACTGTTTGGGCGCACGGCAAGGCTCGGAAGGGAAGGAGCGCCATTTGACTTTTTGAATGAAAAATTAGCTCCAATCATTAGCGGACACGTTGCGTAATGAAAGTATGTAGTATATGTCAGGTTGGTATGTGGTTTAGTGTATGTCAGGATGGTGTGTGTTGTGTAGTATACACCACACCCACACAACAACCTGACATACACTATACCACACCACACACCAACCTGACACTACGTCAGGTTGGTGTGTGTGGTGTGGTGTAGTGTACATCAGGTTGGTGTATTTGGTGTAGTATACACCACACGCACCAACCTGACGTACACTATACCACACACCAACCTGACGTACACAGCGCCACACAGACCAACCTGACACGCTATGTCAGGTTGGTGTGTGTGGTGTACTGTACATCAGGTTTGTGTGTGGTATAGTGTACGTGAGGTTGGTGTGGTGTAGTGTACGTCAGGTTGGTGTTTGTGGTGTAGTATACACACACACACACCAACCTGACGTACACAACGCCACACACACCAACCTGACACACTACGTCAGGTTGGTGTGTGTGGTGTAGTGTACGTCAGGTTGGTGTGTGGTATAGTGTACGTTAGGTTGGTGTAGTGTACGTCAGGTTGGTGTGTATGTAGTACACACACACACCAACCTGACATACACTATACACACCAACCTGACGTACACAATGCCACACACACCAACCTGACACGCTATGTCAGGTTGGTGTGTGTGTGGTGTAGTGTACGTCAGGTTGTTGTGTGGTGTAGTGTACGTCATGTGTGGTGTAGTATACACCCCACACACCATCCTGACGTACACAACGCCACACACACCAACCTGACACGCTATGTCAGGCTGGTGTGTGTGGTGTAGTGTACGTCAGGTTTGTGTGTGGTATAGTGTACGTGAGGTTGGTGTGGTGTAGTGTACGTCAGGTTGGTGTTTGTGGTGTAGTATACACACACACACCAACCTGACGTACACAACGCCACACACACCAACCTGACACGCTACGTCAGGTTGGTGTGTGTGTGGTGTAGTGTACGTCAGGTTGTTGTGTGGTGTAGTGCACGTCATGTGTGGTGTAGTATACACCCCACACACCATCCTGACGTACACAACGCCACACACACCAACCTGACACGCTATGTCAGGCTGGTGTGTGTGGTGTAGTGTACGTCAGGTTTGTGTGTGGTATAGTGTACGTGAGGTTGGTGTGGTGTAGTGTACGTCAGGTTGGTGTTTGTGGTGTAGTATACACACACACACCAACCTGACGTACACAACGCCACACACACCAACCTGACACGCTACGTGAGGTTGGTGTGTGTGTGGTGTAGTGTACGTCAGGTTGTTGTGTGGTGTAGTGCACGTCATGTGTGGTGTAGTATACACCCCACACACCATCCTGACGTACACAACGCCACACACACCAACCTGACACGCTATGTCAGGCTGGTGTGTGTGGTGTAGTGTACGTCAGGTTGGTGTGTGTGGTGTAGTGTACGTCAGGTTGGTGTGTGTGTGGTGTATACTACACCACACACACCAACCTGACATACACTACACCAAACATCAACCTGAAATACACTACACCACACACACCAACCTGACGTAGTGTGTCAGGTTGGTGTGTGTGGCGTAGTGTACGTCACGTTGGTGTGTGGTGTGGTATAGTGTACGTCAGGTTGGTGTGCGGGTGTTGTGTATGTCAGCCTGGTGTGGGTGAGTCCATGTCAGGATGTGTTTAGTCAATGGACGTGTGATGAATTTTGAAGCATTCATTCAAACACAGTCCAGGTTTGTCAGGACACGTTTCACATTGGAAACGAGTTGTTTTTCTTGTCCCCCTTTTATAGCACACTCGGCACCTTTTTCTTATCCCCTCTCTGGGAAAATGTTGCCCCGGTACCATACGGGAAACTTGAGTTCCAGAGGTGCTGGGGCCCGCTCCTTCCTCGCCTCCAAACATCAGGGCCTTTATCACCGCCTCCTGGAACTGAAGGAAGGTGTTGTTGGTCTGGCCTGCACATCGTGATAGCACGTATGCATTATACAGTGCCATTTGTACGATGTGCACAGCCAGTTTTTTATACCACACCTTCGTTTTCCGCATGGCACTATAGGGCTGGAGGACTTGATCAGAAAGATCAACTCCCCCCATGTGTTTGTTGTACCCCAGGGCACAGTCCGGTTTTTGGACCTGTACTGGGGTACCTCGAACGGTGGTGGCCGTGGTGCCGGGACCATGGATTGTTGTCAAGAAAAAGACGTCCCTTTTGTCTTTGAACTTGACCACAAGCATGTTGCCACTACACTGGGCCCGGCTCTCACCCTTTGGGAGAGCCTGCTCAATTAGTGACAAAGGGAGACCCCTCTGGTTTCTGCGCACGGTACCGCAAGCGACGGTAGCTCTGGCAGAGAGGGATTGAAAGAGTGGGATGCTTGTATAAAAGTTATCAACGTACAGATGGTAACCTTTATCAAGCAGTGGGTGGACCAAATCCCACACTATTTTCCCACTCACTCCCAGACCAGGTGGACATTCTGGGGGCTGGATCCTTGTGTCCTTTCCTTGATAAACTCTAAAGCTGAGAGTGTACCCTGAGGTACTCTCACAGATCTGGTAGAGTTTTATCCCGTACCTCGCCCTTTTGCTTGGCAGGTACTGACGGAACTGAAGCCTCCCTTTGAAGTGGATGAGGGATTCATCCACACAAATTTCCCTTTGGGGAATGTACACTTCAGCAAACTTGTTGCTGAAGTGTTCGATAACTGGCCGAATTTTGAACAGCCTATCAAAATTTGGGTCATCGCGAGGAAGGATGTCCGTATTGTCCCTAAAGTGGAGAAACTTATGAATCGCCTCAAAACGTTTGCGATTCATAACCATGCCATATATTGGAGTTTGATATAAAATATCAGTACTCCAGTATTGGCGAATTTCTGGTTTCTTCACAATCCCCATGTGAAGGACTAGTCCCCAATATTTCATCATTTCTGCAGAGTCAACGGGACTCCAAGGAGAAAATGATGAAACTGGGTTTTGGGAAAAAAATTGCAGGGCGTACAAATTTGTTTGCTCCACCATGAGACTGACGATTGACTCCGAGAAAAAGACTTTGAAAAAGTCTATTTCCCGGAGGTTGGCAGTCTCAAATTGGATTCCTGATTGGGGAATGAAATCAGGAATCCGTGGAGCAAAATTTTCAGGGACGGGGGTCCAGACGGGGGCACCAGTGCTAGGTTGGGCGTGACTAGCACTAGGTTGGGGGTTACTTACTCTTGGCTGTGTGTCTTCTCCCCTGGGCTCGGGCTCTCCTCCCCTGGACTGCGGACGATTTCTCGTCCTGCGACATCTTGGGGGTGGCGAGTCCGTGTCACTAGAGGAGGAAGAGTGGGAGGAGTACAGAAAAGTGGGGTCCTCTCCCTCACTATCAGCTTCGGAGGCAAGAAAGGAATATGCCTCCTCAGCCGAGTACAGCCTTGATGACTGGGATGAACGGGACATTGTGTGTGGGGTGTGTGCGTGTGTAAAAAAAAAAAACTAAACTTTATTATGGTGTTGCGTGTGCGTGTGTATGTGCGAGTGTTTGGTGAAACTATTCTGCAGGAGGAGGCTGTCAGGCGTGGGGGGGGCTGTCAGGCGCGGGGGGGGCTGTCAGGCGCGGGGGGGGCTGTCAGGCGCGGGGGGCTGTCAGGCACGGGGGAGCTGTCAGGCGCGGGGGAGCTGTCAGGCGCGGGGGGCTGTCAGGCGCGGGGGGTCAGGAAGGGGCTGAGGAGATGCAGCGTCAGATGAAGCTGGCAGCAGCAAGTGATAAAGGGGGGTGATCAGGTGGGCAGGGGGTGATCAGGGGGGCAGGGGGTGATCAGCGGGGCAGGGGGTGATTAGTGGTGATCACTGAAGAGGGTGATCACTAGGTGAGGAGGGGCTGACAGGCGCAGGGGGCGGTAAGAGGAGAAATTAGTGCAGCAGCTGCAGGTGATAAATGAGTGCAGGGGGTGATCAGTGGGGGGCAGGGGGTGATCAGGGGGGCAGGGGGTGATCAGAGGGGCAGGGGGTGATCAGGGGGTGATTAGCGGTGATCACTGAAGAGAGTGATCACCAGGGGAGAATGGGCTGACAGGTGCAGGGGGCGGTAGGAGAGCAGAAAAAAGCACAGAAGCTGCAGGTGATAAAGGGGGGCAGGGGGTGATCAGTGGGGGGCAAGGGGTGATCAGGGGGGTGGGGGGGCGCGGGGGGGTTGGGGTTGATCAGGGGGTGATCACTAAAGAGGGTGATCACTAGGGGAGGAGGGGCTGACAGGCGTGGGGGGTAGGAGAGGAGAAAACGGAGCAGGCAGCAGCAGGTGATAAAGGGGGGCAGGGGGGTGATCAGGTGGACAGGGGGGGGCAGGGGGTGATTAGGTGGGGCAGGGGGTGATCAGGGGGGGCAGGGGGTGATTAGCGGTGATCACTGAAGAGAGTGATCACCAGGGGAGGATGGGCTGACAGGCGCAGGGGGCAGTAGGAGAGCAGAAAAAAGCACAGAAGCTGCAGGTGATAAAGGGGGGGCAGGGGGTGATCAGTGGGGGGCAGGGGGTGATCAGGGGGGTGGGGGGGGTTGGGGGTGATCAGGGGGTGATCACTAAAGAGGGTGATCACTAGGGGAGGAGGGGCTGACAGGCGTGGGGGGTAGGAGAGGAGAAAACAGAGCAGGCAGCAGCAGGTGATAAAGGGGTGCAGGGGGGTGATCAGGTGTTCAGGGGGGGCAGGGGGTGATTAGGTGGGGCAGGGGGTGATCAGGGGGGGGCGGGGGGTGATTAGTGGTGATCACTGCAGAGAGTGATCACCAGGGGAGGAGGGGCAGACCGGCACAGGGGGCGGTAGAAGAGCAGAAAATCACTGCAGCTGCAGGTGACAAAGGGGGGCAGGGGGGTGATCACCGGAGCAAGGGGGCGATCAAGTGTGCAGGGGGGAGGGAGCCGAGGTTGGGGGGAGTGGAGGACAGGAGAGGGGAGTTACCTGTCCGCAGCAGCAGCTGCGGTACTGGCAGTGGCAGTGGGGGAGGCGGTGGCAGCGGCGGCGCCGACACTGTGAAGAGGTGTGCGGCGGCTGCGGCGGCGATCGCGGTGTCTGGGGGCACAGGTGGGCAGTCAGGCACTTCGCTCCTCAGCTTCCACGGATGGGATGAAGCTGAGGAGCGAGGCAGACATTGTTTTTCTCCGCCCCTCCACATCTAATTGGAGGGCTAGCGTCACATGGACGCTAGCTCCAATCAGATCAGAGGGGGGTGAAAAAAAGGTCAGCAGCGGTGATCGTAGACCCGGGGGGGCAAAGCCACCCCCCCTGGGGTCAAGTATAGGTCCCCCTGCACCTGCGGGTCGGGTGAACTTTCATTAACCCCGGTCACCCGGCCCGCAGGAACGCAATCCTTCTGTGACACAGC
The DNA here is from genome assembly GCF_032444005.1 of Ranitomeya imitator. NCBI lineage: Eukaryota > Metazoa > Chordata > Amphibia > Anura > Dendrobatidae > Ranitomeya > Ranitomeya imitator. The sequence continues at coordinate 77,695,456 of NC_091284.1, forward strand.
ATATGCGTCACAGGTCGGATTGGCACCGACTTTCATGACGCATACGCTGTGTCACAGGTCGGGAAGGGGTTAAAGACCAAAATGTAAAAAGGTCCAACCCCCCGGATGGCATCTATATTGAGCTCGAGATACTCCTGCACCATCCTGTCAAGTCGTTCACAGGACAGACTTGTATTCTGTTCTGTTGGCGCATGAGATGATCTAAAGAAAGTGTGAAATGACTCACAGAAATTTCTTCTGTCATTTACACTGTTGTTGCTGCTAATGTTTTGACGTTCCCAGGGTTGGAAGTCTAGAACAGCAATGCACACTGCATACCTCACTGTTGTCTTGGGGAAAACCACTCTTAAGATTGTCTACAAGCATGTTTCGATACACCAGCATGCGCACATCCCTTTCCAAGGAGAAAAACATCCAGCACTATTTCTAATTCTAAAAATACAGGCATCATGTCGTAGTTAGTGCAGAACGAAGACACCCTTGTGTCAGGTTCTTTCATGAGGTCCAAGTCCATGGTGTGTGGTGGGGTAACAATCAAGCTTTCTACCTCTGTCCCCTCCTAGAAACCATGGACAACAGAAAGCGGATCATTATCCTCTTTATCTCTTCGCTCTTCACCTCTTCCTCCTCAACCTCCTCCATTTGTTCCTTGGGTCCTGCTCCTTCACTAAGAGTTTGTCTGGTACCATGAGCATCCCTCGATCGCTATAATCCACCCTCCCATGGCACCCTCCTGTGCGATGACTGTCAGGAAGTTAGAGGTAATGTTATCCATTCAGCATCCTCCTCTGCTTCCTTCTCTTCTTCTGGGACCACCACCTTCTCCTGCAGACTATTCAAAGTGTGCTTCAGCATGTAGATGACCGAAATAGTGATGTTGATGACTTCAAAGTCAGCGCTATCCATCTTAGTAGCCATTTCAAAACAGTGCAGAAGGGTGCAGAGGTCCTTCATCTGTGCCCACTCCGCAAGCGTGATTTGGACGACGTCCATACTGTGTTGGCCTAGTCTGTGCAAAATTACATACCGCACCAAGGCTCATTGCTGCAATTAACCAGTAGACAGAAAGGCCCCTGCAGCAATGCAAATCGATGACCCGTGGGGCGCGAACAGCATGAGTGAGCACACAGTGATCGTGCTTTCTGCAGCAGCGCATTTATGCAGATTTAGTGGTAGAGAAATTGCTGTACCATCCAGTTGGAGGATATGAGACATGCAAGGTATGTGTGTGAAGTTGCCCTGGTGTAGGGTCGACACCAGATTTGCACTATTATCGAATACAGCATTCCTTTGCTTCAGATTCAGTGGAGACAGCCATTGCTCAAACTTGGACTGGATATGTTATGAACTGGTGATTCAGAACCACAATGGACCTGGTGGTTAAGAGCACACAAAGTGACCTGATAGTTACTAATAACATAGGACGAGCTCTGAGACGTGGGAACTCTGCTGACCGCAATCCCTAACCCTATCCCACCACACTAGAGGTAGCCGTGGAGCGCTCCTGACCAGACCTAGGCGCCTCGGGCACAGCCTGAGAAACTAGCTAGCCCTGAAGATAGAAAAATAAGCCTACCTTGCCTCAGAGAAATTCCCCAAAGGAAAAGGCAGCCCCCCACATATAATGACTGTGAGTAAAGATGAAGTTACAAACACAGGGATGAAATAGATTATAGCAAAGTGAGGCCCGACTTACTGAATAGACCGAGGATAGGAAAGATAGCTTTGCAGTCAGCACAAAAACCTACAAACAACCACGCAGAGGGCGCAAAAAGACCCTCCGCACCGACTAACGGTACGGAGGGTCTTCCTCTGCGTCCCAGAGCTTCCAGCAAGCAAGACAAACCAAAATAGCAAGCTGGACAGAAAAAATAACAAACCAAGAAACACAAGCAGAACTTAGCTTATGCAGGCCACAAGGACGATCCAGGAGAGAGCAAGACCAATACTGGAACATTGACTGGAGGCCAGGAACAAAAACTAGGTGGAGTTAAATAGAGCAGCACCTAACGACTTAACCTCGCCACCTGAGGAAGGAAACTCAGAAGCCGCAGCCCCACTCACATCCACGAGAGGAAGCTTATGGACAGAACCAGCCGAAGTACCACTCATGACCACAGGAGGGAGCTCGACCACAGAATTCACAACAGTACCCCCCCTTGAGGAGGGGTCACCGAACCCTCACCAGAGCCCCCAGGCCGACCAGGATGAGCCAAATGAAAGGCACGAACCAGATCGGCAGCATGAACATCAGAGGCAAAGACCCAGGAATTATCTTCCTGACCATAACCCTTCCACTTAACCAGGTACTGGAGTTTCCGTCTCGAAATACGAGAATCCAAAATCTTCTCCACTATATACTCCAACTCCCCCTCAACCAAAACCGGGGCAGGAGGATCAACGGATGGAACCACAGGTGCCACGTATCTCCGCAACAATGACCTATGGAATACATTATGGATGGAAAAAGAAGCTGGAAGGGTCAAACGAAAAGACACAGGATTAAGAACCTCAGAAATCCTATACGGACCAATGAAACGAGGCTTACACTTAGGAGAAGAAACTTTCATAGGAATATAACGAGTCGACAACCAAACCAAATCCCCAACACGAAGTCGGGGACCCACACAGCGCCTGCGGTTAGCGAAACGTTGAGCCTTCTCCTGGGACAATGTCAAATTGTCCACTACATGAATCCAAATCTGCTGCAACCTATCCACCACAGTATCCACACCAGGACAGTCCGAAGACTCAACCTGCCCTGAAGAGAAACGAGGATGGAAACCAGAATTGCAGAAAAACGGCGAAACCAAAGTAGCCGAGCTGGCCCGATTATTAAGGGCGAACTCAGCCAAAGGCAAAAAGGACACCCAATCATCCTGATCAGCAGAAACAAAACATCTCAGATATGTTTCCAAGGTCTGATTGGTTCGTTCAGTTTGGCCATTTGTCTGAGGATGCAAAGCCGAGGAAAAAGACAAATCAATGCCCATCCTAGCACAAAAGGCTCGCCAAAACTTCGAAACAAACTGGGAACCTCTGTCAGAAACGATGTTCTCTGGAATGCCATGTAAACGAACCACATGCTGGAAAAACAATGGCACCAAATCAGAGGAGGAAGGCAATTTAGACAAGGGTACCAAATGGACCATCTTAGAGAAGCGATCACAAACCACCCAAATGACCGACATCTTTTGAGAGACGGGGAGATCCGAAATAAAATCCATAGAGATATGTGTCCAGGGCCTCTTAGGGACAGGCAAGGGCAAAAGCAACCCACTGGCACGAGAACAGCAGGGCTTAGCCCAAGCACAAATCCCACAGGACTGCACAAACAAACGCACATCCCGTGACAGAGACGGCCACCAAAAGGATCTAGCCACCAAATCTCTGGTACCAAAGATTCCAGGATGACCAGCCAACACCGAACAATGAACCTCAGAGATAACTCTACTCGTCCATTTATCAGGTACAAACAGTTTCTCCGCTGGGCAACGGTCAGGTCTATTAGCCTGAAATTTTTGCAGCACCCGCCGCAAATCAGGGGAGATGGCAGACAAAATTACCCCCTCTTTGAGAATACCCGCCGGCTCAGGCCAACCCGGAGAGTCGGGCACAAAACTCCTAGAAAGGGCATCCGCCTTCACATTCTTAGAGCCCGGAAGGTACGAAACCACAAAGTCAAAACGGGAGAAAAACAGCGACCAACGAGCCTGTCTAGGATTCAACCGTTTGGCAGACTCGAGATAAGTCAAGTTCTTGTGATCAGTCAAGACCACCACGCGATGCTTAGCTCCTTCAAGCCAATGACGCCACTCCTCGAATGCCCACTTCATGGCCAGCAACTCTCGATTGCCAACATCATAATTACGCTCAGCAGGCGAAAACTTCCTGGAAAAGAAAGCACATGGTTTCATCACCGAGCCATCAGAACTTCTCTGCGACAAAACAGCTCCTGCTCCAATCTCAGAAGCATCAACCTCGACCTGGAACGGGAGTGAAACATCTAGCTGGCACAACACAGGGGCAGAAGAAAAACGACGCTTCAACTCCTGAAAAGCTTCCACAGCAGCAGAAGACCAATTGACCACATCAGCACCCTTCTTGGTTAAATCAGTCAATGGTTTAGCAATACTAGAAAAATTATTGATGAAGCGACGATAAAAATTAGCAAAGCCCAGGAACTTTTGCAGACTCTTCAGGGATGTTGGCTGAGTCCACACATAAATGGCCTGAACTTTAATAGGGTCCATCTCGATAGTAGAAGGGAAAAAAATGAAACCCAAAAATGAAACCTTCTGAACACCAAAGAGACACTTTGACCCCTTCACAAACAAAGAATTAGCACGCAGGACCTGGAACACCATTCTAACCTGCTTCACGTGAGACCCCCAATCATCCGAGAAGACCAAAATATCATCCAAGTATACAATCAGGAATTTATCCAGGTACTCTCGGAAGATGTCATGCATAAAGGACTGAAATACTGATGGAGCATTGGAAAGCCCGAATGGCATAACCAGGTACTCAAAATGGCCCTCGGGCATATTAATTGCTGTTTTCCATTCATCGCCCTGTTTAATACGCACAAGATTATACGCACCACGAAGATCTATCTTGGTGAACCAACTAGCCCCCTTAATCCGAGCAAACAAATCAGACAGCAGCGGCAAGGGGTACTGAAATTTGACTGTGATTTTATTTAGAAGGCGGTAATCAATACAAGGTCTCAACGAACCATCCTTCTTGGCCACAAAAAAGAACCCTGCTCCCAATGGCGACGACGACGGGCGAATATGACCCTTCTCCAAGGATTCCTTTACGTAACTCCGCATAGCGGCCTGCTCAGGCACAGACAAATTAAACAGTCGACCTTTAGGAAACTTACTACCAGGAATCAAATCGATAGCACAATCGCAATCCCTATGCGGAGGTAGGGCACAGGACTTGGGCTCATCAAATACATCCCAGTAATCCGACAAGAACTCTGGGACCTCAGAAGGGGTGGATGATGAAATAGACAGAAATGGAACATCACCATGTACCCCCTGACAACCCCAGCTGGACACAGACATAGATTTCTAATCCAATACTGGGTTATGGACTTGTAGCCATGGCAACCCAAACACGACCACATCATGCAGATTATGCAACACCAAAAAGCGAATATCCTCCTGATGCGCAGGAGCCATGCACATGGTCAGTTGGGTCCAGTACTGAGGCTTATGCTTGGCCAAAGGCGTAGCATCAATTCCTCTCAGTGAAATAGGATACTGCAAGGGCTCCAAGAAAAACCCACAGCGCCTAGCATACTCCAAGTCCATCAAATTCAGGGCAGCGCCTGAATCCACAAATGCCATGACAGAATAGGATGACAAAGAGCAGATCAAAGTAACGGACAAAAGAAATTTTGACTGTACCGTACCAATGGTGGTAGACCTAGCGAAACGCCTGGTGCGCTTAGGACAATCGGAGATAGCATGAGTGGAATCACCACAGTAAAAACACAGCCCATTCCGACATCTGTGTTCTTGCCGTTCAGCTCTGGTCAAAGTCCTATCACATTGCATAGGCTCAGGTTTATGCTCAGATAATACCGCCAAATGGTGCACAGTTTTATGCTCACGTAAGCGTCGATCGATCTGAATGGCCAAAGACATAGACTCATTCAGACCAGCAGGCATAGGAAATCCCACCATGACATCCTTAAGGGCTTCAGAGAGACCCTTTCTGAAAATTGCTGCCAGTGCACATTCATTCCATTGAGTGAGCACAGACCACTTCCTAAACTTCTGACAATATATCTCTACCTCATCCTGACCCTGACACAGAGCCAGCAAATTTTTCTCTGCCTGATCCACTGAATTAGGTTCATCATAAAGCAATCCGAGCGCCAGAAAAAACGCATCAATATCACATAATGCAGGATCTCCTGGCGCAAGGGAAAATGCCCAGTCTTGAGGGTCGCCACATAATAAAGAAATAATGATCTTAAAGGGAACCTGTCACCTGAATTTGGCGGGACCAGTTTTGGGTCATATGGGCGGAGTTTTCAGGTGTTTGATTCACCCTTTCCTTACCCGCTGGCTGCATGCTGGCCGCAATATTGGATTGAAGTTCATTCTCTCTCCTCCGTAGTACACTCCTGTGCAAGGTAATCTTGCTTTGCGCAGGCGTGTACTACGGAGGACAGAGAATGAACTTCAATCCAATATTTCGGCCAGCATGCAGCCAGCGGGTAAGGAAAGGGTGAATCAAACACCTGAAAACTCCGCCCATATGACCCAAAACTGGTCCCGCCAAATTCAGGTGACAGGTTCCCTTTAACTTGTTGAATTGGGTCACCAGAGGAGCGGGGTTTCAAAGCCAGAAATAGTTTACAATTATTTTTAAAATTCAGAAACTTAGCTCTATCTCCAGAAAATAACTCAGGAATAGGAATTTTAGGTTCTAACATAGGATTCTGAACCACTAAATCTTGAATGTTCTGTACACTTATAGTGAGATTATCCATCAAAGAGGACAGACCTTGAATGTCCATGTCCACACGCGTGTTCTGAACCACCCAGATGTAAAGGGGAAAAGAAAGACAAAACACAGTGCAAAGAAAAAAAAATGGTCTCAGAGCTTCTCTTTTCCCTCTATTGAGAAGCATTAGTACTTTGGGCCTCCAGTACTGTTATGAACTGGTGATTCAGAACCACAATGGACCCCGTGGTTAAGAGCATACAAAGTGACCTGATAGTTACTAATAACATAGGACGAGCTCTGAGACGTGGGAACTCTGCTGACCGCAATCCCTAATCCTATCCCACCACACTAGAGGTAGCCGTGGAGCGCTCCTGACCAGACCTAGGCGCCTCGGGCACAGCCTGAGAAACTCGCTAGCCCTGAAGATAGAAAAATAAGCCTACCTTGCCTCAGAGAAATTCCCCAAAGGAAAAGGCAGCCCCCCACATATAATGACTGTGAGTAAAGATGAAATTACAAACACAGGGATGAAATAGATTATAGCAAAGTGAGGCCCGACTTACTGAATAGACCGAGGATAGGAAAGATAGCTTTGCAGTCAGCACAAAAACCTACAAACAGCCACGCAGAGGGCGCAAAAAGACCCTCCGCACCGACTAACGGTACGGAGGTGCTTCCTCTGCGTCCCAGAGCTTCCAGCAAGCAAGACAAACCAAAATAGCAAGCTGGACAGAAAAAATAACAAACCAAGAAACACAAGCAGAAATTAGCTTATGCAGGCCACAAGGACGATCCAGGAGAGAGCAAGACCAATACTGGAACATTGACTGGAGGCCAGGAACAAAGAACTAGGTGGAGTTAAATAGAGCAGCACCTAACGACTTAACCTCGTCACCTGAGGAAGGAAACTCAGAAGCCGCAGCCCCACTCACATCCACCAGAGGAAGCTTATGGACAGAACCAGCCGAAGTACCACTCATGACCACAGGAGGGAGCTCGACCACAGAATTCACAACATGGATAGCTGTCCACAGCTCTTGTGCTGTGTGACTGTAACCTAGCTCGCTCATCTCTGTCAGTGATGCGACTGCTTTCCGCACCAGTCAGAACACATTGAGCAGAGCGTGAGAAGCTCTGCTTGTTACAGATAGTAACCTTAGTGATGTCATCGCTGGTCACACCCAACCGTGTTCTTAAGTTCTGCTCAGTGGAAGTGGCTGGCATTGAAAGCGGTCTCATCCACTGGTTCAGAATCTGCCATCTTAGTACAGGGCAATTGAAGAACACAATGGCAGCTTCCAGTGTAAAGGAGTGGAATTTCAACATAATTATCAAAGAGTATAATTGTGACGATAGTCCCTTCTTACTAACACACAGTGAGGTGGGGAAGTCAGGGAGTCCAAGGTCAGAAGCCGGGAGAGTATGTTAAAAACAAAGGGGTGAGGAAAAGGCGTAATCAGGTCACAGTCTGGGTCAGAATTCCAAGAAGGTAGCAGATCAAGACAAAGGGGCTACACAAACAGATGGTCAAAGTCAAATCCAAGGTCGGTCAACAAAGTTCAAAATACTAGAACTCAAAGCAAAGAGTAAACATAAACCAAACTGAGCAGAGCTACAACTGGCAGATATAAGAGGCAGGCAGCCAGCTAAATTGCCTAGGAATCATTCCAAACAGGAGACACTTGTAGGAAACCCAGCATACCCCATCTCTGATTGGATGACTGGACTGTCACTCACCATACTGACAGCTCAGTACATGCAAGTCTCAGATTGGACAGCTGAGCTGTCTATCAGAATTGTGCCAGCCCATCATGCCCTTGTCTCAGATTGGATGGCTGAGCTGCCACTCACAGCATGGAGAGGAGGAATAGTGATAATAATATTTATTTCATTTTGATATTGTGCATTTTAAGCCACATTTACTCTATTTGATGAAGATGAAATTTCCTGGTAAAATTTGAGCAAACTGGTGAGTTTCAGCAGCTTTTTTCATTACTACTCATAAATGTTTCAATGCTGGTGATCAGCTGTTGATACACTCAGCCACACCAAGAAAAATGAAAAAAAGGATCCCTATATCTAATGGAACAACATAGAAGATCCATTTTTCTTTATATGGTGGCTACACAATACAAAACACCATGCTGTAAACATATATAACTAGCGAGCAACTGAATAATACCTTTCAATTTGAGTAATGGCCCTGACAGTGGTCAGAGCCAATTAAACATATATCACCCAAAATGGTGCACATCAATCAGGTAGATTCCCATCAACCAGAAAAAAGTGACAGTGGTCATCAAACGTTGCACATAAATCAGGAAGAATCGCATCAAAGAGGTAATTTTGACACTGGTCATTTATCACCAATTATATTACCATCCTTGACCATATCAATAAACAATTATTACAGTACATCCAGAATTTTGTATTTGGAAAAGGAACATTCTCACTCATTTTGGGCAACAGTCTACTGGGATGTAGGGGTACTCAATGACATTTCAATCCACCATGAAACACCCTGGTACAACCCCTATATATCCCAATAGAGACCCTGCAGATAGGTTACCATTTAGAATTCCTTTATTGCATTGGTAACAGTAGTTACCATAGATAATGGAACATAGATGTGGAATTCCAGTTTTTAAACTGAATTAAACCAATTTTATGTTCCATTTTTTATGGTCGCCAATGATACCAATACAAAAGAGAAATACAAAGCATTCTTCTGAGTGTAATACTATATATTTTAATGTGCATATAACAAAATGCATTAAATTCTATCACCAGACAGAATCAGCAGAGCAAAGTTTCTCAGTTCGTTTGAAACCTTGTAATCAATAAATATTGTATTAATGTTCCTTGTAACAGTCTGCTGAAAGCAATTTATCCACAGGCCGTTATTAAAACCACATTAGATCAAATATATCTACAAGCGCTGATAGTCATATGTCAAGCAATTATGTTCTCAAATCTGATCTCTCAGGGTAATTATAGTTTTGTCTTTGAATACAGCAGAGTAGCAAGTTTACATCAATGCATGAGGATAAATGCAAAATCAGCTGAAAATGTATTCACTTTTGACTTAGCAAAAAATACTTTGTTTTCTATGTTTTTTCTAAAGTTATTTATTTGGGCTTCAATTACTTTTAGAAAAAACAGCAAAATGAGGCAGAGATGATTACCTACCTAGGCCTCTAAACAAATGCACTATCAGGATGCAGTGGACCCATGTGGTTAAGATGGAGACTACACAGGTGCAGCATAACCGATGAGGCAGCCACTCTCAACCTACCAAACTAATGGAGGGGGTGGCTGCTTGGCACATTGCTGCACATAAAAGACTTGGGTCCACTGCATCCTGATTTGTTTAGAGGCCTCGTTTTGCTGTTTTTTCTAATTTTTGGAGGATCTCTGAATCCTCTTCTTGTGCTCTTGCTGTTTAGAATTAGGACTCGTAAGCGTGGGGACCCTTGACGCAGGTTACGAGCTTGCGTATTTTGGCCAAAGTATAAACTAATACCTCACAAAAAATGTTTATATATTTTTTTTTTGTGTTTTTTGCACTTTTTTTCGGGGTGCAGTTGGGCCCATTTTCATCTTGTAAACTGTGGTGTCTGTTCACATGGGTTGCATTTGGATAGCGCTGGGCAGGCCCGCCTGATCTAACAGAAGGGTGTCACTACTAGGCCTGCCTGGATGCAGTGCATCTCCATTGTGTGAACAGCGCCACATACAAGTCTTTTATCTGCAGCATTGTGCCAAGCAGCCACCCCTCCATTAGTTTGGTAGGTTGAGAGTGGCTGCCTCATCGGTTATGCTGCACCTGTGTAGTCTCCATCTTAACCACATGGGTCCACTGCATCCTGGTAGTGCATTTGTTTAGAGGCCTAGGCAGGTAAGCATCTCTGCCTCGTTTTGCTGTTTTTTCTAATTTTTGGAGGATCTCTGAATCCTTTTTTTGTGCTCTTGCTGTCTTCAATTACTTTTCAAACCCCCCATAAAATGTTAGTTTTCGGGCTACAATATCTCTCGACAAATTGTCTTTGGAAAAGCACGATAACGTCATAACTTTCATAAACAAACTGTCCTATGCAAAAATCAACTTTTTTCAGGTACTTTTATGCTTTTTAAGTGTTTTCTCCTGTTTATCATGCTTTATTCAGAAAGCAAACACGATGGTCCTGCTGTTCATGCCACATGTCTTCTAGTTCTAACTAGAAAACTGCAATTCCGAGATGCACTCAGCATCTCTTCCTCATTGTCCTCCAATTTGGACTGCCAAAGGCAGACACCCTGGCTGAGAATGCTCACTTTGTGCAGTGAGGATTAGAAAAATGTGCATGTACAGGTTTCCTGTGGAGGAAACTCAAGGTCTTGCAATGCAAGACTAAGGGAAATAATTTGCATATGCACGTCCATGTACTATTAGTAGAATAACTATTAAAGACAATCTGTCACCAAGTTTTTGCTATGTTATCTGACAGCAACATGATGTGAAGGGAGAAACCCTAATTCCAGCGATGTCTAACTTACTTGGCTGCTTGCTTTTATTTTGATAAAATCACATTTTTATCTGCTGCAGATCTATCAGTTCTCTGAATGCTGAGCTCTGTGTAACCGCACCCACATCCCTGATTCACAGCTTTCTGAGACACAGTGCATAGGCAGAAAGCTGCCAATCTGTGGTGGTTGTGGGGTTACACAGAGCAGAACTACTTGTAAGGGACAGCTAGTACTCTAGTGATCATCTCCTGCTGATAAAACACTGATTTTATTGAAGCAACAACACACAGCTCTGTGACACGAAACTAAAATTAGGCTATCTGCCCCTACGTCATGCTGCTCTCATATTAATTGATAAAAACCTGCTGACGTATCCCCTTTAGAAGGATGGTCTAGTAGCCAAGAGTGATGAACAATCACTTGCTACAGGTTCTTTTCAGAGGATTAGTATAATAAAACGATTGCATACCCAAAATTGAAAAATTAGGCTGTGTGTACTCTTTGCTTTTTGCTGCATTTTTTCAGCGCAGATTTGTCACAAAACCTTAAGGATTTCTTGGGTTACAATTCTCAGCCATTCAGTATTACGTATATTTTCTTGGTATATACCACTCAAAAAACTTTTTTACAAATCAGTATAACATTGCTCAACCATAGGGTATTATGTCTTCTTGGGTGCATTTCATTGCTATCTAAGCCTCAAAAAACTTTTAAAAAATGTACCTGTATTATATTGACCATCCATACAGTATTACATGTACTTAGGTACATTTCCTTGGTATATAATCCTCAAAAAATGAATTAAAAAAGTGATTGGTATAACATATTGCTCATCCATAGATGTTTACATATTCTTGGGTATATTTTGTTAGTATATAAGCCTCAAAAAACTTGCTCAAAATTTTATTGGTATTATATTGCTCACTCTTAGACTAATTCGTGGTCTGGAGTACACTTTGTTGATATATAACCATAAAAAAAATATTTAAAAATGTTTGGTATTAAATTGCTCATCCACAGGGTATTACATCTTCTTGGGTACATTTTGCTACTATATATGCCTCAAAAAACTTGCTCAAAATTTATTGTTATTCTATTGATCACTCGTAGACTATTCCATGGTCTGGAGTCTATTTTGTGGGTATATAAGCCTTAAAAAACTTTTTTACAATATGTATTGGTATTACATTGCTCATCCTTAAACTTTTAGATATGCTTGGACAGATTTTGGTGGTATATAAGCCATCCCAGCTCGCTGCACGACTTTACTAACTCCCCTTTCCCGCTCTCGGACCGCAACCTTCTTTCCTTCTCTGTCAAGAATTGTCTCCTCACCCGGGACACCCCCACTTACCACACTTATCGGAATACACGTACCATTAATACCCAGCAGCTTGTGGACAATCTCCACACATCTCTAGCCCCCATCTCCTCCCTCTACTGTCCAGACTTAGCATTGTCACACTTCAATAATACACTGAAGAGTGCCCTAGATGAAGCAGCACCTTCTACATGCAGAAAGACCCGACACAGACGGAAGCCCTGGCACACTATGCAAACACGCTTTCTTCAGCATTGCTCAAGGTGTGCAGTGGCAGTGGAGAAAATCTCTCTTAGTAGAAGACTTCATCCACTATAATAAGTTCATGCTCAAAACCTATAACTCTGCCCTTTATCTGGCCAAACAATCCTACTTCACCACCCTCATCACTTCACTATCCAACAACCCAAAACGACTTTTGAAACCTTAAACTCCCTCCTGAAACCTAAAGTACAGGCCCCCATCACCAACCTCAGCGGTGAGGATCTGGCCACTTATTTCTTAGAAAAAATCAACCACATCCATCAGAATATCTCAGCGCAATCTCCTCAGTGCCTGGATCCCCTTCCCTGCCGCACCTCAAGCTTACTAGACATCTTTGAGCCTGTTTCAGAAGAAGAAGTTTCCAAGCTCCTGGCTTCTGCTCGGCCTACAACCTGCAACTGTGACCCCCATTCCTTCAAATATCCTGCAGTCTCTCTCACCAGTGGTCACCACTAACCTGACTAAAATATTTAACCTCTCTCTTTCTACAGGTATCTTTCCCACCTCATTTAAACATGCCATCATAACCCCATTACTTAAAAAGTCATCCCTGGACCAGAACTGCACTGCTAACTACAGACCTGTCTCTAACCTTTTCTTCATCTCTAAACTCCTGGAACCCTTGGTCCACTCCCGTCTAATCCGATATCTCTCGGATAACTCTCTTCTTGACCCCTTACAATCTGGTTTCCGCTCTTTACACTCCACTGAAACTGCCCTCACTAAAGTCTCTAATGATCTAATAACAGCTAAATCCAAAGGTCATTGCTCTCTGCTGATTCTCCTGGATCTCTCAGCTGCATTTGACACTGTGGATCACCAGCTCCTCCTCACTATATACCGCTTTATACGCCTCAAGGACACAGCCCTCTCCTGGTTCTCCTCCTACCTCTCTGACCGCTCCTTCACTGTATCTTTTGCCGGCTCCTCTTCCTCTCCTCGTCCCCTTATTATCGGGGTTCCGCAAGGCTCAGTCCTAGGCCCCCTCCTCTTCTCTCTGTACACGGCCCCTATTGGACAAACAATCAGCAGATTTGGGTTCCAGTATCATCTCTATGCTGATGACACCCAATTATACACTTCTTCCTCCGACATCACCCCTACCCTAATTCAAAATACCAAAGATTGTCTGTCTGCTGTCTCTAACATCATGTCCTCCCTCTACCTGAAACTAAATCTCTCCAAAACGGAACTTCTTGTGTTTCTCCCTTCTACTAACTTCACTCTACCCAACATCGAAATTACCCTGGAGGGTTCAACCATAACTCCCAAGCAGCATGCCCTCTGTCTTGGGGTCATTTTCGACACCGAACTTTCCTTTACTCCCTATATCCGATCACTCACTTGCTCTTGTCACCTGCATCTTAAAAACATCTCCAGAATCCGACCTTTTCTCACGGTTGAAACTGCTAAGACTCTTATTGTCGCTCTTATTCATTCTCGTCTGGACTACTGCAACTCTCTTCTGATCAGTCTCCCTCTTACCAAACTTTCTCCTCTCCAATCCATCCTGAATGCGGCAGCCAGAGTCATATTTCTGTCCAGCCGCTTCACCGATGCCTCCATCTTGTGCCAGTCATTACACTGGCTACCCATTTGCTACAGGGTCCAGTATAAACTCATCTCTCACCCACAAAGCTCTCCACAGTTCTACACCGCCTTGTATCTCCTCTCTCATCTCTTTCTATCACCCTACACGTGCCCTCCATTCTACAAATGACCTAAGACTAAAGGTACCTTCACACTGAACGTTGCAGCGTCCTGGCTAGCGATATCGTTCAGTTTGACACACAGCAGCGATCAGGATCCTGCTGTGATGTCGTTGGTCGGAGCTAGAAGGCCAGAACTTTCTTTCGTCGCTGGACCTCCTGTAGACATCGCTGAATCGGCGTGTGTGACGCCGATTCAGCGATGTCTTCACTGGTAACCAGGGTAAACATTGGGTTACTAAGCGCAGGGCCGCGCTTAGTAACTCGATGTTTACCCTGATTACCAGCATAAAAGTAAAAAAAAACAAACACTTCATACTTATCTTCCGCTGTCTGTCCCTCGGTGCTCTGCTTCTCTGCCCTGTGTAAGCACAGCGGCCGGAAAGCAGAGCGGTGACGTTACCGCTCTGCTTTCTGGCCGCTGTGCTTACACAGTGCAGGAAAGCACAGCGCCGAGGGACAGACAGCGGAAGGTAAGTATGTAGTGTTTGTTTTTTTTTACTTTTACGCTGGTAACCAGGGTAAACTTCGGGTTACTAAGCGCTGCCCTGTGCTTAGTAACCCGATGTTTACCCTTTTTACCGGCATCGTTGGTCGCTGGAGAGCTGTCTGTGTGACAGCTCTCCAGTGACCAAACAGCGACGCTGCAGCGATCCGGATCGTTGTCTGGATCACTGCAGCGTCGCTCAGTGTGAAGGTACCTTAACATCCCCTGTAATCCGAACCTCACACTTCTGTCTCCAAGACTTCTCTTGTGCTGTGCCAATGCACTTCCCCAAATGATCAGACTGATACCTAGCCCCGACCTATTCAAGCGCGCTTTAAAAACCCATCTCAAATTTATTGTTTGTACATGTCCCCGCTTAATTGTAAAGTGCTGCGGAATATGATGGCGCTATATAAATAAAAATTATTATTATTATTATTTATTATTATTATTATTATTATTATTAAATTACATTAAAATTTCCTATTTTTTAATAAAAAATCAATTTTTGTTTACTTACCGTATATACTTGTATATAAGCCGAGTTATTCAGCACATTTTTTGTGCTGAAAACGCCCACCCTCGGCTTATACACGAGTCATAGGTACAGAAACCCGGCGGTGGAGGGGGAGCGGCAGAGCAGCGGGTACCAGGAGAAGGCGCACACATCATACTGACCTACCTGCATGTCCTCGGTGTTGGCACTGTATCTCATTCTGGCCGCCGGTGTCTGTCTGCAGCTCATCCTGTGCTCAGCGGTCACGTGGTACCGCTCATTAAGGTGATGAATATGGATGCATCTTCACTCCCATAGGGGTGGAGCACATATTCATCGCCTTAATGAG
Organism: Ranitomeya imitator; assembly: GCF_032444005.1. Taxonomy (NCBI): domain Eukaryota; kingdom Metazoa; phylum Chordata; class Amphibia; order Anura; family Dendrobatidae; genus Ranitomeya; species Ranitomeya imitator. Next base: position 77,711,059 of record NC_091284.1, read on the forward strand.
CGATACCGTGTGACCGCTGAGAACAGGAAGAGCTGCAGGCAGGCGCTTGCAGCTGGAACAAGATGCAGTGCCAGCACCCAGGGCGCACAGGTAGGTGAGTATGATGTTTTTTCTTTTTTTTTTCAATAGGAAACATGCACACAGGGATAGGGAATAAGTAGGCATGCATAAAAGGACTGAACTAGGAGGCATGCATACAGGGACAGAATGGGGGAGGTATTCATACCAGGACAGGGAAGAGGGAGGCATGCATACAGGGATTGAACAGGGGAGGTATGCATACAGGGAAGAAATGGGGGAGGCATCCAGACAGGGGCAGGGATGGGGAGGCATGCATACAGGGATTGGGAGGCATTCATACCAGGACAGGGAAGTGGGAGGCATGCATACAATGACAGGGAAAGGGGAGGCATGCAGACAGGGTCAGGGACAGGGATAGGGAGGCATTCATACCAGGACAGAGAAGGGGGAGTCATGCATAGCAGGACAGTGATGAGGGGACAATGCATTTTTTTTTTGCAGTTTTCCGCGGCAAAGGTAGTTGTCTCGGCTTATACTCGGGTCGGCTTATACTCGGAGTATATACGGTATAATTTTTTAAAATCCTTTTAATACTTTGCCTTATATACTGTACAAGTCATTATACAGGACAAAATGTTTAACTTTTTTTCTTGTAAAATACAATTCCTCATCAGTTTGAAATGTTTTATTGTCACTCCTTAAAGTGGAGTAAAAGTGAGACGCCATTATTCTCTGCAGCGATCTGCGAGTCAGAGATGCTTCAGGGGTCTTCCCCATGCTGTTCTCCTTCCATTCAACACTTTTCCCATCCATTTGAATACTTTCACTGCCCCTCTGACATCTTGTAGGGTCTGCTTTCCCATTGACTTTCCAAGATGCAGTAAAACAATCTTTTCATTATTCAATACAAGTAGTACATGGATTGGTTTGAGCTACGAGCACCTGAACATTTTAATGCACACTCGTCCCTAATAAGAGTCTCAAAATTACTTCGCTTTGGGAAGTAAATTGGCCACTACTTGGAAAATGCAGTATTTATCCCATTCAAATAGGTTTGGGACCATCAAAATGTTGCTTGTTAGCAGGTGCCTGATACTGAGAATGGGACACTCCTCAATGGCATTCATAAGTTCTTATAGGACATATGCAAAGGGGTTCCAGTGATTATACCAGTAAAATGTTCTTTTTTACTTTTATTAAATTGACAAACTATTTTTCAATGTTTTTTTTTCACTTAACATAAATCAGTGTATTGTTTTGTTTCACAATTCAATGCATGATGACAAAGAGCAGAGCAAAGGTAAAACTGATCGAAGAAGTCAAGAAGCATTTGTATACATTTCAGTCTATCAACTGCAAATATACTTAGACTACTTGAAGTCCATGGTGTAATTTATATCATGATGGTCACAAGAGTAAAAGTGGTGCACCAGAGATGGTGACAAAACTATTGGATGATGACGAGGTTTATCTCATTTGCAGTTAAACCCAAACATTTTACTCTAAGTGTTCTTGAGAAACATGCATCTGTTTTACATAATACACCGCACAGATCCATTTCCTTCCCCGCTCATCACTAAGTTGAAGTTTGTACTGTAGTTGGTGGAAATTATTCTATTTCAGTCAGATGAAGGTGAATTTAAGCTATAAGGAATATTTCACATTTCGTATTCCACTGCTCAAATAAAATATTACATAGAATTTGATATATATGAAATTCATTTTGATCTATACTTTGCCCCCAAACATCAGCTCTTTCCAATTGAGACTGCAATTTTTGTAGTTATTTTAACTTAAAAGAATTTTCACACTAACCTCCAGAAAAAAAATCAGTATTGCTTTATCGTTCACAGGTCAGAGAAAGTTCATACTTTTTTCCTTTACTTTCAGAATTGTAAAGAGAAGAAATGGCACTGTACATAAATGGATTTGGCTGAAATAAAAACTGTACAGAATTTTAAGAGATTTGTTCCACCAGTTTCATGCTTGCAGTAAGGCAAAAGCACAAAGCAAGAGTCTTCGTACACCCAAGCAAAGTAAATACAAAAATAACAACAAAGCGATGAGATTTTGTAATAAAGAACAAAGGTATAGAAATTGGGTAAGTGCAAAAGTGCGATTGGAAAATAGGAAAGAAAAACTATGTTTTCATTTGCAATGTTGCCGAAGGAAATATTGAACTACAGACAAAAGCTGTATGTTTCTTTTCTTTGCCTACTTTCTTTGTTTTATGCAGATTTGAATTTTTCTTATATGGCTAGTAGTGATGAGCTTTGCTCAGGTTTTCCCGAGTATGCTTGGGTGTCCTTCGAGTATTTTGGCGTGCTTGGAGATTTAGTTTTTGTTGACACAGTTGCATGATTTGCGGCTGCTAGACAGCCTAAAAACATGTGAGGTTTCCCTAACAAACAGCCAACCCCCACATGTATTCAGGCTGTCCAGCAGCCGCAAATCATGCAACTGTGTCGACAAAAACTAAATTTCCAAGCACGCCAAAATACTCAGAGGACACCCAATCATACTCAGGAAAACCGAGAAACACGTATACTCGCTCATCACTAATGGCTAGAACTCTACTATCAAGTGTTTAGTAAAAATTGTGCCATTGCAATGGGGTCATGGTAAGAGCCCACTTATTACTCAACCCATCACAGCAGAGTCTTAACTTTAAAATAATTAATGTTTCCCTATGGTGGAAAATGTTGCTCTGCAGCTGCAAAAAAATTTATATGGATATCTGCAAAATGCTGTAGTTTAGAAACATCAAAGTCATGCGTGTCTTGAGATAATGCCATGATTTTACCAAAACTCATGGATGACCAATTGTCAATATGGAACTCTAGCCTTAAAAAAAGACATAAGATTTCCTGACGTCAGTTTTAGTAAATAATTATATTTTCCATGAAATATCAATTACGTATCACATTTTATTAGAATTCTGAATTTGTGCTGTTCTTTTGCTTTCCCATTTGGAAACATGCAGTATAACTAAATTTGATTTCCTTCTTTTTGTTAATATGGTGTGTTCCTAAATGGTTTTGATTTTTTATTTTATCTAAACAAAGCTAACTAAGAATTGGAGAATTGTATACTAATTAAATGTGTAGATGCTAACTCTTCATTAAAGCCCTTCTAGGACCTTTATACCATGATTAGTGTTGAGCATTCCGATACTGCAAGTATCGGGTATCGGCTGATATTTTCTGTATCGGAATTCCGATACCAAGTTCCGATATTTTTGCGATATCGGAAATCAGAATCGGCGTGTGCGGTGCATATGGTTCCCAGGGTCTGGAAGAGAGGAGACTCTCCTTCAGGCCCTGGGATCCATATTCATGTAAAAAATAAAGAATGCAAATAAAAAATATGGATATACTCACCCCTCCGGCGAACCCTGGCTGTCACCGCTGCGAGTGTCTGCCTCCATTCCTAAGAATGCAGTGAGTGAAGGACCTTCGATGACGTCACAGTCACGTGAGCGGTCAGGTGACCGCGACGTCATCGAAGGTCCTTCACTCTCTGCATTCTCTGGAACGGAGGCAGATGCTCGATGCGGTGACAGCCAGGGTTCGTCTGAGGGGTGAGTATAGCCATATTTTTTATTTTTATTCTTTATTTTTTACATTAATATGGATCCCAGGACCTGAAGGAGAGTTTCCTCTCCTTCAGACCCTGGGAACCATCCAGGATACATTCCGATATTTGTGTCCCATTGACTTGCATTGGTATCGGTATCGGCGATATCCGATATTTTTTGGATATCGGCAGATACCATCCGATACCGATACTTTCAAATATCGGAAGGTATCGCTCAACACTACTCACTAACCATCAAGGACAAATCGAAATACTGGATAGAGAAACAAAATGCCTAGCAACATTTTAGTTGTCGTTACCTTATATACATTGTTAAAGGGATTTTCAGCAGGGGTGAGATTCAAATTTTAAACAATAGGCTCCTTACTTTGATGACAAGTAATCAATATGTGCTCGATAAACATGGTGTAGCACGCCACAGAAAATGTTTTCTACTTTAATCAATAAAATATTTGCAATACTTCAATATATTAACCCTTAAAAACAGTCTTAATTTACTTTTCAAGGGAGCATGTTAGCTGATTCATACTGCCTGAACCACAGGTAGCATGAATTAAAAGCCTTTATTGCAGCCATGTATATATCATTGTGAAACACTGTGTCGTACCAGAGAAAACATACTTTAAAATGCTGGCTGGGTACCACTTGACTATGATGAAAAAGAAAGCCACCTGGCAAATCGTACGTTGGAGTCTCTGGGTACTTGTAATTGATAACTCAACTTTCCCACATTATTTCACTTTTCAATCATGTTTATGCATGATCTTTTATATGTGCATCCATAGGTAATTACTATGTAAAGCCTAATATTGTTTTATGGACTTTAGTACTATTCCTTTTCCGATCGCATGGCCATACTGTGGAAGTTTAATGCTATCTAATGATTATTCCCACTTCCTGTGATTTCCCTATATAGGACTTTTTCATCCCCTCATATGCTTCTCACTGTTTTACTTACAAGGATTTTATTCTTATGTTTAATAAAATTATATAGTTTTTCTCAATATATTTTGAGTCTACAGTCAACAAGTTTCGAGGTCACACAGGTCCTCTTCATCAGGACAAAACCTGGCTGGGCGGATACCTCTTAATGAATTAGTAGTGTCTGACTTCACCTCATCCACTCATTAAGACTGGCCTTCTTCATGACTCTCTTGATCAATCATACTGGATTAAGATTTCTGGCTCAAGATATGCCAAAGTTATAATGGATTAGGCACGATGAAGCGTCACACCTCTGTCTTGCCCCATTTTGGCATTACTGAGGGGTGAAAACATCAAAAGTTACAATACTATAGTGCAGCTCAGCGTTGTGCAAATGTTTAGCAACTTTTCAAAGCACTTTACATAAGATTCTGGAATAATCGCTTTGTTGCATCAAGACCGTAGTGTTCTGTCCCAAAATTTGGCTAGGAAATTCGTAGAAGGAGGATCTAAATCAGCTAGTTCCTTCTTCAGGAGAAATAATATATACCAACAAGTAATAAAGAAATAAAATACTGTAAAGATATTGCAGAGGAAGAGAGTTGTAAAATGAGGTGACATGCAAAAGAAATGACTATAAGGGAGACATTTATAACAAAAAAAGAGACACTATTAGCAAATGAAGAGTGAAAAAGCAGTGGAGTTGGGGTCATTATAGAACTGTCTTTATGGATGGGTTAAAATCCAGCAAAGGGTCTCACCTTCACATGATTTAGATATTCTCCCTATATCTGCTTGGGTTTCTCTTGGAGACTTGGAGCCTGATGAATTATTTGTGATTTGTTATTATTATTATTATTATTATTTATTGTTTTAGCGCCATTTATTCCATGGCGCTTTAAATGTGAGGAGGGGTATACATAATAAAAACAAGTACAATAATCTTAAACAATACAAGTCATAACTGGTACAGGAGGAATGAGGACCCTGCCCGCGAAGGCTCACAATCTACAGGGGATGGGTGAGAATACAGTAGGTGAGGGTAGAGCTGGTCATGCAGCGGTTTGGTCGATCGGTGGTTACTGCAGGTTGTAGGCTTGTCTGAAGAGGTGGGTCTTCAGGTTCTTTTTGAAGGTTTCGATGGTAGGCGAGAGTCTGATGTGTTGTGGTAGAGGGTTCCAGAGTAGGGGTGATACGCGAGAGAAATCTTGTATACGATTGTGAGAAGTGGAGATAAGAGGGGAGTAGAGAAGGAGATCTTGTGAGGATCGGAGGTTGGGGGTAGGTAAGTACCGGGAGACGAGGTCACAGATGTATGGAGGACACAGGTTGTGGATGGCTTTGTACGTCATGGTAAGGGTTTTGTAGTGGAGTCTCTGGGCAATGGGGAGCCAGTGAAGGGATTGACAGAGGGGAGAGGCCGGGGAATAGCCGGGGGACAGGTGGATTAGTCGGGCAGCAGAGTTTAGAATAGATTGGAGGGGTGCGAGAGTGTTAGAGGGGAGGCCACAGAGCAGCAGGTTGCAGTAGTCAAGGCGAGAGATGATGAGGGCATGGACTAGGGTTTTTGCAGATTCATGGTTGAGGAATGAACGGATTCGTGAAATATTTTTGAGTTGAAAGCGGCAGGAAGTGGAAAGGGCTTGGATATGTGGTTTGAAGGAGAGATCAGCGTCAAGGATTACCCCGAGGCAGCGAGCTTGTGGGACTGAGGAGAGTGGGCAGCCATTTACTGTAATGGATAGGTTCGTTGGGGGGGTCGCGTGAGATGGGGGAAAGATGATGAATTCTGTTTTGTCCATGTTAAGTTTTAGAAATCTAGTGGAGAAGAAGGATGAGATAGCAGACAGACATTGAGGGATTCTGGTTAGAAGGGAGGTGATATCTGGTCCAGAGATGTAGATCTGTGTGTCGTCAGCGTAGAGGTGATACTGAAAGCCATGAGATTCTATGAGCTGTCCCAGGCCAAAGGTGTAAATGGAAAAGAGCAAGGGCCCAAGAACTGAACCTTGTGGGACTCCGACAGATAAGGGACGAGGTGAGGAGGTGGTGTGTGAATGGGAGACGCTGAATGTCCTGTCTGTTAGGTATGATGAGATCCAGGATAAATAATAATAATAATAATCATTATTTATATAGCGCCAACATATTCCGCAGCGCTTTACAGTTTAACAGTTTCAAACACAAAAGTCATAAGTAACAACGTTAACAATACAATAATTAAAGCAAAATAAGACGACCCTGCTCGTGAGAGCTTACAATCTGCAATGAGGTGGGGGAGATACAAAGTACAGGTGTGTATTTACAATGATGTATTTACAATCATGGTCCAGCCATCTTCAGGGGTTGGGGAATAGATGGGGATAGTGAATGGGCTACACACACACAAACATAACATAACTTTGATTAGTGAACGTGATAGGCCGCTCTGAACAAATGTGTTTTGAGCGAGCGCCTAAAACTATGCAAATTATGGATGGTCCTAATATCTTGGGGTAGAGCATTCCAGAGGATTGGCGCAGCACGGGAGAAGTCTTGGAGTCTGGAGTGGGAGGTACGGATTAGTGCAGAGGTCAGCCGAAAGTCATTTGCAGAGCGCAGTGGTCTGTTAGGCTGATAGACAGAAATGAGGGAGGAGATGTAAGGGGGTGCCGCACTGTGGAGAGCTTTGTGGGTGAGAACAAGTACTTTGAATTGTATCCTGTAATGAATGGGCAGCCAGTGTAACGACTGGCGAAGAGCGGACGCGTCCGAGTAACGATTAGCCAGATGGACGACCCTGGCTGCTGCATTAAGGATGGACTGGAGAGGGGAAAGTCGAGTGAGGGGGAGGCCAATTAATAGAGCGTTACAGTAGTCCAGGCGGGAGTGGATCAGGGCGACCGTGAGGGTTTTAGCTGTCTCCATGGTGAGAAAAGGGCGGATTCTAGAGATGTTCTTTAGGTGTAAGCGGCACGAGCGGGCAAGAGATTGTATATGGGAGGTGAAGGAGAGATCAGAGTCAAACATAACACCCAGACAGCGCGCCTGCTGCCGGGGTGTTATTATGGTGCCACCCGCGGAGAGGGAAATGTCAGATTTAGGGAGGTTAGTAGATGGTGGGAGCAGAAGAAGTTCAGTTTTGGAGAGGTTGAGTTTCAGATAGAGAGCGGACATGATGTTGGAGACTGCGGACAGACAGTCAGTGGCATTCTGTAGTACAGCGGGGGTAAGGTCAGGGGATGACGTATATAGTTGTGTGTCGTCGGCATAAAGATGGTACTGAAAGCCAAATCTGCTGATGGTCTGTCCAATTGGGGCCGTGTAGAGAGAGAACAGAAGGGGGCCAAGGACTGAGCCCTGAGGTACCCCAACAGTGAGAGGAAGAGGAGATGAAGTGGAGCCAGAGAACAGAACACTGAAGGAGCGGTCGGAAAGATAGGAGGAGAACCAGGAGAGAGCAGTGTCCTTAATGCCTAGTGACTGGAGCCTAGAGAGCAGGAGAGGGTAGTCAACAGTGTCAAAAGCTGCAGAAAGGTCGAGAAGAATGAGCAGAGAGTGGTCACCATTACGTTTTGCTGTCAGAAGGTCATTGGTCACTTTGATGAGTGCAGTTTCTGTCAAATGTAGGGGGCGGAAACCGGACTGTGAAGGGTCTAGGAGGGAGTGAGTGGAGAGGTAACGGGTAAGGCGGGAGTATATCAGGCGCTCCAAGAGTTTAGAGATGAAGGGGAGATTGGAGACCGGTCTGTAGTTGTTTGTGCAGGATGGGTCGAGGGTGGGTTTCTTTAGTAATGGAGTAATGATAGAGTGTTTGAAGGAGGAGGGGAAAATGCCAGAGGAGAGGGAGAGATTAAAGATTGTAGTTAGGTGACTTGTGACAACTGGAGAGAGAGACTGGAGGAGATGTGAGGGAATGGGGTCGGTAGTGCATGTAGTCGGACGAGAAGAGGAGAGGAGCTTGGAGACTTCTTCTTCTGTGATGGGATCGAATGTGGAGAGTGAGCCAGGGGCAATGAGGGGAGGGATGGGAGTCACTGAACTTAGTTGTTGGGAGCGGATTTCCTGACGGATATTGTCTATTTTCTCTATAAAGTGGGAGGCCAGGTCACCAGCACAAATATCTGTGATAGGGGCTTGTGCTAGGGCCAAGTCTGCGATGCCAAGGGATGAGAGGGTTTGTAATAATAGGGAATGGTCCACTGTGTCAAAGGCAGCCGACAGGTCGAGGAGGAGGAGGATAGAGTAGTGTCGCTTGCTCTTGGCGGTTAGGAGGTCATTGGTGACTTTAGTTAGGGCAGTTTCGGTGGAATGGTGTGACCGGAAGCCAGATTGTAGGCGGTCAAAGAGGGAGCAAGAAGAGAGATGGGAGGACAGTTCAAGGTAAATGTGTTGTTCCAGTAGTTTGGAGGCATACGGGAGAAGTGATATTTGTTGAAGTCACTTTGCTTTTTATGTCATGTGGTAGTCGTTAACTCTTTGGCGCCAAATTCTTCAAAATGGTGTCCATCCATTTGGCCCAAAATCAAAATGTAGAAAAAGAAATCTCCAGCGAAGGATCAGGAGGTAGATTAACACTTAAATGTTTAGTGGACACTGCTAAAATGCTTGCATTCCCTTCATTGGTATCAAACTATCACGTTTCGGCTACGTCTTACTCATGGTTATACATAGTGGAATGAATACTGTCTAAAATAGAAACAAACATAAACCACAAAATGTCCTAGGCGAAGTGCATCAAATTAGTAATCAGAACACATGTGTATGCAAAATCAGAAGGAAACCAAACCCAACAATTGCATAAGAATCTCAGTTATACACACAGAATCACATGTATTGTAAAATGGGGTCTTGTCTGACATTAAGACCAAATGGGGTTCTGTTTTTTAACAAAAAAAAATTCAGTAAGACTCTATTTAAAATGTTCCTTTTACGATTTCCCCCCGATTGGTTTGGTTATTTTTTCAATCTCTTTTAAACTTATTGCAGACATTTACCCTCTGCGCACTTCTGCAAAGTGTCTTGATACTGCTGAGACATTCACAGCTGTGGTGCACTGCTGACCGCATCAGACCTGTGGTGTCTCATGCGCTTTTATGGAGGTCCCAAGGTACAACCCACATATTGAATATGACACAATGTGCAATCTATCACATAGATAACATCAGACGTGTTACAATACATGAAACTATTAATATTAAATCTGCTCCCCGTGGTTAATGTTGTAAAGTTTTCAGATTTATTCACATGTTCACATTAGATACGATTTTCGAGAAGAAATTAAAAAAAAACTTAAAAAAGAAAGACGACCTAAAAGTGATGAAAAAAGTATAGAAAGTAAGGCTCAAACACTAGAGCTGCTAAAAAGAAGCAAATTAATCCAGAAAACTGGAGAAAATGCAATAATGAATCAGGGCCTTCGTCTTCAAGCAATGTTATAATATTTTAGAAAGTTTGTATTTACTCAATTTCACATTTTCCAAGAAGGAAACTTTGTGATTTGTGCATAGTCCATCAGTGCTGTCTTAATATTTTAGCTTTCCATTGTTCTCTACTATAGAGTTACATGATTATATTCTGTAAACACTCAGATTATCTATAATCATATGCTATCAGAAGGACAACATATATCATCTTCCTTGAGGGGTAACTCTTTGGGGCTTTCTATGTTCTACGCATTGTATTTCATAACTTATTCTCCATAATAGACTATTTGGCCAAAAGGCAGAGCTGTCAAAACATGACAAATTGTTGTATCTAGTGCCTATTTCTGCACTCATTTTTCATTTCTTTCCCTTCATTGGTAGACTGGCTGTTGAAAAACATTTAGAAAAGCCCAAGAAAAAGGTTGAAACCTTTTAATTTCTTTAAAATGCATTCAATTTTCAATGTATTTCAGAGCTGGTTTGTGCAACTCATGTAAAAACTACATCTTCATTTTTTTTTAAGTTGTATGGCTGATATGTCGAATCTTAACATATGTGATTATGAATAATTTCATACATAGTTGCTCTGTGACTAGTGTATTTATTTTTCTTGACTGTCTAATGCATAAGGGATCACAAATTGTAGGATACTGTAGTGGTATCAATCATCTATTAGTTCCCATATTAAAGAGGACCTTTATGTTGAACTGGATGCACAAGATAATAGTCACTGCAGAACAAAATAAAATTTGTTTTTTTTATTTACCCTCTCCGGCTATATTAGCTTTCAAAGTAGGTCTTGCTCTCCCTCCTTTCTGCAACTGTCTGAACAGATCCCTACATGTTATCAAATACCCTCCTGTCTGAACAGGTTCCTACCTGTTTCCACATACCTGCCTGTATATCGGTTCCTACCAGACCTGCCAGTGAACCAGCCCTGCACGCCTGTCTGCCAGAGTGCCAGCCATTCCCGCCTGCCTGCCAGTGTCTCAGCCATGCTCATCTGCCCGCCAGTGTTTCTGCCGTACCCATTCGCCTGTCAGTGTCACAGCCGTGCCTGCCTGAGTTCCATGCACAGGCGGGATGCGCAGCCACAGTCAGGCACCACCCTGGAGTGGTACCTGGTAGCTTCCTGCTGCACAAGCCTGACCTCACCATCAGAGGCTCCAGCGAACACCAAAGAAGCTACTTAGTCATGCCCCTTCCAGGGAAGTCTGGTTTGTGGCACAGTGGGGCCACACTCCCTCGCTCATGCCAACATATTATTTTGAAAATTCTATCTCTTTCAAATTTTATTCACTGCAAATTGATTTTTTAAAGAAAAATTGCCAAAATCAAATTTCAAATGATGCACTATTATCAATCTTTTTAACCCTTCCTCTAATGGTAAGGAAACTACCACTTATTGAAAGGACAGGAAGTTTTAGGCTGTGTGCACACATTGCTGATTTTTCGTGTTTTTTTGCGTTTTTTTGCTATAAAAACGCTATAAAACCACAAAAACCCAGCATACATTATGCATCCCATCATTTAGTATGCATTCCGCAATTTTTGTGCACATGATGCATTTTTTTCCGTGAAAAAAACGCATCGCGGCAAAAAACGCAGCATGTTCATTAATTTTGCGGATTTTTTGTGGATTTCACACTATATAATGCATTAGCAAAAGTCCGGAAAAATCCAAAAAAACACACCAAAAACACGGTAAAAACGCGCAAAAAACGCTCAAAAACCGCATGCAGATTTCTTGCAGAAAATTTCCATTTTTTCTCAGGAAATTTCAGCAAGAAATCCTGAACGTGTGCACATAGCCTTAGTCTATAACTGTCTCAATGTCCTGTGTGAAAATTGCAAGACTACAAATTTTGTTATGTAATAAAGTTTGTTATATTAAGGGAAAACAAAACATTAGTAGAAAGTTTTAAGCATTTGATATGTAACACAAAAATTAATTTTAAGCATTAGATAATTTTAAGGCAAAACATTCCCTTTTAAAATTAAACAATCTGGATCCATGTTTCTACAAACATATGCCATCTGAGGTCACTCGGGTGCCTTGCTATAGTACATCGTTTTTTAAATTTCCTGTATTATATTTCTTTACTAAGCTAATATCTGTCTGCAGAGATTGCACGACAATACGCATGGTGCTGCAATCTGGCTGAATTCACTGTCCACGCCTTTTTTGTAGTTAGTTCTGTGTTCAGTTTTGCCCCTTTGCGTCTATATTTATACTTGTAATAACTTGTGGTTTTAGGAAAGTGCTATTCTAATTTAGGAAAGACATTGGAATATGCATAATCATAGCAGCATTTTTAACACCCTAACGTTGAAATACAAAGCTCCAGCAATTGTATTAAAACCAAATTAAGGAACTGTTTAATAAAAGGTCTAAGCAATTTTGGTTTTAATAAGAAGTGTAATAATATCCTTATTGCTTGCAGCACAGAGTTCTGAGTTCTTGACATTTATAGGAGTTTATTATTTTGGTGACAGTATGATAAACATTGTTTCATTAATCTACATAACCTGAAATATTGTGAAATGAATTCAGCTCTGTGTCACACATCATGAGGTCACTTCATTATAATGTAATTTATACATTTATTTAAAAATATGTTACCCTGAGCGTAACATTTCAATAATTTTTGTGCTGCTTCGCACAGGCAGAAGAGATACAATAAATAAGCATAATTATAATTACAAATATAAAATGTACTGACGCTGCCGAGCTGTGACCCTGCTTTAGAAAGTCAAGCGCATGTGACCTTCCATTCTTTCTGACTCACGGATCAGTTAAAGATATCTTAAGACTATCTTGGAAAATAAAGGTCACATTTTGCTTTGTAAAATACACTTTACTATTGCAATGTTTATGTATAGAAAAGTTAATTTTAAAAGGCTTATCTAGCAAAAAAAATTTTTTCATTTAAAATGTTAGCACTTGATAGTAATTGTGTAATTTACCTTTACTGAAGATCCTATGGGATTTAATTACCGTTTGTTAGGAGTCGAGTTTCCTCTGCTGCACAGGGGGAATCTCGATCCGTGTCTGCTGCGGTCTCCCATTCGGTATCGGCCGCAGTGGGCTCTGCTCAGTGGAGACGTCGCTCCCAGTGTCTCGCTGGGGCTGATTCGGTGCATAGGGTCACTACTGCCTTTTCTGGCTTTCCTATGGTACCCTGCACTGATCTGCGGCGAGCGAGCCTCTCTGGGACTAAGTCCTTGTTTACTCACACTGAGCATGCCCAGGGCAGGGTCTCCCATTGGAGGTCGAGGGCCACATGTTCGGTCACATGCTCAGGTGCTGCAGTACATTCCATTGGTCCTTCTGGAAGGTCCTGAAAGGGCAAAACATGCTCAGGTACTGCAGCACTTTCCATTGGTCCTTCTGGAAGGTCCTGAAAGGGCAAAAACTTCAGTAGCAGCTTCCTGTGCTGCAACTATATAAACTGCGCATGACCGCACGGCCATGCGCTAGTATTGTCTTATGTTATGTGCTTTGCACCAATGTGGTCATGTGTTTGAATGTGTTCAGGGACCCGGCTGAAATAAGCCCCTAGAATGCTGGCATCTCCGGTGAGGAGTTTTGTATGCATGCATGACCACTCACTGCTCACATCTGGGTAGTCGGCCTGTGCCTCTGTGAAAGTCTAACAGGGCACAGAGCTTTCCTCTCGCGGTTACTCTGTGAAGCTAACAGAGTTGGTATATACCGCCATATAGAGCCGCCATTATTTAGCAGCAGGTGCTTTCCTGCACGGTGGATCCCGGGTTGCGAACGCACCAATTCCATTTAATAAATTATATATTTGGTGCGTTCCGCCAACCCTAACACCGTTTTATCCCCCTTTCTTCAGAAACAAAAATTTAGTAGTTTTGTGGGAGAAATTGTCTTTTATAGGTTTGGAACGGTGTGATCAGCTTTGATGTGACACATCTAGGGCAGCTGCTGTCCAGAATTCTGTAGAGGTGAAGAAGTAGGTGAGCTATAAAAGTGAATGAGTTTGCTATGGTGGAAAGACCAATTGGGGTGCAGCTTTGAACACTGCACAGAATTCCAAACCTCTTCATTCACAGCTGTCTGGATACAGAGAGAACTGATTCCTCCTGTGTTGAGACAGAAGGAAGACATTTTAATAAAGGTAAATTTCAAAAATGTTGGTGTTTAACATTGTCTTAATTGTTGGATAACCCCTTGTTGTGGAAACCTCTCTTTCGGGAAATCTGTAGAGGTATAAAGGGGTTTTCCACATTTGCCAGTTTTAAACAAATCAGGGTGTCGATCGATCGAAGACAAGTGCATACATCACAGAATCTGTTTGTATACAAGGCTTGTCCACCCTACTGATGGAAGCGGAGGTTTTTATTGGAAAAAGAGGAAGTTTTACAACACTACCAAAAGAAGATATGACAGACTATAAAGAAGTACGGTAGATTACTTGCTTAGAAACAATTTTTGCCTATGTGTCAGTTCTAAGACTTAAAGCAGGTTACTATCATACAATACCATTTCTTACTGTCTATAATTTTCAAAATTATAAAATCTAAGGAAAAGGTTCAATGTAATGTGACTAAGTGAGATAATATGATCGTCTTGTGATATGACATCACTTAAGCAGTATCTCAGAATCAGCAAAGCATATATCATGTCTGATGCTGAGCATATGAAAACACATGGATATTAAAGCTACATATATAGATATGAATTTTTATATGACAATCAAAACAAGCTACAAAATATTAACCATAGCACCCTTTAGGATTACATAATATACCATCTATATGTGCAAAATCTCCTTAGACGGTTTCTCAAATAGCTTCTGATACCACAGCTCTGTACCAGCAAAATCAGATCAGGCTACAAGCTATCCTGATGCTGAAATGGTAGTTAATAGTGGGCATGTGACCACAGTTGTCCATCACTCTCCGCCAACTCCATAACGCATCACATGGAATTCGAGAAAGCTGATGGTCTAGTGTGGCCACACGCCCCTCCGTCTTCTGCCATTTTGAGAACAGGTGATCTGTGTTCTGTATCTGATGAAAGCAGCACTAACAAGTGTAGGACGACTTGTAGTACTTTTATATTAGTAAGTGCCACAAAATCATATACTCAAAATATCTGTTAAAATAAAGATAAAGGCCTCGATTCATCAAAGTGTTTATGACAGAAATCTGACGTAAAACACTTTGAAAAGTTGCACTAAGATTTTGTGGCTTTTGCACTTTACATGTCAGTTGCGACCAGCTCCAATTTGGGCAGAGCTGGGGCAGGATGAGGCATGGCAGCAAACACTCATCTCATTTATAAAGAGTTGTGGCAAGTAACCCTTACACCACTTTTAAGTTGCACCAGATTAATGAAATGGCATGCGCCTCTTAATGAGTAGGATCCCTGTGATGCCATCACACCTTCATCAAGACTGACATTAACAATGTTGATTTTTATAATTCATGGCCAAAGTTACCTACCATTTAAAATAATAAGGAAGGTATTATAATCCAAGATTGTGCTGAGACCCAATGTGGTTTTGGAAAGTGACTAAAAAATTATTTTAATACCTTTATTGGGGCTTTAAAATGTATCCTGTTTTATAATATCAATTAGACTGATGTCAAGTGTCAGCCGGTTATATAAGTTCTCCAAATCTGACTTTTCAAGAGCTTGTAGGGGTCAATGAATTGTACTATTTCTTCAAAATTAATTAAACAATTATATTACTTACTTCTGCCTTCAGAATTTATGAAACAAATTTCCATTCCCAGCAATCCTCATCCTACGCTGCCGCCTCCTCACTTGCCATTACATTGTTTCGGAAGCTTTCTTTAAGATAACTGTTTATCTGAACAGCGCACAATGTATTCTATGAGTAGTTTAACTTTTCGATTCTTTTTAAGAACCTTCTTGCGCTCCATTTACCGTAGTTACTTTAACAGGCATGGTAAAAAAGCGATCATTTTTGAAACAAGCCGTTGTAGTGGGTTGAAGCACGACTCTGATGACTATTAAGAAAAATAAACAACTAATTCACAGAAAAAATTTGCTGAAACGTATCAATAAAATGTGCACATTAATTCTGAACTGCTTCAGAGGTTAAGCGGCATATATTAAGGAGTTAAAGCCTGGAGAGAAAATAAAATAAAAACACAGTTTAAATACTTTTCCATGTCAAATTTAAATTCATTTTCTGTTTAGTTGCAGCAAAAATTAATTAACTTGAAAGTTGTTTATATTCATTATGCTAGTTTACCAGAGGCTACCTGTGACCGTGTTACTTACGAGGCTGTAGGCAACAAGCTTATATTCTATAGAAAGGTCAAACACCTTGAGATCATTATTAAAATCATATTATCGTAAGGGAATGGATTTATGTCATTCCTTATTGAAGTAACTTAGACTTTTCAGTGCAGAAAAAGGACTTCCTGAGCTCTGAAGTGCCCTCTTCGAAAGTAACAATGGGAGCTGAATGATTGGATCACACACACAGCCATGGCTCCATTCTAACTGGATATTGTTTGTGAGATTGGGCTAGCTATCAGTAAATTATCACCTCTCCCATGGATAGATTACATTTTGATAACTGGAGACACCTATTGATGAATTCACCATTATTCAGGTTAAAAAAAAATGCCGGTCAAGTGGCTTCACTGAGTTTAGCTTAGTCCAATCCATTGAGATATATGTTGAGAGGCATATGCCTGCTTCTTATTTGAGTGTCATAACTTTTTCCTCCTATTGACCAATTTAAAACTATATTTGATAAGATGAAAGGTGATTTTTGTCAAGCAAATGGAACCACAAAAATGGACCTCCTTCTCATAGTGCATCCAGGGGGTGAGAGACCGTTACATGATCATGAGTTTTTAATCTCCTATATATGCAAAAATTACATCATATTCATCTTTTTGTCACAGTCTTTTTATTAACCTGTACTTATTTCTTTTTCAGTAAAGTCAACAATTATTTAGTTCTTCATGCATGGACCTAATACCAAGTTTGTGATAGGTTGGCAGAGCTGTGGGGGGAAGGAGAGAACAACAGCCTAAACCAATCATGAGTCAGAAGATGAGACTCAGACTACCATAGGCTCCCTGCAGACATATTAACTACTCTGTAGTCACCAATCACAGTTCTTCCCCAATGGATCTGAAACCAAAATGCTGCCAAACAGCAAGATTTCTGAAAAAAAAATCTGCAGTGGGTACTGATTTATGCATTATTTTGAATTTGTAAATGGACACTTATTTTAAGTACGTGGCATATGGCTGAGAGGTAATAGCATAACTGATCATTGGAATGACTAAAGGCCTGGACATTTTACTATATGGATGGATGATTCTACCTGAGCTATGATAAAATGTTTAAATTTGGATCCAGTTTGTTTGTATTATAACAAAAATTTCCTTTAGTTGACAACAAAAATAAAGACTATTTTTTGATTATCACAAAAACTTACACGACTGCCTGTGGCATATTTGCGGTATGTATCCCTGTTTGTGCCTCATAATATTTTATAATCATTTTCTTCACGTGAGCCCTTAGTCCTCCGCTGTAAACTCCTGATGTATGACATACGTTGAAGCTGGGGAATTTTATTTCTTTTACAATCTACGATTAATGATGGCTGAATTTTAATAAAATTATAAATAGTTATAAATTATGAATTGCATTAAATGTTGACAGTCTAAAACTGATTTTCCAACTTTTTTTTTAAACTAAACAGCAGGACAAATATAACTCGGGCATTAAAGGGGGTTGTCTGTTTTTATTCTATTTCTATTACGTTTCAAACTTCAAAATATCAGAAAATGAAATAAAAATCTTCTAATAAACACCAAAATTAATAAGAATGGTGACCTTTTCAAACCCCAAAATTTAGCTTTAAAATTTACTTCATTACCGTGGATAATCAATTCTAAAGCTTATCTACAATCAGTGTAGAGCAAAGCTTTCTGACGGAATTAGAGGCCCGCCACAGCGGGACACTAGACGATGAAAGAAAGTTTCAAACGATCTGCTACGACGTACGATTCTCAGCGGGGTCCCTGATCGCAGGAGCGTGTTACACACTGCGATATCGTAACTATATCGCTCGAACGTCACGAATCGTGCCGTCGTAGCGATCAAAATTGCACAAAAGTTTGTGAAATTACAACATTTAAGAAAAATTGAGCTGTATCAGCAGGAAGTTCTATTTGTAATGAAGATAGTAGTCATAGTGGCAAAAGCAGCATTTTTTTCAAGTGGATTGATTTTGTACTGCTACTTATTTGCACAAATACACATGGTCGCACAGGTACTTACTAAACATCCTCATTGAAGCAAATACATTTCAAAATTCCCCGGCCATTATACTTGCCGCCAGTCTTTGAATGACATGCCTCCTCTGTTTAAAATCTCAGTGGGGACCTGTCATATAAAGACCGAAGGCAGGCGGAGAGTCTGGGGAATCACAGACAGGGAGACGAAGACCCAGTGCACAATCCAGAACCTGTGCACCAAAATCTAATTAGCAGAAACATTCAAACGATGATTAAAATAGAACCACAATGCGGATTTCTTCACCAAAGGTATCAATGTAATCTGTGAAATAGCACTATCATACCTATGTCCCAACATTACAATATCATTCTGACAGGTTCTCTTTAAAAGGAATCTGTCACCTTCATGGACGTATGTAATCTTTTAATAAGGGCATATAGGTTATAGAATGGTTAAAATAGTCATACCTGTATGCCTCATATCTGCAGTCTTGTAGAGAAATTCTCTTTTATTTGTTTATGGTAAAGAGTTCTTCCAGGCCCTGGGGCGTGTGGTGTCTGGAAGAAAACTCTGCCTTCAGTCTTCATTAGCGTACCAGCCCCTACTTATCAGAGTCATAGTGACCAGGGAGAAGGCTGCTATGCTAATGAAGACCAGAGGAGGAATTTTATTCCAGACACTGCACACCTCCGAGCCTTGAAGAACTCATTACTACAGATAGGCAGACCCCTGGGATGTTAGAATATGGCGGGTTTGGCCGAACAGTTAAAAAAAGTTTGGGTTTAGGTACCAGAACAGTACCCAAACTCTGACTCCATTCACTTGAATGGGAGCCCAAACATCCAGCATTTGCCACACTGCCCCTGATCGGCGATAAAATCATTACCACAGGTCAGACCGCTGTGGTACGCATGCTGTCAAATGGCAGCATGAGCCCCCAGCTGTAATCGGAAGTTAAAATTTTATCTCCGGGTACTGATGTCTGCTGATAGGACTACTACTCCCATTAGCCTATGTCTGCTCCTGCTAATAACAGCGAGAGCAGGATGGGAGTATTCATCAGCTGGGGCCTGCATTGTAAGTAAGTAATACAAAACAAAAACGGCATGGGCTCCCCTGTATTTTTGATAACCAACCAGTGAAAATTGACAGCTGTGGGCTGCAACGCTCAGCTGTCAGTTTTAGCATGGCTGGTTATCAAGAATAGAGGGGTGCCCACACCATTTTTAAAATTATTAAAAGCCAAGCTAAAGCAGACAGCTGGGGGCTGGTATTCTCAGGCTAGTAAGGGTCCACAGATATTGGCCACCTCAGCCTAAAATTAGCAGCCCACAGCTGCCCAGAAAAGGCACAACTATTAGAGTGCCAATTCTGGCACTTTTCCCCGCTCTTCCCACTTTCCCTGTGGCAAGTGGGGTTCATATTTGTGGGCTTGATGTAATCTTTGCATTGTCCTATGACATCAAGCCTACAGGTTCATAATAGGGAGGCATCTATAAGACGACTATCCATTATTAATCCTATAGATATATTATAAATAAACACACAACAAGAATAATGTCCTTTATTTTAAATAAAATAAACATTATTTTACTTTTTTATTTTAAAACAACAGTTATAATCACCGAACACCCACTCCACTGAAGCCGTCGTATCCTGTAAAAAACATAAAATAATAAACAACAAAAATACTTATCTAATGCTCAATTCCAATGAAGCCAACGTCTTCTGTTTTCCACAATTTTCAACAGAAATGGTGCCAAGATGAATAGGTGTCTTATAGATGCCTCAACACTACTAACCCATGGGCATGATGTCACCAGAAAATACATAGGTGACATCAGCACCACAAATATGAACTCCTCTTGCCACCGCTCCAGGACAAGTGGGAAGAGCGAGACAAAGTGCCAGAACTTTAAAAATGGTGTGGGGAGCCCTCTATTCTTGATAACCAGCCTTGCTAACGCTGAAGGTTGCACCCCACAACTGTCAGTTTTGCCTTGCTGCTATCAAAAATACACAGGAACCCATGTGTTTTTTTTTAAATTATTTATTTAAAGTGCAGGCGCCGGCTGATGGGAGTATTCAACCTGCTCTGGCGTTATTAGAGGCAGCAGCCACAGGAGATGCAAGTTTTAGTCCCATCAGCCAATGCCAGTGACTGGAGGTAAACTTTGTACCTCCAATCACAGCTGCAGGCTCACACTGTCATTTGACAGTGTGGGAACCGCAACTGTCTTTCTGGCAATAATGATTTCCAAAGAGGGTGACAAATTCCCTTTAATGTATCAATCATGCATAAAAGAAGTTATTTTTTGTTTTTATTTAGGAATGGCCATCATCTTTTTTCTTGTTGAAGAAAGTTAGAAAGTTCTATGTTTACTTCCAAAGGAGAACTCTTAATTCCTACAGCGATTTTATATAAAATCTATTAGCATCCCTTTTTTGGGTTTGCAGCAGCCTAGTTAATTTGATCATCTCTTCTGTCTAACAGTGTTCTCCCTAATTCCAATTAATCAAGTTTTGGCACTGATTTAACTTGAAATCTATTTCCAGGTTAATTAAAATATGTCCAGGTCTCAATGGCAATTTGTAAAACGGTGCTCTCATTGGAAATCATATGAAAGAATATAGAAACTGTCTATATACAATTACAGCTACCATGATTTAATAATAGCAATTCAGGAAGTAGATGTTGAGACTTTATAAAAAGAATCATTGTGTCTCAGAACAAAGGCTTAACCCTTATATGTGTATCATGTAACTATGACATTCTCATCAAACAGCCAAGAGAATGTGTCAGACCGTTATTGACTGGCGCTCCTTATATCCACCTGCAGATTGTAAGTAAATCTAGAAGATTTATGACAATCCTCACCTTCCTTGTGCGGAAATATATTGTATTGTTTATTATTTTCTGCCAACAGTTTTCTAAATCACTTGTGACTTCACTGTAAATGATGTGAAAGATAACTGAAAGATTAACAGCATGGTATTTACTATTACATGTTTCTTTAATTCAGTCACATGTTGTTTGTTAATTTTCATCCTTTCATTCGTCCTTGATTTTCCATTGTCACACTAATGGAAATATTTAAAAAATGTATTTAATCTGTCTATTTAGGGTAAATAGTGGAGCTGAGCAAATCACTTCAATGCAAATCGAATTAATGTAGATATTTTGGAATTCACTGAACTTGAACAATT
The DNA here is from genome assembly GCF_032444005.1 of Ranitomeya imitator. NCBI lineage: Eukaryota > Metazoa > Chordata > Amphibia > Anura > Dendrobatidae > Ranitomeya > Ranitomeya imitator. The sequence goes on from NC_091284.1 coordinate 77,732,479, forward strand.
TGAGATTTGTGGTCAATTACACATTGAAGAAGATTGCCTCAGCCAATGATGGATCAAATAACCTCTGGTGGTTCTTGGCAGGCAGAGCCTTACAGCTATTACATCACATGGTATAGAACAGCCAATCAGGAGGGACTATCATAGATTAAAGGCAAAAGCAGGAGCATTCAGAAATCATTTTGTAGTGAATCGGGATAGGGTAAAGATGATACAGGTCACAGCTTGATAATTGAAAAAGAAAACTGTTAAACTTTGAAAAAAAAACATACATAAAGTGTGTGACAACACAGCAGGGAAAAAAATTAGTGTGTGATGAAAATAGAATATATATTTATTTGATATGGAGAAAGAAAGTAGAGTCAGATTGTCATCCATTTTTTTTCAGAGCAATTGGAGGTGTATTGTGGCGCTGGGCAGTAGACGTGGGTGAGGTACCAGTAATTCACGCCCTGGTACACTACATGAAAATGTGGGTCTTGGCTAACTGTCTGGACTTTCTCTACGGAAGACCACCACTCAAAATTAAAATGTCTTTTACTGAACGATAACCTAGGGAAGACTATGTATACTGGATAGTGGATGCAAATCTTCATGGATATTTCTCTTAACACACATTTCTCTTTATACACATTCTTTCTCTTTTTCCTAAACTCACTCGGTTCTGTCTAAGTTAGTTCCTCTGCCTTCACCACAACCCATCTCACAGCTTCTGTAGCTTCCCTTGTCTGGAGTAACTGTCCTACAGTGGAGTAAACGGTTCTGATTCCTTTTCTCCTTAGTGGAGCTACTTATGTTGCTCACCTAGGGTGAGTTCTCCTAAAAATGGAAGTCTTCAAACAGAGGACGGACAGGCATCCGTGTGATATAGTTTAGTGAATCCTGTATTGAGCAGGGGGTTGGACACGATGACCATTGAGGTCACTTCCAACTCTAACATTCTATGATTCTATGGACTACTTGGAACTACCTCATGGGACACAATTTTCATCTCGCATTTTCTGCTCTGATGCATTCCGTTATCTCCCTGACTTGTGAACTAGAGACTGTCCTGCAAGGCCTATTGCCCAAAATCCCATCTTCAGTGAATCATTCACACCTTCTGTCACTTTCTCTTGCCTCTTTCCTGGATCAAGTTATCTGTTCCCTCGGACTCATTCCACATAAGGGACACCCAATTCATGAGACTATATTCACTGATCAGACCATATGTCTGCTTCTGCTGCACAACGGGCCATACCTGACTTTCTAACAAGAAACATTTACTGTCCCTTCACTTTAGTCCAGTGCTTCTCAACTCCAGTCCTTAAGACACCACAACAGGCCAGGTTTTCAGGATTTCCTTAGTATTGCACAGGTGATAATTTCATCACCTGCTCAAGCATTAATTCCATCGCCTGTGCAATACTAAGGAAATCCTGAAAACATGACCTGTTGTGGGGTCTTGACGACTGAAGTTGAGAAACACTGCTTTAGACCCTTCCAATCAGGACTTATCCCAATCGTTAACCCTAACTCTCCCCAGAAACCACTTAGTGCTGGATAGAACACAAATCTATCACTATCAACCCACATTAATGCACATCACATTGCATTACATTAATATACATATCTCCAAGGGGGAACATGGGCAAATCTTCCATCTTCTTACAGAGTCACTGGAGTACTTTTGATTAGCAGCAAATGAATTCTCCGTGAATCAAAGGTCCTAGCAAAATTTGTTAAAGATGGCAATTTCAAATTTCAAAAGATTAGCACATCCCTGCTACAGAGACATCAAGAGAAGGGGCTGATCAAATAGGAATCCCTTATGTGCACATACCCTTTTGGGGGGGTTTGCTCTTAAATAATTTTTCAGTTCAGTACAATTATAGCTCTCCTATTTTTAATTATTATTATTTATAATTAGTAGTAATATTAATTTGGTAGTGAAAAAAAATCTGAAATTTGAAAATAAATTAAAAATATTAATGGTCTGTGTTGCCATTTTCTGAAACCTGTAATATTTTAATTTTATTATGGATTGAGCTGTGATCTTGTTTTTCACATGGTAATCTGATTTTTATATTCATTCCATTTTGTGGTACACATTATGTTTTAATTACTTTCTATTCCATTTGTTGCAAACGTGCAGCAACCAAAGAAAGGTAATTTTATTTTTATCTGCTTGACCACGTTTATAGTACGGGTTAAATAATTTTATATTTTGATAGACCTAATTTTTATGGATGCAGTGAAACAAAATGTTCATTTTTGTAATGTGTTTATTTTTATTAGGGCAAAATAGAGGTAATTTAGAGAGGGATAATGGGGAACGATAGGTGCTCAGATTGACACTCCTTAGGACTTGTGGCTTACATGTCACTTCAGAGACATTTAAGGGGTTAACTGGCGCTTATCACTGCTATTACTAACAAATATCTGCTGGGTAACAGCTGGCATCTGTTCAGCAAGATGCAAGCTCAGTTCCTGAGGCCGCTCCCTCCAAGCACCCACACATATACATTTTGTGTCGGGAAGGATTTGAAGTTTATAAAATCAAAGAACACAAAGTATCACTGCTTAAAAAAACTCATTCATATTGTCCTTTTGTTTTTAAATTACTGTATTTTTCATACACCTACAGTAGAGACCAAAAGTTTTGACACACCTTCTCATTTACAGATTTTTTTGTATTTTCATGACAATGAAAATTGTACACTCACATTAAAGGCATCAAAACTATGAATTAACACATGTGGAATTATATACTTAACAAAAAAGTGTGAAACAACTGAAATTATGTCTAATGTTCTAGGTTCTTCAAAGTAGCCACCTTTTGCTTTGTTGACTGCTTTGCACACTCTTGGCATTCTCTTGATGAGCTTCAAGAGGTAGTCACCAGGAATGTGAAAGGAGTTCATCCATTCACCTTTTCTGCATCGCACAAAGACACGTGTTATGACCTGTACATCAGGACAATAATGGACCTGGTGGTTAAGAGCACACGGAATGACCTGATAGTTACTGATAATATAGGACGAGCTCTGGGACGTGGGAACTCTGCTGACCGCAATCCCTAAACCTATCAACCACACTAGAAATAGCCGTGGATTGCTCCTAACGCTCCCTATGCAACTCGGCACAGCCTAAGGAACTAGCTAGCCATAAAGATAGAAAAATAAAGCCTACCTTGCCTCAGAGAAATTCCCCAAAGGAAAAGGCAGCCCCCCACATATAATGACTGTGAGTAAAGATGAAAATACAAACACAGAGATGAAATAGATTAAGCAAAGTGAGGCCCGACTTACTGAACAGACAGAGGATAGGAAAGGTAGCTTTGCGGTCAGCACAAAAACCTACAAAAAGACCACGCAGAGGGCACAAAAAGACCCTCCGCACCGACTCATGGTGCGGAGGCGCTCCCTCTACGTCCCAGAGCTTCCAGCAAGCAAGACAACAATGCAAATAGCAAGCTGGACAGAAAAATAGCAAACCAGAGAAAAACAAGCAGTCACTTAGCTTCTGCTGGGAAGACAGGTCACAAGAACGATCCAGGGGTGAACTAGACCAATACTGGAACATTGACAGGTGGCATGGAGCAAAGATCTAAGTGGAGTTAAATAGAGCAGCCAGCTAACGAATTAAGCTCGTCACCTGTGGAAGGAAACTCAGAAACACCCACAGCCACCAGAGAAAGTCCATGGACAGAACCAGCCGAAGTACCATTCATGACCACAGGAGGGAGCCCGACAACAGAATTCACAACAGACACGGTGGTTGGAACCAAAGATCTCAAATTTGGACTCATCAGACCAAAGCACAGATTTCCACTGGTCTAGTGTCCATTCCTTGTGTTCTTTAGCCCAAACAAGTCTCTTCTGCTTGTTGTCTGTCCTTAGCAGTGGTTTCCTAGCAGCTATTTTACCATGAAGGCCTGCTGCACAAAGTCTCCTCTTAACAGTTATTGTAGAGATGTGTCTGCTGTAAGAACTCTGTGTGGCATTGACCTGGTCTCCAATCTGAGCTGCTGTTAACCTGCAATTTCTGAGGCTGGTGTCTCAGATAAACTTATCCTCAGAAGCAGAGGTGACTCTTGGTCTTCCTTTCCTGGGGTGGTCCTCATGTGAGCCAGTTTCTTTATATCGCTTGATTGTTTTTGCCCCTGCACTTGGGGACACTTTCAAAGTTTTCTCAATTTTTCGGACGGACTGAGCTTCCTTTTTTAAAGTAATGATGGCCACTCGTTTTTCTTTACTTAGCTGCTTTTTTCTTCCCATAATACAAATTCTAACAGTCTATTCAGTAGGACTATCAGCTGTGTATCCACCAGACTTCTGCACAACACAACTGATGGTCCCAACCCCATTTATAAGGCAAGAAATCCCACTTATTAAACCTGACAGGGCACACCTGTGAAGTGAAAACCATTCCTGGTGACTACCTCTTGAAGCTCATCAAGAGAATGCCAAGAGTGTGCAAAGCAGTCATCAAAGCAAAAGGTGGCTACTTTGAAGAACCTAGAATATAAGACATAATTTCAGTTGTTTCACACTTTTTTGTTAAGTATATAATTCCACATGTGTTAATTGAAAGTTTTGATGCCTTCAGTGTGAATGTACAATTTTCATAGTCATGAAAATACAGAAAAATCTTTAAATGAGAAGGTGTGTCCAAACTTTTATTCTGTTCTGTATGTGTTTACTGTGTTTTCAACTTTGTTATCTTAATATTAAATTCTTGCAAATTGGCAAGAAAAGTGTACTGCTTAGACGATAAATTACTAGTATTATTGCAAGTAATCATGAGCAGTAGGACAGTATAAGTACAGAAACAAAGTGCTATTAAGTGTATGGAGGGTGTCAATACAGGGGATAAAAGAAGACAGATTTCTAAAGGAAATTTAGGAAGAGAGAACAGAGAACAGTTCTGAAACCTCTTAACATGGCAAAAAAAGGAAATGAAAGTGTGGACCATATGGTCTGTTAGGTGTATCTATCTGTATCTAAACATAACCAAAAAATATACACATATTTTCACTAGCTTTTTTATTCTTTATTTGCTTATTAAATGCAAAATCTATCCAGTAAGAAGCCTAACACTGGTAGGGTATAATTGAATTGTCACGGGGCTACCGCAACAGAGAGGTTCCAGAGAACCGCAGCGCTCTGGGCCTAGTTCACACACAGTGAACAGAAGCTCTTCACCTATATTCTGACCTGGCTGCTTTGTGCCAGCAGTGCAGGAATTAACCCCTTAATCCCATATGACGTACTATCCCGTCCAGGTGACCTGGGACTTAATTCCCAGTGACGGGATAGTACGTCATATGCCATCGGCCGCGCTCACGGGGGGAGCGCGGCCGATCGCGGCCGGGTGTCAGCTGCCTATCGCAGCTGACATCCGGCACTATGTGCCAGGAGCAGTCACGGACCGCTCCCGGCACATTAACCCCCAGCACACCGCGATCAAAGATGATCGCGGTGTGCCGGCGGTGCAGGGAAGCATCGCGCAGGGAGGGGGCTCCCTGCGGGCTTCCCTGAGACGATCGGTACACGGTGATGTACTCACCGTGTACCGAGCGTCTTCTCCCTGATCCAAAATGGCCGCCGGGCTGCATCCGGGTCCTGCAGGGAGCCCTTCCGGGTCAGGATCAGGCTGCAGCTGCAGCTCTAATCCTGCCCGGCTGTATGTCAGATCACCGATCTAACAGAGTGCTGTGCACACTGTCAGATCGGTGATCTGTGATGTCCCCCCCTGGGACAAAGTGAAAAAAGTAAAAAAAAAAATTTCCACACTTGTAAAAAAAAAAAAAAAATAAATCCTAAATAAAGCAGAAAAAAAAAAAATTATTCCCATAAATACATTTCTTTATTTAAAAAAAAACAAAAAAACAATAAAAGTACACATATTTAGTATCGCCGCGTCCGTAACGACCCGACCTATAAAACTGGCCCACTAGTTAACCCCTTCAGTGAACACCGTAAAAAAAGAAAAAAAAAACGAGCCAAAAAACAATGCTTTATTATCATAACGCTGAACAAAAAGTAGAATAACACGCGATCAAAAAGACAGATATAAATAACCATGGTACCTCTGAAAACGTCATCTTGTCCCGCAAAAAACGAGCCGCAATATAGCATTATAACCAAAAAAATAAAAAAGTTATAGTCCTCAGAATAAAGCGATGCCAAAATAATAATTTTTTCTATAAAATAGCTTTTATCGTATAAAAGCGCCAAAACAAAAAAAATGATATAAATGAGGTATCGCTGTAATCGTACTGACCCGAAGAATAAAACTGCTTCATCAATTTTACCAAACGCGGAACGGTATAAACGCCTCCCCCAAAAGAAATTCATGAATAGCTGGTTTTTGGTCATTCTGCCTCACAAAAAATCGGAATAAAAAGCGATCAAAAACTGTCACATGTCTGAAAATGAAACCGATAAAAACGTCAACTCGTCCCGCAAAAAACATGACCTCACATGACTCTGTGGACCAAAATATGGAAAAATTATAAGTCTCAAAATGTGGAGACGCAAAAACCTTTTTGCTATAAAAAGCGTCTTTTAGTGTGTGACGGCTGCCAATCATAAAAATCCGATATAAAAAACGCTATAAAAGTAAATCAAACCCCCCTTCATCACTCCCTTAGTTAGGCTAGGTTCACATTGCGTTAATGGGTTAACGCTAACGGACAGCGTTGCACGGCGAAAATGTCACAATTAACGCCGTGCAACGGGTCCGTTAGCACAACCATTGACAGCAATGTGATTTTCGGGTGTAGCGCATCGCTAGAGCGTGCCATTTTCGGCTCGCGCTAGCAAGGTGCCGTTCTTTTGTGGCGCACCTCAGACGCTGCTTGCAGCGTCCGCGGCGCGCCCGAGGTCCGATCCCCGATCTTCCAGAGCGGGGACGTTAACGCGACCACTAAACACGACACCTAAAAAGACATTGCGTTAGCGCAATCCGCTAGTGCTAAACGGATTTCCCTAACGCAATGTGAACCTAGCCTTAGGGAAAAATAATAAAATTTAAAAAAATTTATTTATTTCCATTTTCCCATTAGGGTTAGGGCTAGGGTTAGGGTTAGGGTTAGGGCTAGGGTTAGGGTTTGGATTACATTTACGGTTGGGATTAGGGGTGGGATTAGAATTAGGGGTGTGTCAGGGTTAGGTGTGTGGTTAGGGTTACAGTTGGAATTAGGGTTAGGGGTGCGTTTGGATTAGGGTTTCATTTATAATTGGGGGGTTTCCACTGTTTAGGCACATCAGGGGCTCTCCAAACGCGACATGGCGTCCGATCTCAATTCCAGCCAATTCTGCATTGAAAAAGTAAAACAGTGCTCCTTCACTTCCGAGCTCTCCCGTGTGCCCAAACAGGGGTTTACCCCAACATATGGGGTATCATCGTACTCGAGACAAATTGGACAACAACTTTTTGGGTCCAAGTTCTCTTGTTATCCTTGGGAAAATAAAAATTTGGGGGGCTAAAAATCATTTTTGTGGAAAAAAAAAAGGATTTTTTATTTTCACGGCTCTGCGTTGTAAACTGTAGTGAAACACTTGGGGGTTCAAAGTTTTCACAACACATCTAGATAAGTTCCGTGGGAGGTCTAGTTTCCAATATGAGGTCACTTGTGGGGGGTTTGTACTGTTTGGGCACATCAGGGGCTCTGCAAATGCAACGTGACGCCTGCAGACCAATCCATCTAAGTCTGCATTCCAAATGGCGCTCCTTCCCTTCCGAGCTCTGCCATGCGCCCAAACAGTGGTTCCCCCCCACATATGGGGTATCAGCGTACTCAGGACAAATTGGACAACAACTTTTGGGGTCCAGTTTATTCTGTTACCCTTGTGAAAATACAAAACTGGGGGCTAAAAAATAATTTTTGCGAAAAAAAAAATTATTATTTTAACGGCTCTGCGTTATAAACTGTAGTGAAACACTTGGGGGTTCAAAGCTCTCAAAACACATCTAGATAAGTTCCTTAGGGGGTCTAGTTTCCAAAATGGTGTCACTTGTGGGGGGTTTTAATGTTTAGGCACATCAGGGGCTCTCCAAACCAACATGGCGTCCCGTCTTAATTCCAGTCAATTTTGCATTGAAAAGTCAAATGGCGCTCCTTCCCTTCCGAGCTCTGCTATGCACCCAAAAAGTGGTTTACCCCCACATATGGGGTATCGTCGCACTCAGGACAAATTGCACAACAACTATTGTGGTCTAATTTCTTCTCTTACCCTTGGGAAAATAAAAAATTGGGGGCAAAAAGATCATTTTTGTGAAAAAATAAGATTTTTTTTTTTTACGGCTCTGCATTATAAACTTCTGTGAAGCACTTGTTGGGTCAAAGTGCTCACCACACATCTAGATAAGTTCCTTAAGGGGTCTACTTTTCAAAATGGTGTCACTTGTGAGGGGTTCCAATGTTTAGGCACATCAGGGGCTCTCCAAACGCAACATGGCGTCCCATCTCAATTCCAGTCAATTTTGCATTAAAAAGTCAAATGGCGCTCCTTTCCTTCCGAGCTCTGCCATGCGCCCAAACAGTGGTTTACCCCCACATATGGGGTATCGTCGCACTCAGGACAAATTGCACAACAACTTTTGTGGTCTAATTTCTTCTCTTACCCTTGGGAAAATAAAAAATTGGTGGCGAAAAGATCATTTTTGTGAAAAAATATGATTTTTTATTTTTACGGCTCTGCATTATAAACTTCTGTGAAGCACTTGTTGGGTCAAAGTGCTCACCACACCTCTAGATAAGTTCCTTAAGGGGTCTACTTTCCAAAATGGTGTCACTTGTGGGGATTTCAATGTTTAGGCACATCAGGGGCTCTCCAAACCCAACATGGCATCCCATCTCAATTCCAGTCAATTTTGCATTGAAAAGTAAAATGGCGCTCCTTCCCTTCCGAGCTCTGCCATACGCCCAAACAATGGTTTACACCCATATATGGGGTATCAGCGTACTCAGGACAAATTGGCCAACAATTTTTGAGGTCCAATTTCTTCTCTTACTCTTGGGAAAATAAAAAATTGGGGGTGAAAAGATCATTTTTGTGAAAAAATATGATTTTTTATTTTTACGGCTCTGCATTATAAACTTCTGTGAAGCAATTGGTGGGTCAAAGTGGTCACCACACATCTAGATAAGTTCCTTAGGGTGTCTACTTTCCAAAATGGTGTCACTTGTGGGGGGTTTCAATGTTTAGGCACATGAGGGGCTCTCCAAACGCAACATGGCGTCCCATCTCAATTCCTGTCAATTTTGCATTGAAAAGTCAAATGGCGCTCCTTTCCTTCCGAGCTCTGCCATGCGCCCAAACAGTGGTTTACCCCCACATATGGGGTATCAGCGTACTCAGTACAGATTGTCCAACAATGTTTGGCATCCATTTTATCCTGTTACCCTTGGTAAAATAAAACAAATTGGAGCTGAAATAAATTTTGTGTGAAAAAAAGTTAAATATTCATTTTTATTTAAACATTCCAAAAATTCCTGTGAAACCCCTGAAGGGTTAATAAACTTCTTGAATGTGGTTTTGAGCACCTTGAGGGGTGCAGATTTTAGAATGGTGTCACACTTGGGTATTTTCTATCATATAGACCCCTCAAAATGGCATCAAATGAGATGTGGTCCCTAAAAAAAAATGGTGTTGTAAAAATGAGAAATTGCTGGTCAACTTTTAACCCTTATAACTCCCTAACAAAAAAAAATTTTGGTTCCAAAATTGTGCTGATGTAAAGTAGACATGTGGGAAATGTTACTTATTAAGTATTTTGCGTGACATATCTATGTGATTTAAGGGCATAAAAATTTAATGTTGGAAAATTGCGAAATTTTCTAAATTTTCGCCAAATTTCCATTTTTTTCACAAATAAACGCAAGTTATATCGAATAAATGTTACCACTAAAATGAAGTACAATATGTCATGAGAAAACAATGTCAGAATCGCCAAGATCCGTTGAAGCGTTCCAGAGTTATAACCTCATAAAGGGACAGTGGTCAGAATTGTAAAAATTGGCCCGATCATTAACGTGCAAACCACCCTCGGGGCTTAAGGGGTTAACCTTATTCCTGAGATGGTGAGAGCTGAGTCTCTCTCAGCTGAAGTGGATTTTGTAATCTGATCCTCTATATAGACCCAGTCCTGACTTCAGCTATTGTCAGTGAGCAGTTCTGCTGCCTGGCTTGGAGGTTGAAGGAGCATAGTGTTGGTGTTGGAGGTTTATTTACAGAGATTGGTGTCTGCTGTTTTGGTTGCATGTTTAACCTGTTTTCCTTCCTAGTTTATTCCTTCTCTTCCCTTCTCTGTGTTTCCTCTGTGGTTATGTGAGCATTTGGTGAGTTTGAGACTTTTAGTTACCTTATCTATATATCCTGTTATTTGTTGTATTATTACACTGGTGCAGTCCACCTCCTTTGGGGGGAGAGAAGGCCACTGATAGGGCCTGCATAGGAGACAGGGATACGCTGGCAGCTCGGGCCTCCTAACCATCATAGGTACCCCCGAGATAAGGGAAAGCCAGGGCCCCATTAAAGTGGTAGGGACAGGTGCGGGTCCCAGTACACCGTCCTACCCCTCTAACGCTGCTTACAACATGACATGAATTACCAGGCAGCAGGTCAAGTCATCTTCCAGTGATAATATCCTGACGATAATTCTGTGATTTTATAAAAACAAACTGAGCATATACCTAGTCATAAGTAAATAGATAAATAGTAATAATACATGCAAATAATATAGGATGTTTAGTTGACACTATTTTGAGCAAACCCACAGCGATAAGATGTTCCCAATTGGAATGGGAATCTTTAGTATGAAAACCTCACCTAGCTACAGTATGAACGTGCCCATACACATTGCACTTATGTCAACTTATGTTCCTGCTAATTTCTTTTGTTTTGCTCTCAGATTAGGCAGCAAAAACCTGGTGACAGATTCCCTTTTAATACATTCTTAGATGTGAGTTTTCAAAATTTACAATGCTGTTACCTTCTCGTGTATCAGCATTGCTTCATTTCATCTACAGCAAAAGAATCTCCTCTCACTTTTGCTAATCAAATGTTTGATTTCTCCTTTTCCTTCTCCTGCAGCTTTTATGAGTTCATGCCTTCCGCTGTACCCTTGTGCACAGTCTGTGCCATCCCCCTCCATTCCCTCTGTGTGATTTGCTTTCCCTGAAGCCTTGGATGCTTCCAACCTCTCTGATCTGCCATGTACATTCTTCTACCCCTTCACATGCTACTGAATACAGAAAGGGGAGCAAAAAAAAGCTGATGCAGACAGAGCCTGTGTGCACAACTGCATTCTTACCAGTGTGCACAGCTACTAATACCCTTCAGAGTGGCACGGTTGCTCAGTGGTGGCTTGCAGCACTGGATTCCTGGGTTCAAATCCTACCAAGGACAACATCTGCAAGGAGTTTGTATGTTCTACCCGTGTTTGCATGTGTTTCCTCCGGGTTTTCCGGTTTCCTCCCACATTCCAAAGACATACTGATAGGGAATTTATATTGTGAGCCCCATCGGGGACTGCAATGATAATGTGTGCAAACTGTAAAGTGCTGCGAAACATGTTAGCGCTATATAAAAATAAAGATTATTATTCTGAAATTATTTAAAAAGCTGAAAAATGTGAGTGGAAAAGTAGAGTGTCATATCAGTGACTCGCACAGTTTGTAAGCGCCGTCCCACTCACAGAAAGCACAGCTCTGCTCCTCCCAGTGTCAGACCATCTCAACGAGCTACCTTTTGCAAACACTTCCAGCAATACTACATCCTCCTGTCCCTAGAGACTCCTCACACAGCTATTGAGAGGTGTGATTTAAGAACACTGTGTTCTGCAAAGTTTTGCTTCTCTGGCTCATGAATTGCCAGCAGAGAAAATATTAGGCAATTCCTCTCCCTACACCTTGCTTGTCTCTCTGCTGCTGACCCTGGCTTTGTACTTTTAACCTGTGATGCCCGCTCGGTCATCTGACTGTGTGACCATTCTGTGCATTGTGTTTGTTGCTATGACCTGGTGGTTAGGACAATAATGGACCTGGTGGTTAAGAGCACACGGAATGACCTGATAGTTACTAATAATACAGGACAAGCTCTGGGACGTGGGAACTCTGCTGACCGCAATCCCTAATCCTATCACACACACTAGAAATAGCCGTGGATTGCTCCTAACGCTCCCTATGCAACTGGTCACAGCCTAAGGAACTAGCTAGCCCTAAAGATATAAAAATAAAGCCTACCTTGCCTCAGTGAAATTCCCCAAAGGAAAAGGCAGCCCCCCACATATAATGACTGTGAGTAAGATGAAAATTACAGACACAGAGATGAAATAGATTTAGCAAAGAGAGGCCCGACTTACTGAACAGACAGAGGATATGAAAGGTAACTTTGCGGTCAGCACAAAAACTACAAAAAGACCACGCAGAGGGCGCAAAAAGACCCTCCGCACCGACTCACGGTGCGGAGGCGCCCCTCTGCATCCCAGAGCTTCCAGCAAGCAAGACAAAAATCAAAATAGCAAGCTGGACAGAAAAATAGCAAACAAGAGAAAAACAAGCAGGAACTTAGCTTCTGCTGGGAAGACAGGTCACAAGAACGATCCAGGAGCGAACTAGACCAATACTGGAACATTGACAGGTGGCATGGAGCAATGATCTAAGTGGAGTTAAATAGAGCAGCCAGCTAACGAATTAACCTCATCACCTGTGGAAGGAAACTCAGAAGCCGCAGCCCCACTCACAACCACCAGAGGAAGCCCATGGACAGAACCAGCCGAAGTACCATTCATGACCACAGGAGGGAGCTTGACAACAGAATTCACAACAGTTTGTGCCTTTGATCTGCTGGTCAGCTGCTACAGGTCCAGGTATTGCACTGGAGTGGCACTTGGTGGCTAAACTAATGGCCTTACTATCAGAGGCTCTAGTGAAGACCAGGTAGTCACTTAGTTAAGCTCCGTCACTCCTCCGTCATCACACGGTGAAACCAAGCTGGTGAGCTGTCTCTACTACATTGAAAGCAGTAGTAAAACAAACTCTGAGTTACATTTACACAGTCTCTACAGCTGAAACTGGGGGAAGTTTCTAATGACTATTAAGACTATTAATTTGCATATTGCCTCTTCAGAGAAAAAGAGGACTTGAACTCTTTAGCGTTTTTAATTAAAACTGTATCACTCAGTAAAGTAAGTGATATATCACTTGAACCAGGGTCTTTGCTTCTATATCACACTGCTTTCAGATGGTGTAGCAAAAACCTGGTGACACATACCCTTTAAGGAGGGGGGGAAAGGAATTTATAAAAATAAATGCACCTCAATTTAATTGCAATGAATTGGCTTGAACTGAGAAACCTAGTCCTGGCCTATGGACTAATAAGGTGAGGTTTTTGTGAAAAAATTATATTCTGTCTTTATTATCCTAGACAAATTGTCCTGCATGTGGATGAATAATGAAAATGTTTTATGCAAGCAATATTGATGTGCAAGCGTGCTCAGATAAGGTGTTTTTCGAGCTTGCTCGTGTGCTAATAGAGGATCTTTAACGTGCTCTAACACTATGTCCGAGTCCCCGCGGCTGCACGTTTCGCGGCTGTTTGACCGGAACACATGCAGAGATTACCTGTTTGTTAGACAATCCATACGTGTGTTGTGGCTGTCAAACAGCCGCGAGACATGCAGCCGCCGAGACTTGAACATAGTATTTGAGCACACCAATGACACTCTATTATCACACGAGCGTGTTCAGATAACACCTTATCTATGCACATTTGCTGATCCCTAATAGGCAAATTTTATGTGGTAAATATGTACCAGAATACACGCAAATAATGCTTTCTATAACTGGCATGCAAACTAGCTGGGTGCTATGCAAACATTGAAAAACATGTGTAGATATACGAATAATAATAAAACATTTCCTATTTACTCATTAGGTTACATTAAACTTGCAATGTATTATAATAAACTAGAATGCAATTAAAATATATAAATTTACATTGCGTTCAGTAACATATGGCAATTTAGCAGCGCTCCACACTTGGTGAATTAATTTTGGTATGAAAGAGATTAACAGTACACATCCCAATGCCATCTATCACCTTGTCGTTTTAGTGAAATTATTACATTCATAAAAGTTTGTTTTGGAAAGGCCAAGTATTAAGTGCCATTTCAGCAGCAATACCTGGTTTCATATAATAGTATATTTCCCTGAATCTGTTTGTTAGGCAAAAGAGACCTGACAAAATGGGATAAAAATGATATTTTACTAGAATGCAGTGTCGCAGATAGTAAAAAGCAAAGTGCACTATTATCAAAAAGACGAAAATCCCCATAGACTTCTTAATGGTGAGATTTGTGAAGCTTTGTAATTTCCCTACATTTCTGTTTTTCACAGATATTATAGAATGAACTAATAAGATATAGGACTAGCTTAAATGCAGAAGAGTTGTACAAAAAAAGGGAAGAAGGAATTTAATTTTTTTTTAAGTAACGTACACATAGCCCTCAACTGCCTTGTCCGTTCCTTGCACTGGTGCAATCTTGATTGGGCTGCTTTTGAGTGTCAACCATCTTTAGCACCAAGTGAGCTGACCCTGAATACAGAGAAAAGTCATAACATTGCTCTCTAGCAGGGCACAAGCCTCAGATGATCCAAGGTGCAAAACGAGTCCAAAGACAACGGAGACAAAAGACTCAAAAAACAGTCCAGTGAAAAGTGCACCAATAACCGGTTTTAGCCAACAGAGCATCATATTTCATCAAGGAGTCTAAATTGAGGACATATATAGAAGAATTTTCTCTAATTGCACACAACCCCAATAATAAAGGACTTGCATAGCAAGCAGAAAAAATTGAACATTACACGCAATGATGTTGAAGAGGATGAGAAACTTCTTGTAAGGCCGGTTTCACACCTCAGTGGCTCCGGTATGTGAGTTGACAGTTTCCTCACGTACCGGAGCCACTGACACACGTAGACACATTAAAATCAATGCATCTGTGCAGATGTAATTGATTTTTTGCGGACCGTGTCTCCGTGTGCCAAACACGGAGACATGTCAGTGTTCGTGGGAGCGCACGGATTACACGGACCCATTAAAGTCAATGGGTCCGTGTAAAACACGTACCGCACATGGACGTTGTCTGTGTGCAGTCCGTGTGCCGTGCAGGAGACAGCGCTACATTAAGCGCTGTCCCCCCCACTGGTGCTGAAGCCGCCATTCATATCTTCCCTGCAGCAGCGTTTGCTGTAGAGAAGATATGAATAATTGTGTGTAAAATCAAGATCCAGGTCCTCACCCCCTCCCACCCCCTGTGCGCCCGCCCGCTGTGATTAAAATACTCACCCGGCTCCCAGCTCCCTCGGAGCGTCCTCTCCCGGCCACACCTTCTACTGTATGAGCGGTCATACAGATCCTGTCCTGGCGATGTGTGAAAGCGAGGTGACAGGCGCAGTCGAGGTGACACTGGGGGGAAATGTTGCCATATAGTAACGATAAAAATGAGACCCCTCTCTTCAGCTGCCTCACAAGCCCTCCCCTGACTGCACCTAACTGTAGGTCATGCTGCCTCCTCTATTACACCAGACCCGTGTACAGCTGCTCAACCAGAACCACCCTAGATTGGGTCCCCTTTCTGAAAATAATACTGCCATAGTGTTCTCATATAATACCGCCATATAGATCACACATAATACTGTCCTATAGTTCACATATAATACCATCATATAAATCACAAATAACGGTGCCATAGTGTTCTCACATAATACCGACATATAGATCTCACATAATACCGCCATATAGAGCACACATAATACCGCCATATAGAGCACACATAATACCGCCATATACTTCACACATAATACCGCCATATACTTCACACATAATACCACCATATACTTGTCACATAATACCACCATATAGATCTCACATAATACCGCCAGTGTTCCCACATAATACCGCCATATAGATCACACATAATACCACCATATAGATCACACATAACAAGGGGGAAGAGGAGTGCATAGGAGAGGATTAGATACAAAGCTCAGTCAGTATCACAAAGGATAGCATTAGATACACAGCTCAGCAGTAATTTTCACACAGGATAGGATTAGATACACGGCTCAGCACACAGTATCCCACAGGAGAGGACTAGATACACATCTCAGCACAGTATCACACAGGGTAAGACTAGATACTGGCTCAGCAGACAGTATCACACAGGAGAGATTAGATACACAGCTCAGTCAGTATCACACAGGATAGGATTAGATGCATGGCTCGGCAGACAGTATCACAGAGGAGAGATTAGATACACAGCTCAGTCAGCATCACACAGGATAGGATTAGATGCATGGCTCAGCAGACAGTATCACACAGGAGAGGAGTAGATACACAGCACAGTAATACACATGGGAGGAGATACACTGCTTAGTCAGCATCACAAAGGATAGGATTAGATTGCCTCTCCCCCATCCTCCACTGATACTTACTTCACTGCTCCCCTGCTGAGTCCTTTCTCCCTCCCATCCTTGGTATCCTCCTCCTCCTCCTATAACCGCAGGGCTCCTGCGATTATACTGGGAAACTGGAGCTCACAGATGAACTGTGAGCTCCAGAAAGATGGCGCTGATCTCCTGCCTCTGCTCAGTCTGCTGTGATGTGGACAGCTCTGGGGGCGTGGCCACATCAGAGCAGGGAGCAGCTCAATGGGTCGGATGCCGACCGCAGATGTCTATGCCCAGGGCTGCCGTATTTGCAGAGTGTAAGTGTCGTGCAGCTACACTTACACTCCTGCAGAGCAAAATGGCGGCGCCCAGTGGCTGAAAAAAAATTAATATTAAAAAAAATGTTAAAGTAAAAAAATGTAAATTTGTATTAAAAATAATTGTTTATATAAACAATCATTTTAAATACAAAAAATAAAATGCGGCACCTTCCCTTTAACATGTTGATCCAATAGAAGGCAAAAACTCCATGAGGAAAATGCTAATTGCCCTATATTAAGAAGGAAAAATTTATTTCCGACTCCATATATGTCAATCAGACTAGTTCCCTGGATTAATGTTCCATCACAGAACTTAGTACCCATAACCTCTAATATTACATTATATGATTAACACCATTTAAACAAGCTTGCACTGTTAGCGGTCATGGTGATTTCAGTGACAACCCCTCCAGATATTAGAATGTTCACCTGGAATATTAAAGATCCTGGTTAGTACTGCCGTACGATATGTGATGTCTAATTCGACATTATTTCTGACCATCTGTAGATACAAATGTGGAGCAGCGGAGGACATTGTCGCAGGTATGACAGTGACACATCCCTGCACTGACCCTTTTGATAATAATATTGGATTTAGCTGGAATATAATGACTTTTCACTAGGAGGTCATAGAGATTTTTAGATCTCCTAGATGTCATCAGTGGGAAGTTGCCCAGGGAAGGTCCCAGGGAATGTTCCTTTTTGGCAATGCGGGTGTGGGGGCCACCGACCATGTGCTGTGCTGGCTCAAATATATCGATGATATTTTATTGTTGTGTGGCGTGGAATGGTACAGTAGCTCGAGATGTTTATGGACCAATATAATATCAATTCATGCAATTTCTGGTTGACCATACAACTCAAGATTAATTTCTTGGACATCACTCTAGAGATCGATGAGAACTCCTGCATACAGACTGATGTCTACTGGAAACTTACTTCAGTTATTGCTCTAATACATGCAGACTCTGACCATAATCCTGCTACCTTTAGGGCCGTACCGCCATATTTCTATCTCAAAAATGAATATTTAGATTTTACATTAGTACATGTATTTATGTATCTTTTCTATTTCCCACTTTAGTGCTTACATCCACCCATGGTGCCACCATCGACCTTTTGTGATTTTTTTCCAAGCTGACTTATCTGTGCCTATTGATTTATATGACATTCTTAAATTTATATTTGGACATTGTATTGAATTAATTGTAAGTAGTACCAAATTGCTATTTTCTATGTAAATGTATTTGACAGTTGCTGGGATATGCCATGGACACCCTGTACTTGCATTAAACAGTATTTATACAATCAGGCATTGACATTACACTTTCCGATGGAACTGCAGTGCATGTGTGCATCGCGCTGCCATTCGTCTTGCTCGCAGTCTGGTATTCGCATGCCTTCTGTGCACGACCAAGAGCTATGAGTCACTAGATGCACATTCGCAGTTGGGTTTGATGGCCAGGGTACGTTCGCATGTCGCATGCGCCATGTAAGCTTTTCAATTGGTCCTCTAAGGATCACATGGTTTACAACATGACCCGTCATTTGGGAGACTAAAGGTTCTGATTAGTACTATACCAAATTTCCCCTTGAGAAAGCGACATCCAAATATGTGAAACTCGCGTAGGGGGTCTGGCCACCTTTTTTTCTTGGCAGCCTGAGTCTCTCCACATAAATAAGTTGTACCCTTTCCAACCATGTATCATTTATGTCACTTGGTTTGAGAAAAATATGTAAGAATGGGTTGGTGTTCTGCTGCTCTTACCTATAAATACAGCCTATGAAGATTTCACTTTATCTGTTGTGGTTTTGATACACCCATGGCTACCTTTCATTTGTCTGTCTGCTTTACTTTTTTTTTTACAAATTGTCATTCCAAAAAAATTTGTCTGTGATTTATTGCACCAAGTGCAGGAGTATAAGTGGTTTCATTTTAATGGGGGCAAACATTTAGAATTAGGGTTTGCTGATACTAGCGTATATATTGGACAAATGCAGTTCAATAAAAAAATCGGATTGCGCTCGGACCAATGTTACTAGATGAGGCAGTGCAGATCTGCGAAATTTTTTCTCAGCTGCATTCAGCATGAGAAAAATTGCGGCATACTGCGATTTCACTCTGTGTGAGAGAAAAATTGCATGCCATATGGACGATCAGTATGACATCTGATTTTTACAGATCCATTACAATTCTGTGACATTTTGAGACTGTAAATGGTCCTGTAAAACATAAATAGCTACTGGATAAAAAATGGATTGTGCGCGAATGACAAGTCAGAAAAAATCACCCTACTATCCTTTATGAGAACGGGACTGATTTTTTATACACTAGCGTGAGTGAACTCTTAAGGAGTTGTTCCAGTAGTGGAAAACTATTTAAAACATTTTTTTTGCCATCTTTGATATTGGTAATGCTAGTTTTGAGACTTTGAATAAAATGAAAACATACAGAAGGGCTGAAGATGCTGAACGAACCAAGAGCTATCCTTCTTAACTCCTCCCTACACTTGGCTCATCTGAGCATTCATGTACTTTCACCAACATCATTAGCTGCAAACCAGTTACAAACTCCCATGGATGATATTTTTTGCCAGTCCCATCAGAACCAATGGATAATCCATATTTATCTAATGTGTATCTACATCTTAACTGTTTGCTCCCCCCTTACTACCTTGACGATGTCATTTGGACCAATTTCATGCCTTTCTTTCCAACTTTCCCTTTTCTAACAATGTAATTCAGATGGAAAGTTGGTACTTTACAGGTTCTTGCCATTTAGTAGCAAGGAGATTGGACCAGCCAGCGCTGGACTTATCCATCTCCATAACTTAGATGGTCTTGTAGCAGTTATCTAATTTGAAGCTATGTATATATAGCAGGATATGATCCAAAAAATTTCAAATATGTAAAGCAATTGGACTAAAAAATAACTTTTAATGATAATATTTAAAAAAGACAAACTAACGTGATCAAGTGATGTACAGACAAGGGAAGATAAAAAAGAGGGACTTGCGTTCACTCTTATTGACACAAAAGGGTACGTAGAAAATACCTAACACACTTGTGCCGGTCTATATTATACTATTAGACCCAGCACATCTGCTAGTTGTTGCTCAGAGAGGAATACGTCAGTATACCACAAAATGTTGACCAGGTGAAAAATAGTATTGTGTAATATAAATATATGCACTGTATTTGCTAGAGATGCACTGGGTCATGTATTCATGTTACCCTACAGTGCCTTCTTTCAACACGTGAAAATTGGTCCTTATTGTAAACTGATAATGTATCCACATATCAATGAGTAAGCATAATATCTGCAGCACAGAGGCTGCCTTACAGGTATCTCTGTCATTCCCCTGATGAATCCTGGTTAGGAAGAAACGCGTCGGGAGATGCTATCTGATATGAGTGAGGCCGGAAGCATTTCTCACATGGAAGCAAATGGGTGAGATTGTACCATGCTATTTGTGCCACTGGCATTTAAGCTTAAAACGGCTACAGTAGATCGCACATGTCACTTTCTTGAGAGCGTTAGTACTATTGTAACATGCGCAAAATTTCCGCCTATGAATAAGGGTGTGTATATTTCCCTGGCAGATGCGTATATGATTTGATGGGCTCTATCGTGACGGTGTTCTCACGGCCTCTGTGCTGCAGATATTATGCTTACTCATTGATATGTGGATACATTATCAGTTTACAATAAGGACCAAGTACACGTGTTGAAAGAAGGCACTGTAGGGTAACATGAATACATGACTCAGTGCATCTCTAGCAAATACAGTGCATATATTTATATTACACAATACTATTTTTTACCTGGTCAACATTTTGTGGTATACTGACGTATTCCTCTCTGAGCAACAACTAGCAGATGTGCTGGGTCTAATAGTATAATATAGACGGGCACAAGTGTGTTAGGTATTTTCTACGTACCCTTTTGTGTCAATAAAAGTGAACGCAAGTCCCTCTTTTTTATCTTCCCTTGTCTGTACATCACTTGATCACGTTAGTTTGTCTTTTTTAAATATTATCATTAAAAGTTATTTTTTAGTCCAATTGCTTTACTAATTTGAAGCTATTTGGCTCTAGTGCAACATCTCCAACTCGGCCCCAACTATGAAAGGTCTTTATTTAGGTGAATCAGTCAGCAGGTTTTTGGTATGTAATCTGAAGAAAGCATGCTGTGGGGGTTAAACAAAGATTTCAGCTATTCCTCTCTTATCAAGCTCAATGCTTTTGTTTATTTGCAATCATTGATTTAGCACCAGGAGCTTATCATTGCTGGGAAACAGAAGCTTGTGCCCCGTAGTCACATTCCGCCCACTTCTGTGATAAGAAGCTCACTATAGAAATTGCACATACAGATCCTGGTGTGGGTGGGATTAGCTGTGGCTTTGGTGGGGCTAGCTGTGGTGTAGGCAGGGCTAGCTGTGGTGTGGGCAGGGCTAGCTTTCTCAGCTCGGTTGCATTGCTAAATCTAAAAACTCTGTGTCAAACCACTGCATACAAATAAACTAAGCGATACATCATTGGAATTAACATCTCTTTGCCAACATCAAGCTGATGTCAGATGAGATAGCAAAAACCTGGTGACAGATTATCTTTAATATTGGACTTCTCATATGGGTCAAAAAGACTTTTTGGGCCCCCTAAGCTCCAGGGCCTGGGTGTGGCTGCATCTCCTGCACCTACTATTGTTACGCTCCTGTCTTTCACTATAGTATACACCAAGAAATAATAACCTGTGGCACTTGTTTAGTCCAATGCATTTTATTCCTTATACATATGCAAGCAGGTAGTTGGGAAGAACAGCACTCCCTTAGACAATACACACACGTTATCACAACCTTTTCATACAATGCAATGTTGCTGAGAAACTTGTTTGGACTTCACTATAGTATGTAGATGCTAGCTTAGTGCCATACATATGAACATATCCTGCTTACTAATGACATCAGGGAGAGACGCTTTAGTAAAAGACCAGAAGTTCATACTGTAGAAGCATAGGGTAGTCCACTGCAGACAGGTTTATTAATTAATATTGTCTAATGCTTAGATTGTGCAAACGTAGACCAGACCACCTTTAGACCATCTATTAGATAGCTTACTTTGTACCAACAATTTGCACCAAAATTTAAACCAAGCCCCATTTCAACAAAACCATACCCCACTTTAAAGTGACACGGTGCCATCTGGTCACAGAAAGTGTCAAAAATAATACATATGGCGAAAGACATGAAAGTCGTTTTTTTGGCCCAAACTGGTGCATTTAGTCTGAAAAATCTCCCTTGTGTCCACTGTGGGATACATTAAGGGAGCGCCTGCCCTATCAATAAACTCAATTCTATTATCCAGCTTGTAGATGACATGAGAGAGTAGAGTTGTTGCATTGTTCGACTACCTGCAGATTCAGCTAAGCACAAACCTAACGTGGTTTACCATTAGCCTTGAAACCTGTAACGGCGTCTTTCAATCTGTAATTAGCACAATCACTTGCAATTAATCTCCACTTAACAACTATTAGTTATAATGGTCAATGCCTATTTTAGCTTCAATCTTTATCCAGCACCGTGAGATCCATTTATTTTTAAGCTTGCTTTGTATTACATCTTGCAAAAAGCCTGATTATTCTCAGCACGTACCAGTGTCTTTATCTTTTAAGCAATTGGTCTTGCCACGTGTAAGTGAGATCTTTTTCGGGTTAAATTGTTGTTTGCAGCCAATCAATTTGTCAGATCAAAGGCCTATGTTTTACCTACTTTTTCCTGCATGGAAAAGACAGTGTTTGTCAATGCCTACCTGTCTTATAAATCACATATAAGGAAGGACGTTTTAAGGTTCTTTACGAATGTAAGATAAGAATGGTTACGAATGTTATTATCTTCCTGGTGACATTGAATTAAAAATATATATACTTATCCTGCCTGTAGGATTATTTTGTCTTTTTGTCTTTTTGTCTCTGGATCAGGATTAATTATAGAAAAAAAGCTGCAAAAAAAAATCCCAAAATACTGATCTATCAGCCTACAAGAATGACAAATTTAATCTTGATGGTCTTCAGCTGACAAAAGCTCAAGAAAGATTAAGGGCTAACAATCCCAGCCCTGAGCTATCAAGATTGATTAATCTCAAATGGTATAGAGGATAAAAGACACATTAAAAGACATACAATGCTGGAATATCCAATGCTTTTTATGTATATATTACCATATGTTATCTTCCAATGTTCCAAAGCTTTTTTTGTTATCATCAGTTGTATACAATTGTAGACGAGGGATATTTCTTGCTTTACTGAATTCCAAGTATCAATAGGCTATGTTCAGACGTTGCATTTTTGCTGCTTTTTTATGCAAGTTTAAAGCTGATTTTTACAGTACCAGATTTCAAAAATCTCATGCACATGCTAGGATTTTTTTTCCTGACTGAATTAGAAAACTGTTTTCATGTGTGAAAACTGCAGCATGTCAATTCTTACAGCAATTTTACAAGAAAAATGTAGCAAAAAAGCCAACATAACTTGCTTTTTGACTGAAGCGTTTCTTACCACCAAGAGATCAGGTTTGGTCTGCAGAAAAAAATGTAGCAAAAAAGCAACCTATGAACGTAGCCTTAAAACTTATCTGAAAATCAACAGCCATACGGGATATGAAATATGAAAATAATTTCATTATTTAGAAGTTTGTTTTGCTTTTTAATTGATGTAGCTTATTAGTTTTCATGTTCAAAAACTTCCCGGGAGGCAGCCATATTAGAACCATAGACTTCTTTCCTGTATTGTCTGCAGCAAGCTGTTTGCTTCATTGCTGCTGAAGTGAATAGCAGTTATTATTATTATTATTATTTATTATTATAGCGCCATTTATTCCATGGCTCTTTAAATGTGAGGAGGGGTATACATAAAGAACAGGTACAATAATCTTAATCAATGCAAGTCACGATTGGTACAGAAGGAGAGAGGACCCTGCCCGCGAGGGCTCACAATCTACAAGGAATGGGTGAGGATACAGTAGGTAGGGTAGAGCTGGTCGTGTAGCGGTTTGGTGGATCGATGGTTACTGCAGGTTGTAGGCTTATCGGAAGAGATAGGTCTTCAGGTTCCTTTTGAAGGTTTCCACAGTTAACTGCAAGTGAAATGTTAAGGACTATAACAGTCTACAGAAATTATAAAGATCCATAATTGCCCAAAGCCGATAGAGGTCTTTCATAACAAGTCTTATCTCTGTGTATAGTTTTGCTATTTTGGCTCACATGTGAAAACCCCAAAAGCAATAAAATGTAATTTTTAATAAATCTGTGTACTAGTGTCTGAATGCCTAATGAGTCAGCAGGGGTTGGCACCCTATATTGTTGCAAATATGATGCCACCGCTTCACAATGGGTGTTCCTAGGAAACCTTCAGATATTCCTGTAATGCTAGATTACCTGCCACTTATTCAAACATATACACTTTTGATAATATCTAGGTAGTCATAACTTATGTAGGAAGTGATGAGTAGGCACTAGCTTCAAAAGAAAAAATTATACTTATCATATAGATAATATTTTAACCTATATGTGTTTCAACTATTCAGATCATCAGTAGGTAAAATGAATTGAAGGTGCCATTGACAGGCGCCAACTAGGTAGGGGTTCAGACATTAGGATACAGATTAGGTCTAGTTGATGGGTACTGTTGTCAGTTTACATGTTGTTAGTCCCTTTTAACCCCTTCCCGACATGCACTGTACATATAATGCTCTACAGGAGCTGCTTTCCCTCAAAGAGAAGTATATGTATGGCGCTGCGATCGTTGCGGGTCATGCTGAGCACCGTGGTGATAGGGTGTCGTGACATACTGCAGCAACGCCCACTAGCACTGATCACGTACATTTAACCCATCTTATGCCACTGTCAATAGTGACAGCGACATTGAGCATCATCGCACAAGGAGTGGGCTACCTGTCTGCTCCCATCAGCCTAACGATGGTTTCTTTGGTGATCCTTGGCCACAAGATGGTGGCCTTTTTCAGAGTCGTGCAGGGAATTCGGCCTGTGAGCGCCTGCTAAAAGCAGTAGCTGACACACTTCCTTCCTTGCCTATATCAAAAGAATTTTTGTGGATATATTTCCACGCTGCTGAGTGAATGAAGACGTCAATTCAGACAGAGGTAGATAAAAGATATTTGTGGTTTATTCTACGCGTTTCAAAGTTTCAATCATTTCAACTTCAGGAGGCAAACACATGTAAGCAGGAAATACAGGGATGGTTCTTATATATGTTTGATTTTTAAACCTGGAAAATTTAACCGTGAGCACTACTAGAGAAGGGGTGCTAAGTACATGTACCCAAACCATATAGGTTAATAGTAAGAGACCTAGCACTCAACTTTAGGTAAGATGCAGCAGGAAAAAGTTATTGTAGGAAATACAGGAAAACGTTCTGGTCAGTTGTGACCTTCATCAGTTACTGGAGGTTATTAAATAAAAGCCGCTAACGGGAATTATAATCGCTGCACGATCATATATCAAAATTAGTTCAGAGTGGTTGTTGTAGGCAAACCTGCTATGAGCTAATAGGAAGAATCCTGGAGCTGCAGTGCTCTCCGACGCGGCATCCACCGCTTGTCTGAGATGATAAAAAAAGTCATCTGCCCGAAAATGGTACCAATGAAAACGCTCACTCGTCATGCAAAAAAAGAAGTTGTCACATGACTCTGCCTAAATATGATGATACCAAAACTAGTTTTTGCAATAAAAAGCTTCTTTAACTGTGTGACAGCTGCCAAACATAAAAACCGATATAAATCTGGCATCGCTGTAATCACACTGACCCAAAAGAATAAAGTTGCCTAATCACTTATACCACATGAGGAGCGGTGTAAAGCATAAATAAAACCAATTCTTCACCTGCTGTTGATTTTTTCATTCATTCGCAGTTAGGCTCAGCTCACATTTATCCTGTGCTGTGTGCTAAGTGCTTACACCGGGGTTTCTGAATAAATCTCTGAGATACGTGATTCAGATGGAGCCTCCAGTGGAACATTCCTTTTAATGAGGCAAATGGAGTTGCTGTGGGTGCTGTTATGATCTGGTGGTTTAGGAGCAACATGGGACGAGCTCTGAAGGAAGTGGTACCTGTACTGACCGCAGTCCCTAAGCTCAACACAACACTAGAAGTAGCCATGGGATGCTCCTAACACTCCCTAGGCACCTCGTCACAGCCTGAGAACTAACTACCCCTAAAGATAGAAACAGGAAAACTATCTTGCCTCAGAGAAAATCTCCAAAGGATAGATAGCCCCCCACAAATAATGACTGTGAGTGGAGAGGGAAAAGACATACACAGAATGAAACCAGGATGAGCACAGGAGGCCAGTCTAGCTTGATAGATAGGACAGGATGGAATACTGTGCAGTCAGTATTAAACACTACAAAAAATCCACGCAGAGTTTACAAAAATCTCCACACCTGACTAAAGGTGTGGAGGGTAAATCTGCTTCCCAGAGCTTCCAGCATCACAGAATTAATTCATACTGACAAGCTGGACAAACATAGAAAGCACAGAACAGATAAGTCCACAACCTGTGGACAGAAAAGAGCAAGCAAGGACTTAGCTTTGCTGAACTGGTCAGGATAACAGGGAAATCCAAAGAGATGTGAATCCAACCAGGAACAATTGACAAGTGGCACAAGCTGAAGGAAAGAGCCAGGCTAAATAGCCGAGCAGAATAGACAATCAGTGGAAGCAGCTGCTGACAGCTAAATCCAAGGAGCAGCCATACCACTTAAAACCACCGGAGGGAGCCCAAGAGCAGAACTCACAAAAGTGCCACTTACAACCACCGGAGGGAGCCCAAGAGCGGAATTCACAACAGGGTGCCCTAGGATCTCTGATGTGGCGGTGTCCGTCTTTTTAGTCGAGCATAAAAGCATGGTTGTCACAGTTTTGTGCACTTCTGAAAAGAAGGACAAAGCTTATCAGAGGCTAGACGCAGTCCAGAGTAACTCTATTGCCTCATTATAGTGAATGGATCCCTCAGGGGTTTTATCTGTCATGTCACTCGCAGATTTAGATTGAAACTCCAAAGTAAGTGCTCAGCGTAGAGCGCAGGATAAATGTGATCATAAATGCTATGTAAAATGTTTCAAATAAAATCTTCAAGTCTGTCATCTGTTAACCGAAATAGAGGGACTCCAACATTACTGTTAGTACAAAGGGTCTGGAAAAGATTTATGACTCCTCATCCCCCCAAAAAGAAAATCACCAAATTCTGCTATCCCAAATCCAAATGCCGCCTCCCTTCTGAGCCCCACATTTTTGGCATTTCTGTAGTGATGACAGTCTGCCTAACTTACCGGTGCATGTCTCCAGAAGCATGAGCTGGGCATAATGTACCGGTCATTACAATGTACTGGTGACTTCAACATACTTGTCACTACAATGGCAGTTTGTAATTTTCACTCAGCAACATCCACTACTGCTTGTTTCTGGAAAACATTTGTAAAATGTCAAATCATCACTACATCTGTAGATAAATTCCCAAAGGAGTATAATTTCTAGTACTTAAGGGCTCTGTATATGGAGTCTGCAAACTATTCTAAGAAAATCTACGCTCCATGAGGCAAATAGCGCTCAGTTCCTCCCGAGTCTTGTCGTATTTCTAAGCAGTAATGTACAGCCATATACAGGGTATTTCTACATTAAGCTGGCATTGTGGGACAAATATTGGTGCTATTTTTCATATTTCCCAGTATGAAAATGTAAAATTTTGGGCTTACACACAATCTTTGTGGTAAAAATGTAAATTATTTTTTTGACGCTGTCCATATGATCACTACACGCCTAGATGAATTCATTGAGAGGTGTAGCTTGCAAAAGGGGTAATTTATTGGGGGTTCTGCTTTTCTGTCATCTCAGGGGCTCTACTAATGTGACATGGCACCCTCAAATCAGTGCAGCAAAATCTGCACTGTATTACGGAGCTCCTTCCCTTCTGAGCTTTGCACTGTGTCTGTGCCTCAAAAGTAGTTTTTGACCACATATGGGGTATCGGTAAACTCAGGAGAAATTTCAAAACAAATTTTGGGGACCGTTTTCTTCTGTTACCCTTGTGAAAAGACAAAATTTGTGTCTAAATAACATTTTTGTAGGAAAAATGTGATTTTTTTTATTTTCTCCACTCAACGTTATACACTTCTGGGGGTTCAAAGTGCTCACCACACATCTAAAGTTCCCTAAGGGGCCTAGTTTCCAAAATGGTGTAACTTGTGGGGGGTTTCCACTATTTAGGCACATCAGGGGCTCTCAAAAGCGACATGGCGTCCTCTAATTATTTCAATAAATTTTACATTCAAAAAGTCAAATGGTGCTCCTTCTCTTCCAAGCTCTACCGTGTGCTCAAACAGTGGTTTTCCCCATCATATGAAGTATCATCATGCTCAGGAGAAATTGCACAACAAGTTGAATGGTCCATTTTCTCCTGATACCCCTGTGAAAGTAAAAATAATTGAGTCTAAAGGAAACATTTTTGTGGTTAAAAGTAAAAAGTTAATTTTTTCCTTACACATTCCATTAATTCCTGTGAAGCACCTGGAGGGTTAATAAACTTCTTGAATGTTGTTTTGAGTACCTGGAGGGGGCAGTTTTTAGAATGGTCTCACTTTTGGGTATTTTCTGTCACATAGGCCCCTCAAAGTCACTTCAAATGTAATGTGATCCCTAATTAACTGGTTTTGTAAACTTTGCTGTAAAAATGAAAAATCGCTGGTCGATCAAATTTTAACCCTTATAACTTGCTAACAAAAAAATTATGTTTCAAAAATTTTGCTGATGTAAAGTAGATATGTGGTAATTGTTATTTGTTAACTATTTTGTGTGACATAACTCAGATTTAAGGGCATAAAAATTAAAAGGTTGAAAATTACAAAATTGTAGCCAAATTTCCATTTTTTTCACAGATATAAGTAAGTCATATCAAAGAAATTTTACCACCATCACAAAGTACAATATGTCACAAAAAATGTCAGAATCAGTGAGATCTATTAAAGAGTTCCAGAGTTATGACCTTATAAAGTGGCAGTGGTTTTAAAAAATTGGTCTGGTCAGGAAGCTGAAAACAGTCTTCAGAGTGACCAGGTTAACACTGATATTCATTAAATGTTACATTTTATTGTTTTTTGGGTCTTCACATGTGAGCCATTATAGATAGACCCTGACTCTCTTGACTAATTACCACCTGCTTATGATTGGTTCTGCTGCCATGTTCTTACACTACTGTCAGTGTGTTCTGGACGCCATACTGAGTGGTCACAATACTCATGTCACCGCTCAGTACTGCATATGGATGTAGCAGAGTTGGGGATTGTCGTGGGACATGGGATGGACTTTACAGCTGGCCACTTTGGATTTTTTTATGGTAATTAATGGGTAAAAGAGGGCCGACTTGTGATTTTTACAATTAACCCCTTCCCGCCACGGCCCTTTTTCGTTTTTGAATTTTCGTTTTTCGCTCCCCTCCTTTCCAGAGCCATAACTTTTTTATTTTTCCGTCAATATGGTCATGTGAGGGCTTATTTTTTGTGGGACGAGTTGTTCTTTTGAACTACACCATTGGTTTTACCATGTCTTGTTCTAGAAAATGGGAAAAAAATTCCAAGTGTGGTGAAATTGCAAAAAAAGTGCAATCCAACACTTTTTTTTTCTTTGGCTTTTTTTCTAGCTTCACTAAATGCTAAAACTGACCTGATATTATGATTCTCCAGGTCATTATGAGTTCATAGACACCAGACATTTCTAGGTTATTTTCTATCTAAGTGGTGAAAAAAAATTCAAAACTTTGCTAGAAAAAAAAAAGTGCCATTTTCCGATACCCGTAGTGTCTCCATTTTTCATGATCTGGGGTCAGCTGAGGTTTTTTTTTTGTGTGCCGAGCTGATGTTTTTAATGATACCACTTTGTGCAGATACATTCTTTTGATCGCCCGTTATAGCATTTTAAGGCGACAAAAAAAACATAATTATGGCGTTTCAATTTTTTTTCTCGCTATGCTGTTTAGCGATCAGGTTATTGCTTTTTTATTGATAGATCGTGCGATTCTGAACGTGGGGATACCAAATATGTGGAGGTTTGATTTTTTTTTTATTGCTTTATTTAGCATGGGGCAAAAGGTGGGTGATTTAAACTTTTATATTTTTTTATTTTTTTCACATTTTTAAAAACATTTTTTCAACTTGTGCCATGCTTCAATAGCCTCCATGGGAAGCTAGAAGCTGGCACCTCTGGATCGGCTCTGCTCCATAGCAGCGATCATCAGATTGCTGCTATGTAGCTGAAATGCAGGTTTGCTCTGAGCGCCGACCACAGGGTGGCGCTCACAGCAGGCCGGCATCAGTAACCATAGAGGTCTCAAGGACCTCTATGGTTACTGTCCTGACACATCGCCGACCCCCGATCATGTGACGGTGTCAGCGATGTGCTCATTTCCGGCCGCGCAGCCGGAAGCGGTAACTAAATGCCGCTGTCAGAGTTTGACAGTGGCATTTAACAGGTTAATAGCGGCGGGTGAATCGCGATTTCACCAGCCGCTATTGCGCGCACATGTCAGCTGTACAAAACAGCTGACATGTCGCGACTTTGATGTGGGCCCACCGCCGGAGCCCACATCAAAGGGGAGACACTACATGCATCGTACTAGTACGGCGCATATCGTGAAGGGGTTAAAGAACTTTTATCTCTGTGTATGTTTTCTTCTTTTGACTATGGGGTTAGTAATGGTAGTGCCTTATAGACACCTCTCCATTAGTAACTCCTGGACTTTATGCCAGATGACATCAACCCCAAAACAATTACCCCACTTGCCAATGCACCAGGGCAAGTGGAAAGAGCTGAGGCTAAGCCCCAAAATTGGTGGCTTTAGGGCTGGTGTTATTAAACCTGTAAGGGGCAATATCCATGGCCCCTACTCATCCTATTAATATCAGCCCCAAGGTGTCTCTTCAGCCTTTGCTGGTTATTAAATATAGAGGGGACCTTGTGTCATTTTCTTGGGGTCCCCCCTGTTGTGAATTCTGCTCTTGGGCTCCCTCCGGTGGTTGTAAGTGGCACTTTTGTGAGTTCTGCTCTTGGGCTCCCTCCGGTGGTTTTAAGTGGAATGGCTGCTCCTTGGATTTAGCAGTCTGCAGCTGCTTCCACTGATTGTCTTTCTGCTCGGCTATTTATGCCTGGCTCTTTCCTTCAGCCAGTGCCACTTGTCAATGGTTCCTGGTTGGATTCACATCTCTGCTTGGATTTCCCTGATATCCTGACCAGTTCAGCAAAGATAAGTCCTTGCTTTGCTCTTTTCTGTCCACATGTAGTGGACTTAATTGTTCTGTACATTCTATGTTTTTTGTCCAGCTTGTCAGTATGGATTTATTCAGTTAAGCTGGAAGCTCTGGGAAGCAGATTTACCCTCCACACCTTTAGTCAGGTGTGGAGATTTTTGTAAACTCTGTGTTGATTTTTCTAGTTTTTTAATACTGACCGCACAGTATTCTGTCCTGTTCTATCTATCTAGCTAGACTGGCCTCCTTTGCTACATCCTGGTTTCATTCCACGTATGTCTTTTCCCTCTCCACTCACAGTCATTATTTGTGGGGGCTGTCTATCCTTTGGGGATTTTCTCTGAGGCAAGATAGCTTTCCTGTTTCTATCTTTAGGGGTAGTTAGTTCTCCGGCTGTGATGAGGTGTCTAGGGAGTGAAAGGAACATCCCTGTTATGACCTGGTGGTTAGGAGCACCCGGCACGACCTGATAGTTAAACTCACACAGGACAAGCTCTGGGATGTGGGAGCTCTGCTGACCGCAGGCCCTAATCCTATCACAACAACTAGAAATAGCCGTGGAGCGTTCCTGACTCTCCCTAGATGCCTCTTCACAGCCTAAAAGCTAGCTAGCCCTAGAGATAGAAAATAAAGCCTACCTTGCCTCAGAGAAATTCCCCAAAGGAAAAGGCAACCCCCCACTTATATTGACTGTGAGTAAAGATGAAAGTCACAAACGCAGAAATGAAACAGGTTTCAGCAAAGGGAGGCCAGACTAACTAATCAGACAGAGGATAGGAAAGGTATATTTGCGGTCAGCACAAAAACTACAAAAGACCACGCAGAGTGTGCAAAAAGACCTCCGCACCGACTAACGGTGCGGAGATGCCAGTCTGCCTCCCAGAGCTTCCAGCTAGCAAGACAAAATCATGATAACCAGCTGGACAAGGAAACAATGAACAAATAATAACTATCAGGAACTTAGCTTCTGCTGGAGAAGACAGGTCACCAGAAAGATCCAAGAGCGAACTGAACCAATGCAGGAACATTGACAGCTGGCATGGAGTAACGATCTGAGTGGAGTTAAATAGAGCAGCCAACCAAAGGATAAACCACGTCACCTGTGTAAGGAACCTCAGAAGCAGCAGCTTCACTCACAGCCACCAGAGGGAGTCCATGGACAGAACTCGCCGAAGTACCATTCACGACCACAGGAGGGAGTTCGACAACAGAATTCACAACAGTACCACCCCTTTGAGGAGGGGTCACCGAACCCTCACCAGAGCCCCCAGGCCGATCAGGATGAGCCAAATGAAAGGCACGAACTAGATCAGCAGCATGAACATCAGAGGCAAAAACCCAGGAATTATCTTCCTGACCATAACCCTTCCACTTGACCAGGTACTGGAGTTTCCGTCTCGAAACACGAGAATCCAAAATCTTCTCCACCACATACTCCAACTCCCCCTTGACCAACACCGGGGCAGGAGGATCAACGGAGGTAACCATAGGCGCCACGTATCTCCGCAACAACGACCTATGGAACACATTATTGATGGCATCACCAAACCAGGGATTCAAGCTTCAGGAGGCTAATTTGCATATTCCAGGTGCCTTCTGGGAGAAGCGAAGTCTCCCTAAGCTAGAAGATCGTTGGGTACAGCCGGGACCAGCTGCTTCGAAAGCATCACCAAACCAGGGATTCAAGCTTCAGGAGGCTAATTTGCATATTCCAGGTGCCTTCTGGGAGAAGCGAAGTCTCCCTAAGCTAGAAGATCGTTGGGTACAGCCGGGACCAGCTGCTTCGAAAGCATCACCAAACCAGGGATTCAAGCTTCAGGAGGCTAATTTGCATATTCCAGGTGCCTTCTGGGAGAAGCGAAGTCTCCCTAAGCTAGAAGATCGTTGGGTACAGCCGGGACCAGCTGCTTCGAAAGCATCACCAAACCAGGGATTCAAGCTTCAGGAGGCTAATTTGCATATTCCAGGTGCCTTCTGGGAGAAGCGAAGTCTCCCTAAGCTAGAAGATCGTTGGGTACAGCCGGGACCAGCTGCTTCGAAAGCATCACCAAACCAGGGATTCAAGCTTCAGGAGGCTAATTTGCATATTCCAGGTGCCTTCTGGGAGAAGCGAAGTCTCCCTAAGCTAGAAGATCGTTGGGTACAGCCGGGACCAGCTGCTTCGAAAGCATCACCAAACCAGGGATTCAAGCTTCAGGAGGCTAATTTGCATATTCCAGGTGCCTTCTGGGAGAAGCGAAGTCTCCCTAAGCTAGAAGAACGTTGGGTACAGCCGGGACCAGCTGCTTCGAAAGCATCACCAAACCAGGGATTCAAGCTTCAGGAGGCTAATTTGCATATTCCAGGTGCCTTCTGGGAGAAGCGAAGTCTCCCTAAGCTAGAAGATCGTTGGGTACAGCCGGGACCAGCTGCTTCGAAAGCATCACCAAACCAGGGATTCAAGCTTCAGGAGGCTAATTTGCATATTCCAGGTGCCTTCTGGGAGAAGCGAAGTCTCCCTAAGCTAGAAGATCGTTGGGTACAGCCGGGACCAGCTGCTTCGAAAGCATCACCAAACCAGGGATTCAAGCTTCAGGAGGCTAATTTGCATATTCCAGGTGCCTTCTGGGAGAAGCGAAGTCTCCCTAAGCTAGAAGATCGTTGGGTACAGCCGGGACCAGCTGCTTCGAAAGCATCACCAAACCAGGGATTCAAGCTTCAGGAGGCTAATTTGCATATTCCAGGTGCCTTCTGGGAGAAGCGAAGTCTCCCTAAGCTAGAAGATCGTTGGGTACAGCCGGGACCAGCTGCTTCGAAAGCATCACCAAACCAGGGATTCAAGCTTCAGGAGGCTAATTTGCATATTCCAGGTGCCTTCTGGGAGAAGCGAAGTCTCCCTAAGCTAGAAGATCGTTGGGTACAGCCGGGACCAGCTGCTTCGAAAGCATCACCAAACCAGGGATTCAAGCTTCAGGAGGCTAATTTGCATATTCCAGGTGCCTTCTGGGAGAAGCGAAGTCTCCCTAAGCTAGAAGATCGTTGGGTACAGCCGGGACCAGCTGCTTCGAAAGCATCACCAAACCAGGGATTCAAGCTTCAGGAGGCTAATTTGCATATTCCAGGTGCCTTCTGGGAGAAGCGAAGTCTCCCTAAGCTAGAAGATCGTTGGGTACAGCCGGGACCAGCTGCTTCGAAAGCATCACCAAACCAGGGATTCAAGCTTCAGGAGGCTAATTTGCATATTCCAGGTGCCTTCTGGGAGAAGCGAAGTCTCCCTAAGCTAGAAGATCGTTGGGTACAGCCGGGACCAGCTGCTTCGAAAGCATCACCAAACCAGGGATTCAAGCTTCAGGAGGCTAATTTGCATATTCCAGGTGCCTTCTGGGAGAAGCGAAGTCTCCCTAAGCTAGAAGATCGTTGGGTACAGCCGGGACCAGCTGCTTCGAAAGCATCACCAAACCAGGGATTCAAGCTTCAGGAGGCTAATTTGCATATTCCAGGTGCCTTCTGGGAGAAGCGAAGTCTCCCTAAGCTAGAAGATCGTTGGGTACAGCCGGGACCAGCTGCTTCGAAAGCATCACCAAACCAGGGATTCAAGCTTCAGGAGGCTAATTTGCATATTCCAGGTGCCTTCTGGGAGAAGCGAAGTCTCCCTAAGCTAGAAGATCGTTGGGTACAGCCGGGACCAGCTGCTTCGAAAGCATCACCAAACCAGGGATTCAAGCTTCAGGAGGCTAATTTGCATATTCCAGGTGCCTTCTGGGAGAAGCGAAGTCTCCCTAAGCTAGAAGATCGTTGGGTACAGCCGGGACCAGCTGCTTCGAAAGCATCACCAAACCAGGGATTCAAGCTTCAGGAGGCTAATTTGCATATTCCAGGTGCCTTCTGGGAGAAGCGAAGTCTCCCTAAGCTAGAAGATCGTTGGGTACAGCCGGGACCAGCTGCTTCGAAAGCATCACCAAACCAGGGATTCAAGCTTCAGGAGGCTAATTTGCATATTCCAGGTGCCTTCTGGGAGAAGCGAAGTCTCCCTAAGCTAGAAGATCGTTGGGTACAGCCGGGACCAGCTGCTTCGAAAGCATCACCAAACCAGGGATTCAAGCTTCAGGAGGCTAATTTGCATATTCCAGGTGCCTTCTGGGAGAAGCGAAGTCTCCCTAAGCTAGAAGATCGTTGGGTACAGCCGGGACCAGCTGCTTCGAAAGCATCACCAAACCAGGGATTCAAGCTTCAGGAGGCTAATTTGCATATTCCAGGTGCCTTCTGGGAGAAGCGAAGTCTCCCTAAGCTAGAAGATCGTTGGGTACAGCCGGGACCAGCTGCTTCGAAAGCATCACCAAACCAGGGATTCAAGCTTCAGGAGGCTAATTTGCATATTCCAGGTGCCTTCTGGGAGAAGCGAAGTCTCCCTAAGCTAGAAGATCGTTGGGTACAGCCGGGACCAGCTGCTTCGAAAGCATCACCAAACCAGGGATTCAAGCTTCAGGAGGCTAATTTGCATATTCCAGGTGCCTTCTGGGAGAAGCGAAGTCTCCCTAAGCTAGAAGATCGTTGGGTACAGCCGGGACCAGCTGCTTCGAAAGCATCACCAAACCAGGGATTCAAGCTTCAGGAGGCTAATTTGCATATTCCAGGTGCCTTCTGGGAGAAGCGAAGTCTCCCTAAGCTAGAAGATCGTTGGGTACAGCCGGGACCAGCTGCTTCGAAAGCATCACCAAACCAGGGATTCAAGCTTCAGGAGGCTAATTTGCATATTCCAGGTGCCTTCTGGGAGAAGCGAAGTCTCCCTAAGCTAGAAGATCGTTGGGTACAGCCGGGACCAGCTGCTTCGAAAGCATCACCAAACCAGGGATTCAAGCTTCAGGAGGCTAATTTGCATATTCCAGGTGCCTTCTGGGAGAAGCGAAGTCTCCCTAAGCTAGAAGATCGTTGGGTACAGCCGGGACCAGCTGCTTCGAAAGCATCACCAAACCAGGGATTCAAGCTTCAGGAGGCTAATTTGCATATTCCAGGTGCCTTCTGGGAGAAGCGAAGTCTCCCTAAGCTAGAAGATCGTTGGGTACAGCCGGGACCAGCTGCTTCGAAAGCATCACCAAACCAGGGATTCAAGCTTCAGGAGGCTAATTTGCATATTCCAGGTGCCTTCTGGGAGAAGCGAAGTCTCCCTAAGCTAGAAGATCGTTGGGTACAGCCGGGACCAGCTGCTTCGAAAGCATCACCAAACCAGGGATTCAAGCTTCAGGAGGCTAATTTGCATATTCCAGGTGCCTTCTGGGAGAAGCGAAGTCTCCCTAAGCTAGAAGATCGTTGGGTACAGCCGGGACCAGCTGCTTCGAAAGCATCACCAAACCAGGGATTCAAGCTTCAGGAGGCTAATTTGCATATTCCAGGTGCCTTCTGGGAGAAGCGAAGTCTCCCTAAGCTAGAAGATCGTTGGGTACAGCCGGGACCAGCTGCTTCGAAAGCATCACCAAACCAGGGATTCAAGCTTCAGGAGGCTAATTTGCATATTCCAGGTGCCTTCTGGGAGAAGCGAAGTCTCCCTAAGCTAGAAGATCGTTGGGTACAGCCGGGACCAGCTGCTTCGAAAGCATCACCAAACCAGGGATTCAAGCTTCAGGAGGCTAATTTGCATATTCCAGGTGCCTTCTGGGAGAAGCGAAGTCTCCCTAAGCTAGAAGATCGTTGGGTACAGCCGGGACCAGCTGCTTCGAAAGCATCACCAAACCAGGGATTCAAGCTTCAGGAGGCTAATTTGCATATTCCAGGTGCCTTCTGGGAGAAGCGAAGTCTCCCTAAGCTAGAAGATCGTTGGGTACAGCCGGGACCAGCTGCTTCGAAAGCATCACCAAACCAGGGATTCAAGCTTCAGGAGGCTAATTTGCATATTCCAGGTGCCTTCTGGGAGAAGCGAAGTCTCCCTAAGCTAGAAGATCGTTGGGTACAGCCGGGACCAGCTGCTTCGAAAGCATCACCAAACCAGGGATTCAAGCTTCAGGAGGCTAATTTGCATATTCCAGGTGCCTTCTGGGAGAAGCGAAGTCTCCCTAAGCTAGAAGATCGTTGGGTACAGCCGGGACCAGCTGCTTCGAAAGCATCACCAAACCAGGGATTCAAGCTTCAGGAGGCTAATTTGCATATTCCAGGTGCCTTCTGGGAGAAGCGAAGTCTCCCTAAGCTAGAAGATCGTTGGGTACAGCCGGGACCAGCTGCTTCGAAAGCATCACCAAACCAGGGATTCAAGCTTCAGGAGGCTAATTTGCATATTCCAGGTGCCTTCTGGGAGAAGCGAAGTCTCCCTAAGCTAGAAGATCGTTGGGTACAGCCGGGACCAGCTGCTTCGAAAGCATCACCAAACCAGGGATTCAAGCTTCAGGAGGCTAATTTGCATATTCCAGGTGCCTTCTGGGAGAAGCGAAGTCTCCCTAAGCTAGAAGATCGTTGGGTACAGCCGGGACCAGCTGCTTCGAAAGCATCACCAAACCAGGGATTCAAGCTTCAGGAGGCTAATTTGCATATTCCAGGTGCCTTCTGGGAGAAGCGAAGTCTCCCTAAGCTAGAAGATCGTTGGGTACAGCCGGGACCAGCTGCTTCGAAAGCATCACCAAACCAGGGATTCAAGCTTCAGGAGGCTAATTTGCATATTCCAGGTGCCTTCTGGGAGAAGCGAAGTCTCCCTAAGCTAGAAGATCGTTGGGTACAGCCGGGACCAGCTGCTTCGAAAGCATCACCAAACCAGGGATTCAAGCTTCAGGAGGCTAATTTGCATATTCCAGGTGCCTTCTGGGAGAAGCGAAGTCTCCCTAAGCTAGAAGATCGTTGGGTACAGCCGGGACCAGCTGCTTCGAAAGCATCACCAAACCAGGGATTCAAGCTTCAGGAGGCTAATTTGCATATTCCAGGTGCCTTCTGGGAGAAGCGAAGTCTCCCTAAGCTAGAAGATCGTTGGGTACAGCCGGGACCAGCTGCTTCGAAAGCATCACCAAACCAGGGATTCAAGCTTCAGGAGGCTAATTTGCATATTCCAGGTGCCTTCTGGGAGAAGCGAAGTCTCCCTAAGCTAGAAGATCGTTGGGTACAGCCGGGACCAGCTGCTTCGAAAGCATCACCAAACCAGGGATTCAAGCTTCAGGAGGCTAATTTGCATATTCCAGGTGCCTTCTGGGAGAAGCGAAGTCTCCCTAAGCTAGAAGATCGTTGGGTACAGCCGGGACCAGCTGCTTCGAAAGCATCACCAAACCAGGGATTCAAGCTTCAGGAGGCTAATTTGCATATTCCAGGTGCCTTCTGGGAGAAGCGAAGTCTCCCTAAGCTAGAAGATCGTTGGGTACAGCCGGGACCAGCTGCTTCGAAAGCATCACCAAACCAGGGATTCAAGCTTCAGGAGGCTAATTTGCATATTCCAGGTGCCTTCTGGGAGAAGCGAAGTCTCCCTAAGCTAGAAGATCGTTGGGTACAGCCGGGACCAGCTGCTTCGAAAGCATCACCAAACCAGGGATTCAAGCTTCAGGAGGCTAATTTGCATATTCCAGGTGCCTTCTGGGAGAAGCGAAGTCTCCCTAAGCTAGAAGATCGTTGGGTACAGCCGGGACCAGCTGCTTCGAAAGCATCACCAAACCAGGGATTCAAGCTTCAGGAGGCTAATTTGCATATTCCAGGTGCCTTCTGGGAGAAGCGAAGTCTCCCTAAGCTAGAAGATCGTTGGGTACAGCCGGGACCAGCTGCTTCGAAAGCATCACCAAACCAGGGATTCAAGCTTCAGGAGGCTAATTTGCATATTCCAGGTGCCTTCTGGGAGAAGCGAAGTCTCCCTAAGCTAGAAGATCGTTGGGTACAGCCGGGACCAGCTGCTTCGAAAGCATCACCAAACCAGGGATTCAAGCTTCAGGAGGCTAATTTGCATATTCCAGGTGCCTTCTGGGAGAAGCGAAGTCTCCCTAAGCTAGAAGATCGTTGGGTACAGCCGGGACCAGCTGCTTCGAAAGCATCACCAAACCAGGGATTCAAGCTTCAGGAGGCTAATTTGCATATTCCAGGTGCCTTCTGGGAGAAGCGAAGTCTCCCTAAGCTAGAAGATCGTTGGGTACAGCCGGGACCAGCTGCTTCGAAAGCATCACCAAACCAGGGATTCAAGCTTCAGGAGGCTAATTTGCATATTCCAGGTGCCTTCTGGGAGAAGCGAAGTCTCCCTAAGCTAGAAGATCGTTGGGTACAGCCGGGACCAGCTGCTTCGAAAGCATCACCAAACCAGGGATTCAAGCTTCAGGAGGCTAATTTGCATATTCCAGGTGCCTTCTGGGAGAAGCGAAGTCTCCCTAAGCTAGAAGATCGTTGGGTACAGCCGGGACCAGCTGCTTCGAAAGCATCACCAAACCAGGGATTCAAGCTTCAGGAGGCTAATTTGCATATTCCAGGTGCCTTCTGGGAGAAGCGAAGTCTCCCTAAGCTAGAAGATCGTTGGGTACAGCCGGGACCAGCTGCTTCGAAAGCATCACCAAACCAGGGATTCAAGCTTCAGGAGGCTAATTTGCATATTCCAGGTGCCTTCTGGGAGAAGCGAAGTCTCCCTAAGCTAGAAGATCGTTGGGTACAGCCGGGACCAGCTGCTTCGAAAGCATCACCAAACCAGGGATTCAAGCTTCAGGAGGCTAATTTGCATATTCCAGGTGCCTTCTGGGAGAAGCGAAGTCTCCCTAAGCTAGAAGATCGTTGGGTACAGCGCGCGAATTTTTGCCTGTAGGACATTATTGCAAGAGAGCTTGGCTGAGTAGATTACACAAGAAGGAAAACACACAGCAAGTCAGCAGGATCTAGGAGCAACATGGCAGATGTGACAACCTACATGGTGAGCTGCAGCATGTGCTACATGTTCACAGATCGACCAGAAGAAGAATCCAATTTCACCTGTCAGAAGTGTAGACTAGTGGCCCTTTTAGAAGAAAAGGTGCGGGGTCTGGAAGAAAGAATAGCAACTTTGAAACTCATCAAAGAGAATGAAGACTTTCTAGACAGAACAGAAGCATCTCTACTGGTCACAGAAGGTGCAAAAAGTGTCAGAGAACCTCCAAAAGCAGATGAGTGGAAGCATGTGACCAAAAGAAGCAAGAAGACCATGGAGAAATCACCAACCACACAACTGAAGAACCGATATCAAATCTTTGTAGAGGATGAAGATGGCACACCTAAGAATGAAGCAATACCAGCAAGCAAAAAAGAAAAGGGCACACAGCAACAAGTGACAGTAAAAAGTACAGCCAAGAAGCAACGAAGAGTGGTGGTGGTGGGAGACTCACTACTGAGAGGCACCGAAGCAGCCATCTGCAGACTGGACATAACTGCAAGAGAAGTATGCTGCCTTCCAGGTGCGATGATCAAGGATGTGACCGATAGGATACCAAAGCTCTTCAGCTCCAAGGACGTCCACCCATTTCTTCTGATACATGTTGGCACCAATGACACGGCAAGGAAGGACCTACCGACAATCTGCAAGGACTTTGAAGAGTTGGGGAAGAAAGTAAAGGAACTGGATGCACAGGTAGTTTTTTCTTCTATCCTTCCAGTAGACGGGCATGGCACCAGGAGATGGAACAGGATCCTTGATGCAAACAACTGGCTAAGACGATGGTGCAGACAACAAGGATTCGGATTCCTGGACCACGGTGTGAATTACTGGTATGATGGACTCCTCGCCAGAGACGGACTACACCTCAACAAACCTGGGAAACACACATTCGCCAGAAGACTCGCTACACTCATCAGGAGGGCGTTAAACTAGAAGAAGAGGGGACGGGAAGAAAAACATTAGACTCGAACAAAGACGACCCAGGAAAACATACTCAGAAGGGAGGTAAGAACATTTCTAAAACAATCCACAGTGAGGAGATTGGAACAAAACAAAATCCTCTAAACTGCATGCTCGCAAACGCCAGAAGCCTGACAAACAAGATGGAAGAACTAGAAGCAGAAATATCTACAGGTAACTTTGACATAGTGGGAATAACCGAGACATGGTTAGATGAAAGCTATGACTGGGCAGTTAACTTACAGGGTTACAGTCTGTTTAGAAAGGATCGTAAAAATCGGAGAGGAGGAGGGGTTTGTCTCTATGTAAAGTCTTGTCTAAAGTCCACTTTAAGGGAGGATATTAGCGAAGGGAATGAGGATGTCGAGTCCATATGGGTTGAAATTCATGGAGGGAAAAATGGTAACAAAATTCTCATTGGGGTCTGTTACAAACCCCCAAATATAACAGAAAGCATGGAAAGTCTACTTCTAAAGCAGATAGATGAAGCTGCAACCCATAATGAGGTCCTGGTTATGGGGGACTTTAACTACCCGGATATTAACTGGGAAACAGAAACCTGTGAAACCCATAAAGGCAACAGGTTTCTGCTAATAACCAAGAAAAATTATCTTTCACAATTGGTGCAGAATCCAACCAGAGGAGCAGCACTTTTAGACCTAATACTATCTAATAGACCTGACAGAATAACAAATCTGCAGGTGGTTGGGCATTTAGGAAATAGCGACCACAATATTGTGCAGTTTCACCTGTCTTTCACTAGGGGGACTTGTCAGGGAGTCACAAAAACATTGAACTTTAGGAAGGCAAAGTTTGAACAGCTTAGAGATGCCCTTAATCTGGTAGACTGGGACAATATCCTCAGAAATGAGAATACAGATAATAAATGGGAAATGTTTAAGAACATCCTAAATAGGCAGTGTAAGCGGTTTATACCTTGTGGGAATAAAAGGACTAGAAATAGGAAAAACCCAATGTGGCTAAACAAAGAAGTAAGACAGGCAATTAACAGTAAAAAGAAAGCATTTGCACTACTAAAGCAGGATGGCACCATTGAAGCTCTAAAAAACTATAGGGAGAAAAATACTTTATCTAAAATACTAATTAAAGCTGCCAAAAAGGAAACAGAGAAGCACATTGCTAAGGAGAGTAAAACTAATCCCAAACTGTTCTTCAACTATATCAATAGTAAAAGAATAAAAACTGAAAATGTAGGCCCCTTAAAAAATAGTGAGGAAAGAATGGTTGTAGATGACGAGGAAAAAGCTAACATATTAAACACCTTCTTCTCCACGGTATTCACGGTGGAAAATGAAATGCTAGGTGAAATCCCAAGAAACAATGAAAACCCTATATTAAGGGTCACCAATCTAACCCAAGAAGAGGTGCGAAACCGGCTAAATAAGATTAAAATAGATAAATCTCCGGGTCCGGATGGCATACACCCACGAGTACTAAGAGAACTAAGTAATGTAATAGATAAACCATTATTTCTTATTTTTAGTGACTCTATAGCGACAGGGTCTGTTCCGCAGGACTGGCGCATAGCAAATGTGGTGCCAATATTCAAAAAGGGCTCTAAAAGTGAACCTGGAAATTATAGGCCAGTAAGTCTAACCTCTATTGTTGGTAAAATATTTGAAGGGTTTCTGAGGGATGTTATTCTGGATTATCTCAATGAGAATAACTGTTTAACTCCATATCAGCATGGGTTTATGAGAAATCGCTCCTGTCAAACCAATCTAATCAGTTTTTATGAAGAGGTAAGCTATAGACTGGACCACGGTGAGTCATTGGACGTGGTATATCTCGATTTTTCCAAAGCGTTTGATACCGTGCCGCACAAGAGGTTGGTACACAAAATGAGAATGCTTGGTCTGGGGGAAAATGTGTGTAAATGGGTTAGTAACTGGCTTAGTGATAGAAAGCAGAGGGTGGTTATAAATGGTATAGTCTCTAACTGGGTCGCTGTGACCAGTGGGGTACCGCAGGGGTCAGTATTGGGACCTGTTCTCTTCAACATATTCATTAATGATCTGGTAGAAGGTTTACACAGTAAAATATCGATATTTGCAGATGATACAAAACTATGTAAAGCAGTTAATACAAGAGAAGATAGTATTCTGCTACAGATGGATCTGGATAAGTTGGAAACTTGGGCTGAAAGGTGGCAGATGAGGTTTAACAATGATAAATGTAAGGTTATACACATGGGAAGAGGGAATCAATATCACCATTACACACTGAACGGGAAACCACTGGGTAAATCTGACAGGGAGAAGGACTTGGGGATCCTAGTTAATGATAAACTTACCTGGAGCAGCCAGTGCCAGGCAGCAGCTGCCAAGGCAAACAGGATCATGGGGTGCATTAAAAGAGGTCTGGATACACATGATGAGAGCATTATACTGCCTCTGTACAAATCCCTAGTTAGACCGCACATGGAGTACTGTGTCCAGTTTTGGGCACCGGTGCTCAGGAAGGATATAATGGAACTAGAGAGAGTACAAAGGAGGGCAACAAAATTAATAAAGGGGATGGGAGAACTACAATACCCAGATAGATTAGCGAAATTAGGATTATTTAGTCTAGAAAAAAGACGACTGAGGGGCGATCTAATAACCATGTATAAGTATATAAGGGGACAATACAAATATCTCGCTGAGGATCTGTTTATACCAAGGAAGGTGACGGGCACAAGGGGGCATTCTTTGCGTCTGGAGGAGAGAAGGTTTTTCCACCAACATAGAAGAGGATTCTTTACTGTTAGGGCAGTGAGAATCTGGAATTGCTTGCCTGAGGAGGTGGTGATGGCGAACTCAGTCGAGGGGTTCAAGAGAGGCCTGGATGTCTTCCTGGAGCAGAACAATATTGTATCATACAATTATTAGGTTCTGTAGAAGGACGTAGATCTGGGTATTTATTATGATGGAATATAGGCTGAACTGGATGGACAAATGTCTTTTTTCGGCCTTACTAACTATGTTACTATGTTACTATGTAAAAGAAGCTGGAAGGTCCAAACGAAATGACACAGGATTAAGAACTTCAGAAATCTTATATGGCCCAATGAAACGAGGCTTAAACTTAGGAGAGGAAACCTTCATAGGAACATGACGAGATGACAACCAAACCAAATCCCCAACACGAAGTCGGGGACCAACACAGCGCCGGTGGTTAGCGAAATGTTGAGCCTTCTCCTGGGACAATGTCAAATTGTCCACCACATGAGTCCAAATCTGCTGCAACCTGTCCACCACCGTATCCACACCAGGACAGTCCGAAGGCTCAACCTGCCCTGAAGA
This sequence comes from Ranitomeya imitator, assembly GCF_032444005.1. Taxonomy (NCBI): domain Eukaryota; kingdom Metazoa; phylum Chordata; class Amphibia; order Anura; family Dendrobatidae; genus Ranitomeya; species Ranitomeya imitator. The sequence goes on from NC_091284.1 coordinate 77,776,636, forward strand.
GAAATGAGGATGGAAACCAGAATTACAGAAAAAAGGAGAAACTAAAGTAGCCGAGCTGGCCCGATTATTAAGGGCGAACTCAGCCAAAAGGCAAGAAGGACACCCAATCATCCTGATCAGCAGAAACAAAGCATCTCAGATATGTTTCCAAAGTCTGATTAGTTCGTTCGGTTTGGCCATTAGTCTGAGGATGGAAAGCCGAAGAAAAAGACAAATCAATGCCCATCTTAGCACAAAAGGACCGCCAAAACCTCGAAACAAACTGGGAACCTCTGTCCGAGACGATGTTCTCTGGAATGCCATGCAAACGAACCACATGCTGGAAAAACAATGGCACCAAATCAGAGGAGGAAGGCAATTTAGACAAGGGTACCAAATGGACCATCTTAGAGAAGCGATCACAAACCACCCAAATGACCGACATCCTTTGAGAAACAGGGAGATCAGAAATAAAATCCATGGAAATATGCGTCCAGGGCCTCTTCGGGACCGGCAAGGGCAAAAGCAACCCACTGGCACGAGAACAGCAGGGCTTAGCCCGAGCACAAGTCCCACAGGACTGCACAAAAGAACGCACATCCCGTGACAAAGAAGGCCACCAAAAGGATCTAGCCACCAAATCTCTGGTACCAAAGATTCCAGGATGACCAGCCAACACCGAACAATGAACCTCAGAAATAACTCTACTAGTCCATCTATCAGGGACAAACAGTCTCTCCGCTGGACAACGGTCAGGTCTATCAGCCTGAAACTTCTGCAGAACGTGCCGCAAATCAGGGGAGATGGCAGACAAAATTACCCCCTCTTTAAGAATACCCGCCGGCTCCGGAACACCCGGAGAGTCAGGCACAAAACTCCTTGACAGGGCATCAGCCTTCACATTCTTAGATCCCGGAAGGTATGAAACCACAAAATCAAAACGGGAGAAAAAGAGCGACCATCGAGCCTGTCTAGGATTCAACCGTTTGGCAGACTCGAGATAAGTCAAATTCTTGTGATCCGTCAAGACCACCACGCGATGTTTAGCTCCTTCGAGCCAATGTCGCCACTCCTCGAATGCCCACTTCATGGCCAACAACTCTCGATTGCCAACATCATAATTGCGCTCAGCAGGTGAGAATTTTCTAGAAAAGAAGGCACAAGGTTTCATCACCGAGCCATCAGAACTTCATTGCGACAAAACAGCCCCTGCTCCAATCTCAGAAGCATCAACCTCGACCTGAAACGGGAGCGAAACATCTGGCTGGCACAACACAGGGGCAGAAGAAAAACGATGCTTCAACTCCTGAAAAGCCTCTACAGCCGCAAAGGACCAATTGACCACATCAGCACCTTTCTTGGTCAAATCAGTCAACGGTTTAGCAATACTAGAAAAATTAGCGATGAAGCGACGGTAAAAATTAGCAAAGCCCAGGAACTTCTGCAGGCTCTTCACAGATGTTGGCTGAGTCCAATCATAAATGGCCTGAACTTTAACAGGGTCCATCTCGATAGTAGAAGGGGAAAAAATGAAACCCAAAAATGAAACCTTCTGAACTCCAAAGAGACACTTTGACCCCTTCACAAACAAGGAATTCGCACGAAGGACCTGGAACACCATTCTGACTTGCTTCACATGAGACTCCCAATCATCCGAAAAGACCAAAATGTCATCCAAATATACAATCATGAATCTATCCAGGTACTCTCGAAAGATGTCATGCATAAAGGACTGAAACACAGATGGAGCATTAGAAAGCCCGAATGGCATAACCAGGTACTCAAAATGGCCCTCGGGCGTATTAAATGCTGTTTTCCATTCATCGCCCTGTTTAATTCGCACAAGATTATACGCCCCTCGAAGATCTATCTTGGTGAACCAACTAGCCCCCTTAATCCGAGCAAACAAATCAGACAGCAGCGGCAAAGGATACTGAAATTTGACTGTGATCTTATTAAGAAGGCGGTAATCAATACAAGTTCTCAAAGAGCCATCCTTCTTGGCCACAAAAAAGAACCCTGCTCCCAATGGTGACGACGACGGGCGAATATGACCCTTCTCCAAGGATTCCTTTATATAACTCCGCATAGCGGCGTGCTCTGGCACAGATAAATTAAACAGACGGCCCTTAGGAAACTTACTACCAGGAATCAAATTAATAGCACAATCGCAATCCCTATGAGGAGGTAGGTCACCGGATTTGGGCTCTTCAAATACATCCCGGTAATCTGATAAAAACTCAGGGACTTCAGAAGGAGTGGAAGGCAAAATTGACAACAATGGAACATCACCATGTACCCCCTGACAACCCCAGCCGGACACAGACATAGATTTCCAATCTAACACTGGATTATGGACCTGTAGCCATGGCAGCCCCAAAACGACCACATCATGCAGATTATGCAACACCAAAAAGCCAATATCCTCCTGATGTGCAGGAGCCATGCACATGGTCAATTGAGTCCAGTACTGAGGCTTATTCTTGGCCAAAGGCGTAGCATCAATTCCTCTCAATGGAATAGGATACTGCAAGGGCTCCAAGAAAAAACCACAGCGCCTGGCAAACTCCAAGTCCATCAAATTCAGAGCAGCGCCTGAATCCACAAATGCCATAACAGAATAGGATGACAGAGAGCAAATCAGAGTAACGGACAAAAGAAATTTAGACTGTACAGTACCAATGGTGGCAGACCTAGCGAACCGCTTAGTGCGCTTAGGACAATCGGAGATGGCATGAGTGGATTCACCACAGTAAAAACACAGCCCATTCCGACGTCTGTGTTCTTGTCATTCAGCTCTGGTCAAAGTCGTATCACACTGCATAGGCTCAGGCCTATGCTCAGAGCATACCGCCAGATGGTGCACAGCTTTGCGCTCACGCAAGCACCGATCGATCTGAATGGCCAAGGACATAGACTCATTCAGACCAGCAGGCGTGGGAAATCCCACCATGACATCCTTAAGGGCTTCAGGAAGACCCTTTCTGAAAATTGCCGCCAGGGCACACTCATTCCACTGAGTAAGCACAGACCACTTTCTAAACTTCTGACAGTACACCTCCGCTTCATCCTGACCCTGACACAAAGCCAGCAAGATTTTCTCTGCCTGATCCACTGAATTTGGTTCATCATAAAGCAATCCAAGCACCAGAAAAAACGCATCAACATCACGCAATGCAGGATCTCCTGGCGCAAGGGAAAATGCCCAGTCTTGAGGGTCACCACGCAACAAAGAAATAATGATTTTTACTTGTACATGTAAGATAAATGTAAGGTTATACACATGGGAAGAGGGAATCAATATCACCATTACACACTGAACGGGAAACCACTGGGTAAATCTGACAGGGAGAAGGACTTGGGGATCCTAGTTAATGATAAACTTACCTGGAGCAGCCAGTGCCAGGCAGCAGCTGCCAAGGCAAACAGGATCATGGGGTGCATTAAAAGAGGTCTGGATACACATGATGAGAGCATTATACTGCCTCTGTACAAATCCCTAGTTAGACCGCACATGGAGTACTGTGTCCAGTTTTGGGCACCAGTGCTCAGGAAGGATATAATGGAACTAGAGAGAGTACAAAGGAGGGCAACAAAATTAATAAAGGGGATGGGAGAACTACAATACCCAGATAGATTAGCGAAATTAGGATTATTTAGTCTAGAAAAAAGACGACTGAGGGGCGATCTAATAACCATGTATAAGTATATAAGGGGACAATACAAATATCTCGCTGAGGATCTGTTTATACCAAGGAAGGTGACGGGCACAAGGGGGCATTCTTTGCGTCTGGAGGAGAGAAGGTTTTTCCACCAACATAGAAGAGGATTCTTTACTGTTAGGGCAGTGAGAATCTGGAATTGCTTGCCTGAGGAGGTGGTGATGGCGAACTCAGTCGAGGGGTTCAAGAGAGGCCTGGATGTCTTCCTGGAGCAGAACAATATTGTATCATACAATTATTAGGTTCTGTAGAAGGACGTAGATCTGGGTATTTATTATGATGGAATATAGGCTGAACTGGATGGACAAATGTCTTTTTTCGGCCTTACTAACTATGTTACTATGTTACTATTTTACTATGAACACCAGAGGAGCGGGGTTTCAAAGCTAGAAACAGTTGACAATTATTTTTGAAATTCAGAAACTTAGATCTATCCCCAGAAAATAAATCAGGAATAGGAATTCTAGGCTCTAACATAGGATTCTGAACCACAAAATCTTGAATGTTTTGTACCCTTGCAGTGAGATGATCCACACAAGAGGACAGACCTTGAATGTCCATCTCTACACCTGTGTCCTGAACCACCCAAAGGTTTAGGGGAAAAGAAAGACAAAACACAGTGCAAAGAAAAAAAAATGGTCTCAGAGCTTCTCTTATCCCTCTATTGAGATGCATTAATACTTTTGGCCAGCTGTACTGTTATGACCTGGTGGTTAGGAGCACCCGACACGACCTGATAGTTAAACTCACACAGGACAAGCTCTGGGATGTGGGAGCTCTGCTGACCGCAGGCCCTAATCCTATCACAACAACTAGAAATAGCCGTGGAGCGTTCCTGACTCTCCCTAGACGCCTCTTCACAGCCTAAGAGCTAGCTAGCCCTAGAGATAGAAAATAAAGCCTACCTTGCCTCAGAGAAATTCCCCAAAGGAAAAGGCAGCCCCACCACATATATTGACTGTGAGTAAAGATGAAAGTCACAAACGCAGAAATGAAACAGGTTTCAGCAAAGGGAGGCCAGACTAACTAAACAGACAGAGGATAGGAAAGGTATATTTGCGGTCAGCACAAAAACTACAAAAGACCACTCAGAGTGTGCAAAAAGACCTCCGCACCGACTAACGGTGCGGAGATGCCAGTCTGCCTCCCAGAGCTTCCAGCTAGCAAGACAAAATCATGATAACCAGCTGGACAAGGAAACAATGAACAAATAATAACTATCAGGATCTTAGCTTCTGCTGGAGAAGACAGGTCACCAGAAAGATCCAAGAGCGAACTGAACCAATGCAGGAACATTGACAGCTGGCATGGAGTAACGATTTGAGTGGAGTTAAATAGAGCAGCCAACCAAAGGATAAACCACGTCACCTGTGTAAGGAACCTCAGAAGCAGCAGCTTCACTCACAGCCACCAGAGGGAGTCCATGGACAGAACTCGCCGAAGTACCATTCACGACCACAGGAGGGAGTTCGACAACAGAATTCACAACAATCCCACGGCTACTGCTAGTGTTGTGTTAAGCTTAGGAACTGCGGTCAGTACATGTACCACCTCCTACAGAGCTCGTCCCATGTTGCTCCTAAACCACCAGTTCATAACAGTACAAGTGGCCAAAAATGAATTAAATGCATCTCAAAAGAAGGAAAAAAAAATTCTGAGCCATTTTTTTTTCTGCACTCTGTTTTTTCTTTTTTTTCCTCTTAATCTCTGGGTGGTTCAGGATTTTGGCGCTGGCATGGATGTTCAGGGTTTGTTTTCTCGTGTGGATCAACTAGCTGCAAGAGTACAGAGTATCCAAGATTATGTTGTCCAGACTCCGGCTTTAGAGCCTAAAATTCCTACTCCTGATTTGTTTTTTGGGGAAAGATCCAAGTTTTTGAACTTTAAAAATAACTGTAAATTGTTTTTTGCTTTGAAACCCCGTTCCTCTGGTAATCCCATTCAGCAGGTTAAAATTGTCATCTCTCTGCTGCATGGTGACCCTCAGGACTGGGCATTCTCCCTTGAATCAGGGGATCCGGCATTGCTGAATGTAGACGCATTTTCTCAAGTGCTCGGATTATTGTATGACGAACCTAATTCTGTGGATCATGCAGAAAAAACCCTGTTGGCCCTGTGTCAAGGTCATGAAGCGGCAGAATTATACTGCCAGAAATTTAGAAAATGGTCTGTGCTCACTAAATGGAATGAGGATGCTCTGGCTGCAATTTTCAGAAAAGGTCTTTCTGAAGCCCTTAAAGATGTTATGGTGGGCTTCCCTACACCTGCTGGTTTGAGCGAATCTATGTCTCTAGCCATTCAGATTGATCTCAGATTGAGATTGTGCGCGAGCACAAAGCTGTGCACCATATGGCAGTGTCCTCTGAGCAGAGTCCTGAGCCTATGCAATGTCATAGGATTTTGACTAGAGCAGAGCGGCAGGAATTCAGGCGTCAGAATAGGCTGTGTTTTTACTGTGGTGATTCTGCTCATGTTATTTCTGATTGCCCTAAGCGTACTAAGAGGGTCGCTAGGTCTGTTACCATCAGTACTGAATAGCCTAAATTTCTCTTATCTGTGACCCTGATTTGCTCATTATCGTCCTTTTCTGTCATGGCATTTGTGGATTCAGGCGCTGCCCTGAACTTAATTGACTTGGAACTCACCAGGCGCTGTGGTTTTTCCTTGCAGCCTTTGCAGAGCCCTATTCCTTTGAGGGGCATTGATGCTACACCATTGGCCAAGGATAAACCTCAGTACTGGATGCAGCTGACCATGTACATGGCTCTAGCACATCAGGAAGATTGCCGTTTTCTGGTGTTGCATAACCTGCATGATGTTGTTGTACTGGGTTTTCCATGGTTACAGGAACATAATCCGGTGCTGGATTGGAAAACTATGTCTGCGACTAGTTGGGTTTGTCAAGGGGTACATAGTGACGTTCCTTTGATGTCAATTTCCTCTTCCCCTTCTTCTGAGGTCCCTGAGTTTTTGTCAGATTTCCAGGATGTATTTGATGAGCCCAAGTCCAGTTCCCTTCCTCCACATAGGGACTGTGATTGTGCTATTAACTTGATTCCTGGCTGCAAGTTCCCTAAGGTCCGACTTTTCAATCTGTCTGTGCCAGAGCATGCCGCCATGCGGAGTTATGTTAAGGAGTCTTTGGAGAAGGGGCATATTCGGCCGTCTTCGTCACCATTGGAAGCGGGTTTCTTTTTTGTTGCTAAGAAGGATGGCTCATTGAGACCCTGTATAGATTATCGTCTTCTTAATAAGATCATGGTCAAATTCCAATACCCCTTGCCTTTGCTTACTGATTTGTTTGCTTGGATTAAGGGGGCTAGTTGGTTTACTAAGATTGACCTCCGAGGGGGATATAATCTTGTTCGTATTAAACAGGGTGACAAATGGAAAACTGCATTTTATACGCCCGAAGGCCATTTTGAATAACTTGTGATGCCTTTCGGGCTTTCTAATGCTCCTTCTGTATTTCAGTCCTTCATGCATGATATTTTCCGCAATTACCTTGATAAATTCATGATTGTGTATTTGGATGATATTTTGATTTTTTCCGATGATTGGAAGTATCATGTGAAGCAGGTCAGGATTGTATTCCAGATCCTTTGTGATAATGCTTTACTTGTGAAGGGGTCTAAGTGCCTATTCGGAGTTCAAAAGGTCTCTTTTTTGGGTTTTATTTTTTCTCCCTCGTCTATGGAAATGGTTCCTGTTAAGGTCCAAGCCATTCATGACTGGATTCAACCCACATCTCTTTAGAGCCTTCAGAAATTTTTGGGCTTTGCTTATTTCTTCCGCCGTTTCATTGCCAACTTTTCCAGTGTGGTTAAGCCCCTTACTGATTTGACGAAGAAAGGCGCTGATGTGACGAATTGGTCCTCTGCGGCTGTTGAGGCCTTTCAGGAGCTTAAACGCCGATTTACTTCTGCCCCTGTGTTGCGTCAGCCGGATGTTTCTCTTCCTTTTCAGGTTGAGGTTGACGCTTCTGAGATTGGGGCAGGGGCCGTTTAGTCTCAGAGGAATTCTGATGGTTCTTTGATGAAACCGTGTGCTTTTTTTTCCAGAAAGTTTTTGCCTGCGGAGCGCAATTATGACGTCGGCAATTGTGAGTTGTTGGCTATGAAGTGGGCATTTGAGGAGTGGCGACATTGGCTTGAGGGAGCCAAGCACCGCGTTGTGGTCTTGACTGATCATAAGAATCTGATTTACCTCAAGTCGGCCAAGCGGCTGAACCCTAGACAGGCTCGATGGTCCCTGTTTTTCTCCCGTTTTGATTTTGTGGTCTCGTATCTTCCGGGATTTAAGAATGTTAAGGCTGATGCCCTCTCTAGGAGTTTTTTGCCTGATTCTCCTGGAGTCCTTGAGCCGGTTGGCATTCTTAAGGAAGGGGTGATTCTTTCTGCCATCTCCCCTTATTTGCAGTGGGTGCTTCAGGAATTTCAGACTGATAAACCTGACCGCTGTCCAGTGGGGAAGCTGTTTGTTCCTGATAGATGGACAAGTAAGGTAATTTCTGAGGTTCATTGTTCAGTGTTGGCTGGTCATCCTGGGATTTTTGGTACCAGAGATTTGGTTGCTAGGTCCTTTTGGTGGCCTTCCTTGTCCCGGGATGTGCGTATTTTTGTGCAGTCCTGTGGGACTTGCACCCAGGCCAAGCCTTGCTGTTCCCGCGCTAGTGGGTTGCTTTTGCCTTTGCCGGTCCCTGAGAGGCCCTAGACGCATATTTCCATGGATTTTATTTTGGATCTTCCTGTTTCAATCTAGCAGCGGGTTAAAGGGTAAATATAAAACTTAACTTTTACTTAGATCCTTATAAAACTCACAAACAAAAACCAAAAGTGAAAAAGTGCCAGTGTTTTAAAAAAGCCGAGAACGACCACAAAAAACACAAAACAGACTACAGGTAAAAACCAAATACAACGATGTTTGTAGATCACTCATATGTTTAGGGCATTATTACCCATATGGTGCTACAACAACAGATGAGCAAGCTCAGCAGGTAATAGAAGGCGGGCCGCACCCCAACCTTTTAGAATCAAACCCACCAATAGCACCAGAATACATATATGCCCCAAAAAAATCAATACATACAGGCATATGTTCAATAGGTGTCTATGCGTGGATACATATATTAGCAGCGTTATATTTTATACTCATCCTGTGGGACCAATGCTCTCAGCAATGCCCCCCTCACAGAGTTTCCGGGACTTTAATGCGGATCATGCCATACTGTCCATTAATCCCGGCAGAGGTCTATGTCTCCCGACGCGTTTCTTTTTTCAAATCATCAGGGGAGTGATGACATATGTTCTCTCATGTATACGAGCGTTGCTACTCCATATGAGCTTTACCTGTCTTAAATAGCTTTCGTATGCTTTCTCCATGCAGCGCGTGCGTGACTGCCGGTAACCCACTTCCGGTTTCTATCGCTCGCGCGCTGCACATCTCATGATGACGTAGCCGCCATGTGTATCTCCAGGCCGCGTGCTTCCGGTTATCGGAGAATCGCTTCCGGTCTCCCGGGGACGCGAATAGCGCTGCACATATTGCTGTGCTCAATGGTGCCGTAAAGCCTGAGTAGACGGACATTTCAGGAGGGTGCGCCCATCATTTCCCTTAGATGATTACATGCCGCATCCCAACCCAAACACGTCATAGTCGTCTCATGATCACATGACCAGAGTCGCGCTTCAAATAACCCCAATGAGCTCTTTATTAATCAAACCAGCTCTGGGTTCAGCACATCCACACTAGTGTATATCAGCACACTCCCTGTGGATGCTGTCCCTTTAATAAAGGTAATGTGCATATTTACATAGTCCACATTCTTATCATACCAGCAGCGGAGTATTGATTTTAATAGTGTCTCATTCTTCAGGAAAAACCTTTCACATAGATATCGAATCAGTAGATGAAATATGATTTATGATGATAAGAAAACAGAGCAAATAAAAACCGGAAAAATACAAAAAATAATACACAATTTGAAAAAATATATATATATATTACATATGGCAAAAACAAAAAAGGAAAAAAAAAGGAAAAAAAAAAGAAAGGAAAAAAGAAGAAAGATGAAGAAAAAAGGGGAAAGGGGGGGGGGTTTGGGACACGATGAACCTCCTTCCCACATACCCATACCAGGGAAAGGACAGTAAAGGGTGACCCTTCAGTCTTCCCCCTATTATCCCCTAACTACACAAAGCCTGCCTAACGCGGAGGTTGGCACCCTAAAAACCTGCGCAGAGGCGCCCCCACTCAACGGCGGCTGTCCCTATTCTAGAGTCCCTATTGAGCATCTATACCTACAAGAAGGAAGAAAAGTTGAGTTGCTCGTTAAGGCCCATAGGGCTTTGAGTTTGCAAACGAAAAATCCACATACATTCTCTTTGCAGAATACGTTTATCCCAGTCACCACCTCTCTGTGGTTGGGCAATTCTCTCTATCCCCATAAATTTCACTCCTCTCAGGTCGCCATTGTGAAATCTATTGATATGGTTCGCTACAGGGGTATCTTTCTTATTGATGGTATCCCTATGATGTTCTCCAACTCTTCTTCTTAATTCTCTACTGGTCTTTCCTACATACTCGATTAAAAGAATTGGTAATGGGAGCCTTTCGTAGGAAATTATTGGATACTAACGAGAGAGATTTTTTGATACCCCTACATCCAGTAGTGGCCACTTTTTATTGTTTACCCAAGATCCATAAAGGTGTTGACCCATTGAAAGGGAGACCAATTGTCTCGGGAATCGGGAGTCTGACACAAAATCTGGGTTTATACCTGGATAAAATACTGAGACCATTTGTCACTGCCTTAAGTTCATATACCCGGGACACGATGGACCTCCTTCTTAAGCTCGACCAGATTGTTCTGGATGATGATATGTGGCTGTGCTCAATTGATGTGGAGGCTTTGTACTCTTCTATCCCCCATGAGAAGGGTGTTATGGCTGTGGACCACTACTTGAAAACACGAGGGTGCCAATGCAGTGATCATAATGAGTTTGTCATACAAGCGCTTAAATTTTGTCTGACTAGAAATTACTTCCTTTTTGATGGGGGGTACTTCCACCAGCTCAGGGGTACAGCTATGGGGAGCCCTTGTGCTCCCTCGTATGCTAATTTGCCCCTGGGCTGGTGGGAGGAGAATATCGTTTTTGGTGATACTATGGATGCGGCCGATAGCAACATCATATTGTGGCTGCGTTACATAGATGATGTTTTTTTGATTTGGAAGGGGACTGAGGAGGGTTTTGATACTTTTGTTACAGGTCTAAATGTAAACAACCTGGGCCTACACTTCACCTCCGAGATGAGTTTCCATAAGTTACCTTTCCTGGATGTATTAATTGAGAGGGGGAGGGATGGCCAGATAGTTACCAGCACATATAGAAAACCGACTGCTTCTAATGCCCTCCTGAGATGGGAATCAAATCACCCACGCCCCCTGAGAAAGGGTATTCCTAAGGGCCAGTATCTGCGAACACGCAGAAATTGCTCAGATCTTTTAACATTTAAAAGACAAGCGGATGATCTCCGTAAATGTTTTTGTGAACGGGGGTATCCTGACAACATCCTGAGGGAGGCATACATCTCAGCCTCATCGAGGGAGAGGAGAGAACTGTTGATCCCGGTGGAAAAACGGGAGGAGGGGAATTTAATGAGATTCATCACCAAATTCACCAACAGAGCAAGTGATCTAAGGGACATTTTGCAGCGACACTGGCCTGTCCTGAGTATGGACAAGGACCTTAGTAACATGGTCACAACATCACCACAGATTACTTTTAAGAAAGGTCGCTCAATCAAGGATAGAGTGGTCCACAGCCATTTCGCCCCACCCCCTGCATCTACCTCTGATTCCACCTGGCTAGGTGGTCGTATTAGGGGGTGTTACAAATGTGGAAACTGCAAGTATTGTGGCTCTATTAGTCAGGGTAAAGAATTTAGGAGCAACGTGACGGGGAAAAGTTTTTCTATATACCAGTTCATTAATTGCAAAACTAGAGGTGTTGTATACAAGATTACATGTATATGTGGTATCGAGTATGTAGGAAAGACCAGTAGAGAATTAAGAAGAAGAGTTGGAGAACATCATAGGGATACCATCAATAAGAAAGATACCCCTGTAGCGAACCATATCAATAGATTTCACAATGGCGACCTGAGAGGAGTGAAATTTATGGGGATAGAGAGAATTGCCCAACCACAGAGAGGTGGTGACTGGGATAAACGTGTTCTGCAAAGAGAATGTATGTGGATTTTTCGTTTGCAAACTCAAAGCCCTATGGGCCTTAACGAGCAACTCAACTTTTCTTCCTTCTTGTAGGTATAGATGCTCAATAGGGACTCTAGAATAGGGACAGCCGCCGTTGAGTGGGGGCGCCTCTGCGCAGGTTTTTAGGGTGCCAACCTCCGCGTTAGGCAGGCTTTGTGTAGTTAGGGGATAATAGGGGGAAGACTGAAGGGTCACCCTTTACTGTCCTTTCCCTGGTATGGGTATGTGGGAAGGAGGTTCATCGTGTCCCAAACCCCCCCCCCCTTTCCCCTTTTTTCTTCATCTTTCTTCTTTTTTCCTTTCTTTTTTTTTTTTTTTTTCCTTTTTTGTTTTTGCCATATGTAATATATATATATATATATTTTTTCAAATTGTGTATTATTTTTTGTATTTTTCCGGTTTTTATTTGCTCTGTTTTCTTATCATCATAAATCATATTTCATCTACTGATTCGATATCTATGTGAAAGGTTTTTCCTGAAGAATGAGACACTATTAAAATCAATACTCCGCTGCTGGTATGATAAGAATGTGGACTATGTAAATATGCACATTACCTTTATTAAAGGGACAGCATCCACAGGGAGTGTGCTGATATACACTAGTGTGGATGTGCTGAACCCAGAGCTGGTTTGATTAATAAAGAGCTCATTGGGGTTATTTGAAGCGCGACTCTGGTCATGTGATCATGAGACGACTATGACGTGTTTGGGTTGGGATGCGGCATGTAATCATCTAAGGAAAATGATGGGCGCACCCTCCTGAAATGTCCGTCTACTCAGGCTTTACGGCACCATTGAGCACAGCAATATGTGCAGTGCTATTCGCGTCCCCGGGAGACCGGAAGCGATTCTCCGATAACCGGAAGCACGCGGCCTGGAGATACACATGGCGGCTACGTCATCATGAGATGTGCAGCGCGCGAGCGATAGAAACCGGAAGTGGGTTACCGGCAGTCACGCACGCGCTGCATGGAGAAAGCATACGAAAGCTATTTAAGACAGGTAAAGCTCATATGGAGTAGCAACGCTCGTATACATGAGAGAACATATGTCATCACTCCCCTGATGATTTGAAAAAAGAAACGCGTCGGGAGACATAGACCTCTGCCGGGATTAATGGACAGTATGGCATGATCCGCATTAAAGTCCCGGAAACTCTGTGAGGGGGGCATCGCTGAGAGCATTGGTCCCACAGGATGAGTATAAAATATAACGCTGCTAATATATGTATCCACGCATAGACACCTATTGAACATATGCCTGTATGTATTGATTTTTTTGGGGCATATATGTATTCTGGTGCTATTGGTGGGTTTGATTCTAAAAGGTTGGGGTGCGGCCCGCCTTCTATTACCTGCTGAGCTTGCTCATCTGTTGTTGTAGCACCATATGGGTAATAATGCCCTAAACATATGAGTGATCTACAAACATCGTTGTATTTGGTTTTTACCTGTAGTCTGTTTTGTGTTTTTTGTGGTCGTTCTCGGCTTTTTTAAAACACTGGCACTTTTTCACTTTTGGTTTTTGTTTGTGAGTTTTATAAGGATCTAAGTAAAAGTTAAGTTTTATATTTACCCTTTAACCCGCTGCTAGATTGAGAATTATTGGTTATTGGAAGTACTGTCCTTGCTGTTATATAGATCTTCCTGTTTCCCAGAAGATGTCTGTTATCTGGGTGGTTTGTGACCGGTTCTCTAAAATGGTCCATCTGGTACCTTTGCCTAAGTTGCCTTCCTCCTCAGATTTGGTTCCATTGTTTTTTCAGCATGTGGTTCGTTTGCATGGCATTCCGGAGAATATTGTGTCTGACAGAGGTTCCCAGTTTGTTTCTAGGTTTTGGCGGGCTTATTGTGCTAGGATGGGCATTGATTTGTCTTTTTCTTCGGCGTTTCATCCTCAGACAAATGGCCAAACTGAGCGAACTAATCAGACCTTGGAAACCTATTTGAGATGCTTTGTGTCTGCTGATCAGGATGATTGGGTGGCTTTCTTGCCGTTGGCCGAGTTTGCCCTTAATAATAGGGCTAGTTCGGCTACTTTGGTTTCACCTTTCTTTTGTAATTTTGGTTTTCATCCTCGTTTTTCTTCGGGGCAGATTGAGCCTTCTGATTGTCCTGGTGTGGATTCTGTGGTGGACAGGTTACAGCAGATTTGGGCTCATGTGGTAGACAATTTGACGTTGTCTCAGGAAAAGGCTCAACATTTTGCTAACCGCCGTCGGTGTGTTGGTCCCCGGCTTCGTGTGGGGGATTTGGTTTGGTTGTCTTCTCGTCATGTTCCTATGAAGGTTTCTTCCCCTAACTTTAAGCCTCGGTTTATTGGTCCTTATAAGATTTCTGAAATTATCAATCCGGTGTCTTTTCGTTTGGCCCTTCCAGCCTCTTTTGCCATTCATAATGTTTTCCATAGATCTTTGTTACGGAGATATGTGGTGCCCATTGTTCCCTCGGTTGATCCTCCTGCCCCGGTGTTGGTTGAGGGAGAGTTGGAATATGAGGTTGAGAAAATTTTGGATTCTCGTTTTTCGAGGCGGAGGCTTCAGTATCTTGTCAAGTGGAAGGGTTATGGCCAGGAGGATAATTCTTGGGTTGTTGCCTCCAATGTCCATGCCGCCGATTTGGTTTGTGCTTTTCATTTGGCTCGTCCTGATCGGCCTGGGGGCTCTGGTGAGGGTTCGGTGACCCCTCCTCAAGGGGGGGGTACTGTTGTGAATTCCGCTCTTGGGCTCCCTCCGGTGGTTGTAAGTGGCACTTTTGTGAGTTCTGCTCTTGAGCTCCCTCCGGTGGTTTTAAGTGGAATGGCTGCTCCTTGGATTTAGCAGTCTGCAGCTGCTTCCACTGATTGTCTTTCTGCTTGGCTATTTATGCCTGGCTCTTTCCTTCAGCCAGTGCCATTTGTCAATGGTTCCTGGTTGGATTCACATCTCTGCTTGGATTTCCCTGATATCCTGACCAGTTCAGCAAAGATAAGTCCTTGCTTTGCTCTTTTCTGTCCACATGTAGTGGACTTAATTGTTCTGTACATTCTATGTTTTTTGTCCAGCTTGTCAGTATGGATTTATTCAGTTAAGCTGGAAGCTCTGGGAAGCAGATTTACCCTCCACACCTTTAGTCAGGTGTGGAGATTTTTGTAAACTCTGTGTGGATTTTTCTAGTTTTTTAATACTGACCGCACAGTATTCTGTCCTGTTCTATCTATCTAGCTAGACTGGCCTCCTTTGCTACATCCTGGTTTCATTCTACGCATGTCTTTTCCCTCTCCACTCACAGTCATTATTTGTGGGGGGCTGTCTATCCTTTGGGGATTTTCTCTGAGGCAAGATAGCTTTCCTGTTTCTATCTTTAGGGGTAGTTAGTTCTCCGGCTGTGATGAGGTGTCTAGGGAGTGACAGGAACATCCCACGGCTACTGCTAGTGTTGTGTTAAGCTTAGGAACTGCGGTCAGTACAGGTACCACCCCCTTCAGAGCTCATCCCATGTTGCTCCTAAACCACCAGTTCATAACACCCCCCCTTTTAATAACTAGTATTGGCTACACAGCCAGGTGTGAGGTGCTATTAATAGGCTGGGAACCTTTATGTATATTAGCGCCTTCCCTGAATAAAAACACCAGCCTACAGCTGTCTGCTTAACCTCAGCTGGTTAATAACAATAAAGGGGACCTCACACCTTTTTTTTTACAAAGACAGCACACGGAAGGTGCACACACATACATATGGACCAGTATACACATATATAGACACACAGACATAAGTACGCCAAATGATCGCCTGCTGAAAAATCACTCAATGTATAGAAACAACAGCACTCAGCTGTGACACATTCCTGATATCTGTGTTTCAACCCCTACATCATGCTGTCCTCAGATTACATAGCAAAAACCTTCTGACAGATTCCCTTTAATGAATAAGATGCTTCTTAAAACTGCTGTGCTTCTTCGCCAGAAATGTTACCCAAGTCAGAGACTGGAGTACATCCTTAGGGTAATTTATGCCACTAGCATGACTTTTTTTTAACAATTTGCCAAAAAGCCTTTACAATGCCACCTTTGGCCAAGGCTCTGTCAACTTTGGCAGAGATGCCTGACACTGGCGTAAAAACAAAAAAGTAGCAACATTTTTGGCATTTCAAGGTGTTTTCTGCCAAAAAAGTGGTGGAAACACCTTGATTAGTTGAGCCTTAAGACTTTGTACAATATTGTTTCAATAATATCTATAATTGTATGTGTCATTGACATTCATACTGACAATATTTATACAAGCAGCGAGTCCATAACGTGATAAAAAATGATGTTTTTCCTTAATCCCAGGGTAACTTTCCTACAACTTAATTCTAAGTTTCCACATTTGACAATGGATTTTAATGCACGCAGGGAGTATTCTTTGTATTTTCTGAGACCGCTGCTTTTATAGTGGTAGCGATTTCACACTGCTGCAGCTGAATTATATTTAACTGAAATCAATATGAATGGTTGCTGGCTTTGATGTAAAACAATGTACTGTAAAGATAGAGAGCTTTTAGTAAATCTAGCAACTTTTCATGCTTCTTCTATTGGCATTGTGGCAGGTTATGCTAATTGAAAAGTATGTTTTATCTTGTAGAACCAAGCTATCAACAAGTAGTTTTCTACTTCAGTGAATGAAAATTGATTTTTCTCTAGGTGAACAAAAGGCGACACATGGTGAATACAGAATGCAGAAAATGTATCAGCGAGCATTGCTCTACAAAACCTCTGATTGTTTAACCAATGACATCCTCTGTGGAATCAAACAAGTGACCTATAGTGCTGAGCAGAGGAGAACAGCGGTACATTCCAAAACTGAAGCCATGGCAGTATATTTTAGTATTCTATGATCTCTATGGCAGCTGGCATTAGGATTATACTACCTGTGTGGGCACACATGGTCTTATGGCATTGGTAACCAGGGCTAGAATTAATTTCTACTCTTGGTGCTTTAATCAATGGCTCCTCCACCCACGCTCCCAGGAAGTCTGAATCCTCCGGCAATGGCAAGGCTGGGTCCTCCTCCTTTTGCCTGGGTTAGTCCCGGATCGCTTCGCCATCTTTCGGGCACCCGCCGGTCGCAATCTTCTCTTCCGGGTCTGCGGCCACCATGCGCACGCTGCTCCTCTGTCTCCCAGGGGCGGGGCTCCTTCTCCTCCTTGTTCCCACCATAGCATATCAGGAGGCGGAACTCTTTGGCAAATGGGCACATCCTTGTCATATAGTAACATTTGTAGGAGGCATTTATCACTGTTCGTGCCGCTCTGGTAGTCTCCTCCCATGGTGACACGCCCTTCTTCTCCAGCGCTCCTCATGGCGCTGTAATGGCGGCAGTTTTGGCAGCAAATCACAATAAATAGTCTCTTGATAAAGCACAGTTCAGGCACAGTCTTTTAGACACACATGACCCGATTTGCTGGGTCAGTCCATCCTGTTCGTGACACCAAGATGAGTCGCCCCGCCTGGGTTGTGGGGTACTCGGTACCGGGTCCGGTGTTTCACAGAGGGATGTCACTGTGGCAACCTGGTCCATGGCCCAGGGTGCCCATGTAAAAGGGGAAAGGTCTTTAAAGGGAATAAAGTTTATGTTTGTGATGCCTCCTGTGGTATTCGGTCAGTGGCGACCCACGCTGCTTTAAGGGGTCCTCTGGGGTGATGTTATGGCAGCTAGATGGTATAACTTCCCACCGGTGAAGTATATCTCCAGAGTTCCCGGTGTGTAGATAGTGAATGGTGCAGTAAAGAATGAGGACACAGGTTTGCAGTCTCTTTATCTTGTTTACTGATTATTTCAGGCAGCCACAGTCCAAGGCACCAGATCACAGGGCAGGCAGGGTCCGGCCGGCTTGGAGGCAAGTTGGGAGTCCCCTTATCCAGGTGGAAATCAAAGCCTTCCTCTAGCGCCATGGTGTTGTAGTCCCTTACTGCCTAAGGCTTCAGACAAGGTCCTCACAGATATTCTCTCTCTCTGTCCCCCATTTAGGACATAACC
The DNA here is from genome assembly GCF_032444005.1 of Ranitomeya imitator. Classification (NCBI taxonomy): domain Eukaryota; kingdom Metazoa; phylum Chordata; class Amphibia; order Anura; family Dendrobatidae; genus Ranitomeya; species Ranitomeya imitator. The sequence continues at coordinate 77,794,608 of NC_091284.1, forward strand.
CGTATGACTGGTAACTTGAGTCTGTTTATAGGGACTCTAGCATGCCCCGGGCTCTAAAGGTGTCACCGTGTCTCCTAGGTATTAAGGCAGACAGGTAACGTGAAGTTCAGCTGTCCTGCCGGTCTCTGATGTAAGTCGTAGAGTTCCTTTCACCCTTGGTGTTCCTGCTTCAGGTTTCTGCGCCTCAGAAGGAGGCAGCCTGCTCGTGGCTGGTCTCCCCCCGATATCCTCTCCTGTGCTTTGCACTTCTGCATGCTTTATGCAATTCGGCTTTCTGTATAATCTCTTTCCAGGAACTACTGCACTGCGGCAACACAGCTCCGTTAACCCTTTTCTGCCTCAGACTGATCCAGTCTGTATTGTGGCAAGGACTGATCTCACTTTCCCTCCAAAACTACCTTATATATTGGAGTCACCTAGTAAATAGGATCAGAAGCTCCCCCTGGTGGCCTGGAGTGTGAATATGTTGCATGCCTGTGTTTACCTGGTTACAGTTATCCCTTCTTGCCTCCAAACGTAACATCACTCTCCCTGTGAGGAAAGCAATGCTACTGTGACGACCAGGACCCTGGGGTGCCACATATGTATTCATGTTAAGGTTAAGTAATCAAGCTACATCTTCCCATCATTTATAATTGGAGATAAGAGGAGGAGATCCTGAAAGAGTCAAGTAAAATGCTGCAGATTGTACTAGAAATTATGGGAAGAATCCTCTAACAAGTGCTTTTGGCAGCGTACATGCACTTATCCAGGCATTTTAATATTCCAAAAGGCTTCAATTCACCCGAGGCCAAAATAGTGTCCCTTTGGTCTCTCTTTTGCGAGTATGCATCTGAATACCTGTTTTATTTAACTGTTTAATAAAGTGTAGCAAACTGATTTCCTATACAGTATACAACAAAGGATGTATGCAATCTGGTTAATAATTTTTGTCTATCTGCTTAATATAATACCATGACTTCCATGCCATGTGACTAATTTTCAGCCTATTTCCTCAATTCATCATTGCCTTTGCGCCTGTTTTATTTCTAGTTTTTCTAGTTTTATGCCATTATTTATTTGCATGATATTCATTATTCTAGTTGTATCTTTTTTAAGTCTATTTTAAATGTTATCACCAGTTTGTTTTTTTCTACTTGAGTCCCATCTTAGTGTAGTTTTCATTATGCCAAAAATTAGACCCAATTTTTTGTAATTATTTGCTCTGACTTTTGGTGCCAAATGTTGCAAATTCTTACATCATGTGCACCATTTTGATGGCAACTAGCTAATACCACAAGACAAAAAATGCATATATTGAATCAGGAGTCAAGTATTCAACAGTAGCCTCAAACAACGTGGGCAATCAGCCTAATTTTGTAAGACTAGACAAACATTTAAACACTATATATGACTTTACATATGGTCTATTTGATTCAGTGCCTATGGCACCAGAACAGCCTATGCCCACAGACTCCAGCCAAAATTCATTGTTGGCATTGTGCCTGTTTTTTGTATAGTTTTGTGTGCTTTGCACTATTTTTTATTCGCACATAATTCATCATTCTAATTGAGACTTTTTTTTAAGTCTATTTAATATGAGGGTGCTTATATTTTATTTATTTTTTTCGCTTCTTCACTTGATTCATCAATTGCAATTTTTTAAAAAGCAACAGAATTTAGCTCAATTCTACTCCTATCTCAACAAGAGTGATTATCTGCATTTAACCCTTTAAAGACCACGCCACTTTGTATGTTAATTAAGTCTAATTATTTTAAATCTTACCAGTGTTATTTTATGTGATAATAACTCTGGAAAGCTTCAATGAATCCCGGAGATTAAAACAGAGAGTTATGTCACAAAAAATAATTACTTCATAACATTTTCCACATGTCTACCTTACTTCAGAAAATTTTTGAAACATCATTTTTTTTTGTTATAAAGTTAGAAGGGTTTAAATTTGATCAGCAATTTCTAATTTTCCAACAAAACTTAGAAAACCATTTTGTAAGGGACCACATCACATTTGAAGTGACTTTGGGGTCTTGTATGCTAGAAAATACCCAAAAGTGACACCATTCTAAAAACTGCACCTATCAAAGTCCCCAAAACCACATTGAAAAGCACCCTTCAGGTGCTTCTAAATAATTAATGCAATGTTGAAGGAAAAAAAATATTTCACTTTTTTCACAAAATTTAAATTTAGACCCAATTTTTTTTATTTTTACAAGGGCAAAAGGGCAAAATGGACCCAAAAAATTGTTGGGCAATTCCTCCTGAGTATGCTGATACCCAATATGTGGGGTAAAAATTACTGTAGAAATATATATAGAGAAATATAGAAATATATTGTGCCATCATTTTATTATATTTATATAGTATTCTGTCCTCTCTTTATATCAGAATTTGTATGCCACCTTATTATATTGATAATATGTATGGATTTTATGTGTACCAACATGATTTGATATTATGGCACATTTTGTACGTTCAGATACCTCCGCTTTGTTTATATGCGGCCGTGCGCGTGCACGCTGTTGTCGCCCGCTTCCGGCATTCAGTCGGGCGTCTTTATTAGCCTCCTGTGTGTGACCTAGGTGAATTCTTCACCGGCGCATGCGCAGTGATGCCTGACGCTCTGTCTGGATGCTAGGACCTGCGGGGATTCACTGCACACGCGACAACAGTGCCGCTTCTCATAGGGTGATCACAACCATGTGATACACCCTGTGACCCATTGTCATGGCAATATAAGGTCCTTCTATTCACACTTACATCACACCCCCTGAGGAAGTGTCTGGTATAGACACAAACGTACGTCGGGGTCACCCGCCATCATTTGGGGCTCACAACCATCTGAGTAGTGTTGTGCACTGGGCCTAGTAAGTTTTGCCCTTAATTTATGATACAGTCCCTTTACTCTGAGGATCTCCAGCTGGGCTTGATCTATGTTGATTTACCCTGACCTTTTTTTTTGCCTTTACTTTTGGCTTTAAACCTTGCTATAGAGCTCCCGCTGCTTCTGTGGATCCCCGCATTGTTATACAATACTTGGGCTTTATTTATTGTGCCTTATTTTTGGCTCTACTTACCTAGCACATGGACAAGCATTCAAATGTAAATCAGATAGATGTACTACCTCTGAACTCCCATGTGCACCTCACTTCCGTATGTACTTCCTTATCCTTGTCCTGATTGACAATTTTATTATATGTGTTTTTCTTTGATTTTTTAAAATAAATTTTGTACTTTCTTACTTATTTATTGGTTACTCCAGTTTTTCTCCTATTTATATAGTTACATTATGGAGTCAATAAAATATTGTGAATGTGGGTTGATACTACTTAGTATCCCCACTTTTGGCATATTAAATATGCAATGGGTTTTTTTTCTTCTGTGTCTACTGTTGTGAATTCCGCTCTTGGGCTCCCTCCGGTGGTTGTAAGTAGCATTTTTGTAAGTTCTGCTCTTGGGCTCCCTCCTGTGGTTTTGAGTGGTATGGCTGCTTCTTGGATTTAGCTTCAGCAGCTGTTTTCACTGATCGTCTTTCTGGCTCGGCTATATTAGTCTGGCCTTATCCCTCATTCAATGCCAGTTGTCAATTGTTCCTGCCTGGAGTCATTGCTCTTAGGATTTTCCTGACACTCTGACCAGTTCAGCAAAAGCTAAGTCCTTGCTTGTCCTTTTGCAGTTCACTTGTTGTGGACTTTGTTGTTCAGCACTTTCTATGTTTTCTTCATTTGTCCAGCTTATCAGTATGGATCTATTCAGCTAGGCTGGAAGCTCTGGGCAGCAGAGTTTGCCCTCCACACCTTTAGTCAGGTGTGGAGATTTTTGCATTCCTCTGCGGTGGACTTTTTCTAGTTTTTATTACTGACCGCACAGCTTTCTGTCCTGTACTATTTCTACCTAGCTAGAAGTGGCCTCCTGTGCTTAATCTTGTTTCATACTACGTATGTCATTTCATTCTCCTCTCACAGTCATTACTTGTGGGGGGCTAATCTATCCTTTGGGATTTTCTCTGAGGCAAGATAGTTTTCCTGCTTCTATCTTTAGGGGTAGTTAGCTCTTAGGCTGTGACGAGATGCCTAGGCAGAGATAGGAGCATTCCACGGCTACTTCTAGTGTTGTGTCGAGCTTAGGGACTGCGGTCAGTATAGTTACCACCTGCTCAGAGCTAGTCGCATGTCGCTCCTTAATCACCAGACCATAACAGTCTACATACAGTACATACTACATACATACTACATACAAACATACATACATACTACATACATACAATACATTCATACATTACATACAATACATGCATACAGACATACAGTACATGAAACATAGAGTACATACGCACCATCAATTGTCACTTTGTTCCCCGAAGCCAGTGTCATCTGTAAAAAAATATGAAAATAACAAACAACCAATATACTCCCTGTCCGCAGAAATCCACAAGTGTCCCATGACGATCTCCCATGGAGAATGGCAGCATCAGCTGATTCGACTGCTCTCCAGGGGCTTCAGGAACACAATGATGGGAGGAAGGTATCCTTCCGCACTGAATTCCTCCGCCGCTGTAAAAAAAAGTCCTTAGTCTCACTTTTAGCATTGCTGTGTGAGAAATCTTCCCACGCAGCAATTGCCATAAAGTGAGACTTTGAACTATAGTACCCTCAGTGATTGCACTGCAGGAGCCATTGTCTCCTGTCAGTGTGTCACTAAGGTTCTATAGAGCAGTGACATCACCCGATATCACTGTTCTATAGGGGAGATCATCGTGGGACACTCGTTATTAATTGGACTACGGCGGACAGGTAGTATACGGTTTATTATTTTACGTTTTTTGCAGGCGCTGAAGTATGGTAAGTATGGTTAAATGAAGAATTTATTACTATTGGATTAATAATGGATAGGAGTCTTATTGACGCCTCTCTGTTATTAACCCGGCTTAATGTCATCTTACAATAGCAAGGTGACATTAACCCCTTATTACCCCATATCCCACCACTACACGGGAGTGGAAAGAGAGGGGCTAAGTGCCAGATTTGGCGCATCTTACAGATGCGCCATTTCTGGGGCGGCTGTGGACTGGTATTTGTAGCCGGGGGGCCAATATCCATGGCCCCTCTCTAGGCTATGAATATCAGCCCACAGCTGTCTGCGTAGCCTTTCTGGCTATAAAATATAGGGGGACCCCACATCATTTTTTGGGGGGTCCCCCTATTTTAATTGCCAGTAAAGGAGAGAAAGGAGTGGGCATTTGGATTTGGAAGTGCAGAATTTGCTGGCTTTCTTTTGGAGGGTGAGATGCCATAGCAATTTTTAGAATCTTTGGACTATCAGAAATTTCTCAGCCTTTGAGCAGGGACATCAGTAATGTTACTGCAGTTCGTAGGCGCCCTCACACAGAGCATCCCATGAGAACTGCTACCTGTGACCTGCGGTAACTTAATTACGCCACCACTCGTCACTGCAGCTGGAAATTTCTCATGGTTCTCTCTGTGTTATGGCTGGCATGCTAAGTGATCACATTACTGATGTTCCTGCTTAACACACCATCTGGATGTAGCAGAGATGAGGATCATCGTGGGACTGCCTTATTATGGAATTATGGTGAACAGGTCAGCATAACTTTGTTTTCTATGGGAATAAATAGCTAAAAGAGGGTTAAGGAGTATTTTTTTCAATTGACGGACTTTTCTCAGTGTGTCTATTACTTTTCACTACAGGCTTAGTAATGGAGATGTCTGATAGACACTTCTCCATTACTAATCACTGGGCTTGATGTCAGCGGACATAAAGCAGCTGACATCAACCCCAAAACTATTGCCCCACATGCCAATGCATCAGGGCAAGTGGAAAGAGCCGAGGCTAAACAACAGAATTGGCGCATCCAATGGATGTGCCATTTCTGAGGCACCTGAGGGCTAATGTACAGTATTTAGTCTGGCCCCTTCCCAGCCTATTAATATCAGCTTGCAGCTGTTTTTTTTAGCCTTTGCTGGTTATTAAATATAGGGTGCACATAATATTTTTTGGGTCCTTTTTAAATGACCAGTAAAGGCTAAATAAACAGCTGTGAGCTGTTATTAATAGCCTGGGACCCTTTATGGCTATTGGCCCCTTCCCAGAATATTAACACCAGCCCCCAACTATTTGCTGTCCCTCAGCTGGTTAGGAAAAATAAGGGGGACCATACGCTATTCTTTGCAAAAATTAGTTTATTTATTGCATGCTATTCAATGACGATGGGTGCTGACTCCAACTCTCATCAGCATTGCCTGGTAGCGCTGATCACAGTTAGACCAAGCGATGACAATGGGAGTTGGATTCAGCACCCAGCACCTGGGAACAGTGCTAACTGTACAGCTTTTCCCACAGGCTGGTACGTGGCACACTGATGACACACGGATGACATCCATGTGTCATCAGTGTGCACATGTGGGATGTATTGTGAACTATGATGCCAGCAAAAACGAACATGTCTACATGTTTTGCACACAGATACACAGTCTGTGGGAACATACTGACATATGCGCAGACCCATAGATTTGAATAGGTCTACACATGTGTCTCCAGTATGTGTGGAAACTGTCCCCATATATACCATAGACAATGATGTCTGAAGGGGGCCTAAAGCAGTAGTGTGGGTGAGGTCAGTTTTTTCAGCTTTCTTTTATGCTGTACCTAGGAACGCTGATTGTGTTACCCAGTAAAACTAACTGATACATCACTGGAATCAGGGTCTCTTACCCTACATTATGCTTCTATGAGATGAGGTGGTAAAAACCTGGTGAAAGATTCTCTTTTATAGGTGCATGCCTCCCAATGAATTAGGCATATCTTACTCTAGCGGTACCTTCATTAAGACTGATTTGCAGAATGCCAGTCTGAATTAAATGAACCCTTAACATTAAATACTAGATGGTGGCCCAATTCTAATGCATTGGGTATTCTAGAATATGTATGTAGTTTATTTATGAAGATTTTAGAATAATACATTGAATACACAGGATTTGGCCGGCCGCAACCAATTAGCGAAGCGTGGTTCAAATCCCACGCCAATTCGCGACCGGACTGCGCCTGTCACTGATTGTTCGCGGCCGACCACATAGTATATAGCACAGCCACATAGTATATAACAGCCAACATAGTAAATAGCACAGCCACATAGTATATAGCACAGCCCATTGAGTGTATAACAGCCGACATAGCATATAACACAGCCACATAGTTTATAACAGCCCACGTAGCATATAGCACAGCTCACGTAGTATATAACAGCCCACGCATGCAGTATATAACAGAAGCCACGTAGTGTATAACAGAGGCCACGTAGTGTATAGCACAGCCCACGAAGTATATAGCACAGCCACATAGTATATTGCACAGCCCACACAGTATATTGCACAGCCCACGCAGTATATTGCACAGCCCACGTAGTCCATTGCACAGCCCACATAGTACATTGCACAGCCCATGTAGTACATTGCACAGCCCTCATAGTACATTGCACAGCCCACATAGTATATTGCACAGCACACGTAGTATATAGCACAGCCCACGCAGTACATTGCACAGCCCACACAGTATATTGCACAGCCCACATAATATATTGCACAGCCCATGTAGTATATAGCACAGCCCACGTAGTACATTGCACAGCCCGCATAGTATATTGCACAGCCCACATAGTGTATAGCACAGCCCACGTAGTGTATAGCACAGCCCACATAGTATATTGCACAGCCCACGTAGTATATAGCACAGCCCACGTAGTATATTGCACAGCAGACGCAGTATATTGCACAGCCCACTCAGTATATTGCACAGCCCACGCAGTATTTTGCACAGCCCACATAGTGTATAGCACAGCCCATGTAGTGTATAGCACAGCCCACATAGTATATTGCACAGCCCACGTAGTATATTGCACAATGCACAGTCCACATAGTGTATAGCACAGCCCAAGTAGTGTATAGCACAGCCCACGCAGTATATAGCACAGCCCATATAGTATATTGCACAGCCCATGTAGTATATTGTACAGCCCATGTAGTGTATAGCACAGCCCACGTAGTATATTGCACAGATCACGTAGTATATAGCAATGTGGGCATCATATCCCTGTTAAAAAAAGAATTAAAATAAAAAATAGTTATCTACTCACCTTCCTTCGGCTCCCGGAACCAAGCGAAACATTTACCGATGCTCCTCGCGCGCTCAGGTCTCTCGTGAGATGATCACGTGATGGTCTCGTGAGATGATCATGTCGCAGTCTCGCGAGACCGCTACGTCATCATTAGGGATGAGCGACCTTTACTTTTATAGGATCGGGTCGGGTTTCACGAAACCCGACTTTTTCAAAAGTCGGGTCGAGTGAAATCGGCCGATCCTATAAAAAAGTCGGAATATAATATAATATATAATATATAATATATAATATGTATATATATAATATAATATAATAGGAATATACTCACCCTCGGAAGCGCCCTGCTTCCTTCCGACAGCCTTCCTTCCTAAGAATCAGCGCTTGAAGGACCTTCGGTGACGTCACGGCTTCTGATTGGTCACGTGAGCGGTCACATGGGCGGCCGCGCGGCCAATCACAAGCCGCGACGTCACTGCGACGTCACCGCCAGGTCCTGGAAGGCTGATTCTAAGGAAGGAAGACTGCCGGTTAGTACCAGGGCGCGTCAGAGCGTAAGTATTGCGATATTTTTTATTTTAATTCTTTATTTTACACTTTAATCTGAATTCCGATACCAATTCCCGATATCTTAAACATATCGGGAATCGGTATCGGAATTCCGATTCCAGATTCAAAAGATCGCCGACTTCATGGCCGACCCCACACTGGGGTCGGGTCGGGTTTCATGAAACCCGACCTTGCCAAAAGTCGGCGACTTTTGAAAAATCTCGACCCATTTCGCTCAACCCTAGTCATCATGCATGGACCGGCCACTGGAGCATCGCAAGCAGCGGGAAAGGCCTGGGCTGGATCCGGAAGGTGAGTATATAATGATTTTTTATTATTTTTAACATTAAATCCCGCGCCAATGTTGCTGATTGGTCGCGCCGGCTGGGCGTGAGCAATCAGCGAAGCGGGACTAAAATCCCACGGCAATGTTACTGATTGGTTGCGAGCAATCAGCGAAGTGGGATTTTAATCTTGCGCCAATGGCTCTGATTGGTCGCGCGTGCCCGCTGGGCACAACCAATCAGCGAAGCGGGATTTAAATCCTGCGCCAATGTCACTGAATGGTAATGCTGGCTGGGCGCGAGCAATCAGTGAAGCGGGATTTAAATCCCACGCCAATGTTGCTGATTGGTCGCGCGGAATTTAAATCCCACGGCAATGGCGCTGATTGGTCGCTGCCGGCTGGGCGCGACCAATCAGCGAAGCGGAATTTAAATCCCGCCAATGGCGCTGATTGGTAGACGAACTTTAACCCCTTTACCCCCATGGGTGGTTTGCACGTTAATGACCGGGCCAATTTTTACAATTCTGACCACTGTCCCTTTATGAGGTTATAACTCTGGAATGCTTCAACGGATTCCAGTGAATCTGACACTGTTTTCTCGTGACATATTGTACTTCATGACAATGGTGAAAATTCTTTGATAGTACCTGCGTTTATTTGTGAAAAAAACGGAAATTTGGCGAAAATTATGAAAATTTCGCAATTTTCCAACTTTGAATTTTTATGCAATTAAATCACAGAGATATGTCACACAAAATACTTAATAAGTAACATTTCCCACATGTCTACTTTACATCAGCACAATTTTGGAACCAAAATTTTTTTTGTTAGGGAGTTATAAGGGTTAAAAGTTGACCAGCAATTTCTCATTTCTACAACACCATTTTTTTTAAAGACCACATCTCATTTGAAGTCATTTTGAGGGGTCTATATGATAGAAAATACCCAAGTGTGACACCATTCTAAAAACTACACCCCTCAAGGTGCTCAAAACCACATTCAAGAAGTGTATTAACCCTTCTGGTGCTTCACAGGATTTTTTTGAATGTTTAAATAAAAATGAACATTTAACTTTTTTTCACAAAACATTTAATTCAGCTCCAATTTGTTTTATTTTACCAAGGGTAACAGGAGAAAATGGACCACAAACATTGTTGTACAATTTGTCCTGAGTACGCCAATACCCCACATGTGGGGGTAAACCACTGTTTGGGCGCATGGCACAGCTCGGAAGCGAAGGAGCGCCATTTGACTTTTCAATGCAAAATTGACTGGAATTGAGATGGGACGCCATGTTTAGTTTGGAGAGCCCCTGATGTGCCTAAACATTGAAACCCCCCACAAATGACACCATTTTGGAAAGTAGACCCCCTAAGGAACTTATCTAGATGTGTGGTGAGCACTTTGACCCACCAAGTGCTTCACAGAAGTTTATAATGTAGAACCGTGAAAATAAAAAATCATATTTTTTCACAAAAATTATCTTTTCGCCCCCAATTTTTTATTTTTCCAAGGGTAAGAGAAGAAATTGGACCCCAAAAGTTGTTGTACAATTTGTCCTGAGTACGCTGATACCCCATATATGGGGGTAAACCACTGTTTGGGTGGATGGGAGAGCTCGGAAGGGAAGGAGCACCGTTTGACTTTTCAATGCAAAATTGACAGGAATTGAGATGGGACACCATGTTGCGTTTGGAGAGCCACTGATGTGCCTAAACATTGAAACCCCCCACAAGTGACACCATTTTGGAAAGTAGACCCCCTAAGGAACTTATCTAGTGGTGTGGTGAGCGCTTTGACCCACCAAGGGCTTCACAGAAGTTTATAATGCAGAACCGTAAAAATAAAAAATCATATTTTTTCACAAAAATTATATTTTCGCCCCCAATTTTTTATTTTCCCAAGGGTAAGAGAAGAAATTGGACCCCAAAAGTTGTTGTACAATTTGTCCTGAGTGCGCTAATACCCCATATGTGGGGGTAAACCACTGTTTGGGCGGATGGGAGAGCTCGGAAAGGAAGGAGCGCCGTTTGACTTTTCAATGCAAAATTGACAGGAATTGAGATGAGACGCCATGTTGCGTTTGCAGAGCCCCTAATGTACCTAAATAGTAGAAACCCCTCACAAGTGACACGATTTTGGAAAGTAGACCCCCTAAGGAACTTATCTAGATGTGTGGTGAGCGCTTTGACCCACCACGGGCTTCACAGAAGTTTATAATGGAGAGCCGTAAAAATAAAACAAAACTTTTTTCCCACAAAAATTATTTTTTATCCCCCAGTTTTGTATTTTCCCGAGGGTAACAGGAGAAATTGGACTCCAAAATTTGTTGTCCAATTTGTCCTGAGTGCGCTGATACCCCATATGTGGGGGGAAACCACTGTTTAGGCGCATGGGAGGGCTCGGAAGGGAAGGAGTGCCATTTGAATGCAGACTTAGATGGAATGGTCTGCAGGTGTCACATTGCGTTTGCAGGGCCCCTAATGTACCTAAACAGTAGAAACCCCCCACAAGTGACACCATTTTGGAAAGTAGACCCCCTAAGGAACTTATCTAGATGTGTGTTGAGTGCTTTGACCCACCAAGGGCTTCACAGAAGTTTATAATGGAGAGCCATAAAAATAAAACAAACATTTTTTCCCACAAAAATTTTTTTTTAGCCCCCAGTTTTGTATTTTCCCGAGGGTAACAGGAGAAATTGGACCCCAAAATTTGTTGTGCAATTTGTCCTGAGTGCGCTGACACCCCATATGTGGGGGAAACCACTGTTTGGGCGCATGGGACGGCTCTGAAGGGAAGGAGTGCCATTTGAATGCAGACTTAGATGGAATGGTCTGCAGGTGTCACATTGCGTTTGCAGAGCCCCTAATGTACCTAAACAGTAGAAACCCCCCACAAGTGACACCATTTTGGAAAGTAGACCTCCTACGGAACTTATCTAGATGTTTGGTGAGCGCTTTGACCCATCAAGGGCTTCACAGAAGTTTATAATGGAGAGCCGTAAAAATAAAACAAAAATTTTTTCCCACAAAAATTATTTTTTAGCCCCCAGTTTTGTATTTTCCCGAGGGTAATAGGAGAAATTGGACCCCAAAATTTGTTGCTCAATTTGTCCTGAGTGCGCTGATACCCCATATGTGGGGGGGAACCACTGTTTGGGCGCATGGAAGGGCTCGGAAGGGAAGGAGCTCCATTTGGAATGCAGACTTAGATGGAATGGTCTGCAGGTGTCACATTGTATTTGCAGAGCCCCTAATGAACCTAAACAGTAGAAACCCCCCACAAGTGACACCATTTTGGAAACTAGACCCCCTAAGGAACCCATCTAGATGTGTTGTGAGAGCTTTAAGCCCCCAAGTGTTCCACTACAGTTTGTAACGCAGAGCCGTGAAAATTAAAAAAAAAATCTTTCCCCCCAAAATTATTTTTTAGCCCCCAGTTTTGTATTTTCCCGAGGGTAAGAGGAGAAATTCGACCCCAAAAGTTGTTGTCCAATTTGTCCTGAGTACGCTGATACCCCATATGTTGGGGGGAACCACCGTTTGGGCGCATGGGAGGACTCGGAAGGGAAGGAGTGCCATTTGGAATGCAGACTTAGATGGAATGGTCTGCAGGCGTCACATTGCATTTACAGAACCCCTAATGTACCTAAACAGTAGAATCCCCCCACAAGTGACCCCATATTGGAAACTAGACCCCCCAGGGAACTTATCTAGATGTGTTGTGAGAACTTTGAACCCCCAAGTGTTTCACTACAGTTTATAACGCAGAGCCATAAAAATAAAAAATCTTTTTTTTCCCACAAAAATTATTTTTTAGCCCCCAGTTTTGTATTTTTCCAAGGGTAACAGGAGAAATTGGACCCCAACAGTTGTTGTCCTATTTGTCCTGAGTACGCTGATACCCCATATGTTGGGGTAAACCCCTGTTTGGGCACACGAGAGAGCTCGGAAGGGAAGAAGCACTGTTTTACTTTTTCAACGCAGAATTGGCTGGAATTGAGATCGGACGCCATGTCGCGTTTGGAGAGCCCCTGATGTGCCTAAACAGTGGAAACCCCCCAATTATAACTGAAACCCTAATCCAAACACACCCCTAACCCTAATTCCAACGGTAACGCTAACCACACCTCTAACCCTGACACACCCCTAACCCTAATCCCAACCCTATTCCCAACTGTAAATGTAATCTAAACCCTAACTGTAACTTTAGCCCCAACCCAAACTGTAGCCCTAGCCCTAACCCTAGCCCTAACCCTAGCCCTAACCCTAGCCCTAGCCCTAACCCTAACCCTAGCCCTAACCCTAGCCCTAACCCTAACCCTAGCCCTAACCCTAACCCTAGCCCTAACCCTAACCCTAACCCTAGCCCTAGCCCTAACCCTAACCCTAGCCCTAACCCTAGCCCTAACCCTAACCCTAGCCCTAACCCTAGCCCTATCCCTAGCCCTAACCCTAGCCCTAGCCCTAATGGGAAAATGGAAATAAATACATTTTTTTAATTTTTCCCTAACTAAGGGGGTGATGAAGGGGGGGGTTTGATTTACTTTTATAGCGGGTTTTTTAGCGGATTTTTATGATTGGCAGCCGTCACACACTGAAAGACGCTTTTTATTGCAAAAAATATTTTTTGCATTACCACATTTTGAGAGCTATAATTTTTCCATATTTTGGTCCACAGAGTCATGTGAGGTCTTGTTTTTTGCGGGACGAGTTGACGTTTTTACTGGTAACATTTTCGGGCACGTGACATTTTTTGATCGCTTTTTATTCCGATTTTTGTGAGGCAGAATGACCAAAAACCAGCTATTCATGAATTTCTTTTGGGGGAGGCGTTTATACCGTTCCGCGTTTGGTAAAATTGATAAAGCAGTTTTATTCTTCGGGTCAGTACGATTACAGCAACACCTCATTTATATCATTTTTTTATGTTTTGGCGCTTTTATATGATAAAAACTATTTTATAGAAAAAATAATTATTTTTGCATCGCTTTATTCTCAGGACTATAACTTTTTTATTTTTTTGCTGATGATGCTGTATGGTGGCTCGTTTTTTGCGGGACAAGATGATGCTTTCAGCGGTACCATGGATATTTATATCTGTCCTTTTGATCGCGTGTTATTCCACTTTTTGTTCAGTGGTATGATAATAAAGCGTTGTTTTTTGCCTCGTTTATTTTTTTCTTTTCTTATGGTATTTACTGAAGGGGTTAACTAGTGGGCCAGTTTTATAGGTCGGGTTGTTACGGACGCGGCGATACTAAATATGTGTACTTTTATTGTTTTTTTTTTATTTATTTAGATAAAGAAATGTATTTATGGGAATAATATTTTTTTTTTCTTTTCATTATTTAGGAATATTTTTTTTTATTTTTTTTTACACATTTGGAAATTTTTTTGTTTTACTTTTTTACTTTGTCCTAGGGGGGGACATCACAGATCGGTGATCTGACAGTGTGCACAGCACTCTGTCAGATCACTGATCTCACTTAGAGCAGTACAGCCTTCACAGTGCCTGCTCTGAGCAGGCTCTGTGAAGCCACCTCCCTCCCTGCAGGACCCGGATCCGCGGCCATCTTGGATCCGGGTCTGGAGCAGGCAGGGAGGGAGGTAAGACCCTCGCAGCAATGCGATCACATCGCGTTGCTACGGGGGGCTCAGGGAAGCCCGAAGGGAGCCCCCTCCCTGCGCGATGCTTCCCTGCACCGCCGGCACATCGCGATCATCTTTGATCATCGCGCTGTGCCAAGGGTTAATGTGCCGGGAGCGGTCCGTGACCGCTCCTGGCACATAGTGCCGGATGTCAGCTGCGATAGGCAGCTGACACCCGGCCACGATCGGCCGCGCTCGTGCTGGACGTACTATCCCGTCCGTGGTCATAGGGGCCCATCCCACCTCGACGGGATAGTACGTCCGATGTCAGAAAGGGGTTAAAAGTAAAACTGTCTTTGTGGCCCCCAGTAAAGAATTATGTCACCACTTTGATCAAAATAAATAAATATGGAAATAAAACTGCAGTGTCAAATGTGTTCATCACAATTTTTTTTCTTTTTGCAAATTTCTTAAATTTGTCCTTATGTGTGGATACTTATTGATTATATCATATCATAAAAGCAAACTACATAACACTTATGGATATATCCAACATGCACCAGATTTCTGCAATATAAAAGCTTCTAATTTCAGCTTTATTTAGCAAAATGTTTGTTACTTTTGGCCTTTTTACGTTAGCGTTTTAACTTTCCTGAGAAGTGCGTCGAGAAGGAGGTAAGGATTTGCAGGCACTGTACTGTGTAAGGAGGGTGCCTCTGACTGCAATGCCCCCTCACCCTTATTCCCTTAAGCTTTCAGATCACGCTGCTTCCCTCTTGCCAACTAGCCAATGGGGTGAGGGGGCGGGGTTTAAATTTGTAGGGCCAATGGAAGGGGTGGAAAGTACATTACAGCCTTCAGGAAATATATATATATAGTGGCTCGTTGCCGCCTTCTCCTCATCTTCACCCTCTGTTTTGGGTCCCGGAGGTGCTTGCTACTGGCAGTGTCTGGTGTAAGTATTATGCCAGACCCTCTGATGGAGGCCCTGCATGCCAGGATAGGGGGTGGGTTTAAGCCAGTGTGGTTCCCTGCATATACCAGTATGTTTACACTGCTGATCTATATGGCATGTTTTCCTCTTGGATTAACCCTTATTGTACTACTGTCTGTATAGATCTTGGTATGTAGTTAGCCCACTATGTATTACCTGGCAGCACATACTTAGATTATATCAGCGCTCACCTCCCGGCGCACCCAGAAGTCCCAGCCCGGTCACATTCATAGTGACCCACTGCTCACAGATACCCATGTTTCCTCGGCACATATCGTCACCAAGAGGCGGGGTTTCGACACAGAGGCATGTGGTCCTTGAGGCGCTCCCACCCTCCAGCACTACTCAGAGAGAGCTCTCCTGCTCTGACAAGAAGCTCACGCTGGTGCAATCTTTCTAAGAAAGGCCCGCCTACGAAGCTCTTGCCCCATTCTCCTCACACACTGAGGTGAATCAACAGGACGGCGGGAACAGTGAAGCAGTGGTGCCGTTGTTCTTCCCGGCGACCCCCCGGCAGCCTCTGCAGGTACACTGAAGCCCCCTCAATCAGCTGGCCAGGTTGCTGTGCAAACAGTATCACACTGCACCTCTGTCCCTGCAGTGGCTGCCATGGGTTCTAGGAACAACATAGCGTCGTCAGGCTCCACAGATGAGCCAATTAACCCCTCATAGGAATATAGTAAAGGCACCCCTTCAAATTTTGTGCAGCAATACGCAGCCCCTGTACAGACTAGTGCAGATTTTGCTGTAGCTAGCCAGTCTTTTAGAGCCCCAATACAGTTTAGCCAGTCTTATGAGGCTGTAATCCCAACAGCACCCCTTTTGCCCTGTGAAGCTCAGGCGCAAATGCAACCATTATCCACTCCTGTGACTACCCTGGCAGTTTCCAATTTACATACAGATCTCACCCCGAAGGATAATGCTATTGCAGCCCACCATCATGAAGAGAGGAATGACAGGCGTAGGTGCCATAGATCATACTCATCTTCTCACTCATCCTCATATTCACACCATGGTCACCTTACTTCTGACCGGCATTAGAGGAATTCTACACACTCATGCCGAAGATCAAGATCAAAGAAATGTCATAGATCTCAGTCCTGGAGACACCGCTCACCATCATCATCATCTGTGATGTTCAGCGGGTCTGCGAGCCCTGATCGTGCGTCAGGCCCTCCCCATGATATTCGGGATTCCATCAATGGGAGTCCCTCCTCCAGCCGCAGTTGTGGTGAGTGTACTTTATCAAGTGGTCAACATACTATTGCTCTAGTTACCGCCCTTAAGGCCTTGTTAGATCATAGACCTGATTCAGGTAATACAGTAGGAGACACTAATAAATTCAACCCCCCCTTAGCTAGCGTGCATAAAGATGCTTTTTATTGCAGAGTTATTGCGCTTGGATCTTATTTAGATAAAGACACTAATTAAAATTTGGAGTAATGATTATATTGACATATGGTCCCTGATATCAGTTGATCAGCATACTATTGATAAGGAAAGAAGAACAGCGGAAAGGGTGTTTCACAGGACCAAGCATAAGGCTGCCAAAATGATAAATAATTGGTTGCAAGCATTAGCAGTATTGGGTTGTGCTATGGGTCAGAGGCACCCGGACCGCTGTTCGGAACTATTCATATATCAAGATATGATATATACCTCTTATAGAGTAGATGGAGGCACAGCCTGGGGGCAGTATGATGAGGAATTCAGGAGACAGTAGGCCCTCTAGCCAGAGATTGGTTGGGGGGTAAAAGCAACCGATGTATGATTGCGTCTAATGTTATCACAAAAACAGTTCCCCTTTTCAACAGCGACTACTGGACAACCATCAACAGGCCAAAATTCAGTGGTCGTACGCAGACCTGGTGCCTGATGGTTGTTTAATGAAGGGCATTGCTGGTTTTATGGCTTGTGCAGATTCAAGCACGAATGCTCTGCTTGCGGAGGATCCATCTTGCCATACGGTGCACTCGCCCGGAAAGAAAATTACCAACGAAATCCCAGCAAACTGATCGCAAGGACGCTGGTGAGCATAGTCGAGATGGGCCCGTGGCTAGACCAGTAACATAAATAGGACGCGGAGGGCCAATTACTCTTTGAATTTACATATGGGTTGTTCATTCCTTTTAAACTTCTCCGGTTATTAACTATGTAAAAAAATTTGTAATCTGCAATTCAGAACCTAGATATCCTTCGTGAAAAGATCAATAAAGAAGTAGCTTTAGGTAGAATTACCAGTCCATTTCAAGCCCCTCCATTTCAAAATTTTAGGGTTTCACCTCTGGGGGTCATACCAAAGAAAGAACCAGGCACATTTTGTGTTATTCATCACCTGTCATACCCTAAAGGGAATTCGGTCAATGATGGAATTTCGCTTGAGGACGCTGCAGCGTCTTACGCTTCCTTTGATAGAGCAGTGAAGATGGTCAGGGAGGCTGGAGCTGGGCTTGGCTTGTGACGTCTGATATTGACTCTGCATTTCGCTTATTACCCGTGCTTTCTGATTGTTTTCACCTATTAGGATGCCGTGTTGACGATAAATACTACTACTACGATATGTACTTCCCTATGGGTTGTTCTATCTCATGCTACTACTTTGAACTATTTAGTTCCTTCCTAGATTGGGTAGTGAAGTATGAAATGGGCAGCACTACTGTCACTCACTATTTGGATGATTTTTTATTTGTAGGCCCCAAAAATTCAGATTTATGCCACAAGTTGATCAGTAAATTTAAAACGATCTTGAGCTAATTTGGCATTCCTTTTTTGGGGCGAAAAGACGATTGGCCCGGTTCAAACACTGTCATTTCTAGGTATAGAAATTGATACTGTAGCAATGGTTTTTCGCTTGCTAGTTATGCCAGTAGGCAGAGTCTTTTCACATAGGTTGTCCTTATCAACAAAAGGATTGTCACATCCTAACCACAGATTACAGTAAGGATTACCAGGCCCATGCTGTCAGATTTAGATGTGTGAAAGACTTTCCTGCGGTTTTACAATGGTCACACATGCTTCACATTGCCAGAAATGTTGAGCCTAGATTTAAAATTATTTACAGATGCTGACAATTCTGTGGGTTTCATAGCAATTTTTGAAAGCCCATGGTGCAGGGACAAATGGCCAGAATCTTGGAAGACCCAGGGACTCTGTCAAGATCATATTTTTTGCAAACTTTTTCCTATAGTAGCGTCGGTTGAAATTTGGGGTACTGGTTTGTCCAATAGAAAAATTTGCTTTTAGACAAAAATTGCGAAGGTCACACATTGTATAAATTACATGAGTTCAAAGTCTCTTCCTGTATTGAGTCTTCTCTGCTGATTGGCTTTGTTATGTCTAAAATTCAATATCTGGCCCCGGGTTCAGCATTTGCCAGTACAGGATAACATACTTTCTAACGTGTTGACACAGTTTGATTGGCAGGTCTTCAAGAATATCTTTCCCAATGCTCAACAGGCAGGTTTGCATTGACCTCTTTCCCCCTGGGATGTGGTAGCAAGCAACTGATGCTGCTATTTCGTTCGTCGGTTGCCCCATCAACCTGGCAAGCGTATGGTAAGACATGGGGGGAGTGGTGCCTATTGATAAGGGGCAGACCAGTACATGGTTCTGATTGGGCTAGATTGGAAGTAACTATTAAATTCATCACACAGCTTAGGAACAAGGGTATATCGGGCACATCTGCACAGTAGTGACTTTCGGGGCTAGCATTTTATTTTCAATTATTAGGCTGGGTTGATGTAACAAAAACATTCATTATTATACAGGCGATGAAACAGTGGAAAAGAGTGCAACCTAGCATTGAATGCAGATGTCTTGCTTCCTTAGTTTTATTAAGTCGCATCGTAGGTTTTTCAATTTTTACATGTAGCTCCCAATTCGAATCACTGCTAATATCTGCCACATTTGGTTTAGCCTTTTTTTGTGCACTTCGTATCAGCGAACTCGTACCTCAGTCAAAGACCAGCACAGGAGGAGGGCTATTATACAATGATGTAGTACTATTGAACGATGCGATATGCCTTTGCATCTGCAAATCAAAAACAGATCCATCAGGCAGGGGTACTTGGTTGCTGATACATCCTTCAAAAGGTGCAGCTTGTCCTATTAGATTAATTAATGCTTATTTAGCAGTTAGGCATGGCGGGATGTTTTTCTTGACACTCTTAGACAGGTCACCTCTAACGAGGTACCAATTTCAAGCCATATTCTGTAAATGTTTAGCGGCTGCAGGGGTGTCAGCAAAGGATTACAGGACACACTAATTTCGTATAGGTGCAGCCACAGAAGCCGCTAAAGCGGGTTTACCTGATTCAGAAGTACAGAGGATAGGCCGATGGCGCATGTTTTTCTAGATATATCAGGCCCGATTTGTTAAATTAATGCTGTTACTTTTATCCACAGATTCCAGCAGTCCAACAGTTGGGTTGTTGGGTCATTCCTACATATTTGGGCAGGTAAACGAGCCAAATATCATCCAGGAGGGAGGAATTTAAGATTTAGAGGTGTGAACTTTATGTGGCGTGTTATTAGATGATTACATTGGCCGCAAGTATTTCCCGAAATAATAGACATTGCAAGAGAGGTCAGGGGTCCTATAATTCTGGTTTTGCATGCGGGTGGGAATGACGTTTGCTTTTCCAAATTAGCTGAATTGATGACCATGATGATGTCAGATATACAGTACCTTGCAAAAGTATTCGGCCCCCTGAAACTTTTCAACCTTTTCCCACATATCATGCTTCAAACATAAAAATACCAAATGTAAATTTTTGGTGAAGAATCAGCAACAAGTGGAACACAATTTTGAAGTTGAACAAAATTTATTGGTTATTTTAAATTTTCGTGGAAATTCAAAAACTGAAAAGTGGGGCGTGCAATATTATTTGGCCCCTTTAACTTAATACTTTGTTGCACCACCTTTTGCTGCGATTACAGCTGCAATTCGCTTGGGGTATGTCTCTATCAGTTTTGTACATTGACAGACTGACATCCTTGCCCATTTTTCCTTGACAAACAGATCGAGCTCAGTGAGGTTTGATGGAGAACAGCAGTTTTCAGCTTTTTCCACAGATTCTCGATTGGATTGAGGTCTGGACTTTGACTTAGCCATTCTAACACCTGGATACGTTTATTTGTGAACCATTCCATTGTAGATTTTGCTTTATGATTGGGATCATTGTTTTGTTGGAAGACAAATCTCCGTCCCATTCTCAGGTCTTTTGCAGACTCCAACAGGTTTTCTTCAAGAATGTTCCTGTATTTGGCTCCATCTATCTTTCCATCAATTTTAACCATCTTCCCTCTCCCTGCTGAAGAAAAGCAGGCCCAAACCATGATGCTTCCATCACCATGCTTGACAGTGAGGATGGTGTGTTCCCTTTACGCTAAATATATCATTTGGCATTGTTGCCAAAAAGTTCGATTTTGGTTTCATCTGACCAGAGCACCTTCTTCCACATGTTTGGTGTGTCTTCCAGGTGGCTTGTTGCAAACTTTAAACTACACTTTTTATGGATATCTTTGAGAAATTGCTTTCTTCTTGCCACTCTTCCATAAAGGCCAGATTTGTGCAGTGTACGACTGATTGTTGTCCTATGGACAGACTGTCCTACCTCAGCTGTAGATCTCTACAGTGCATCCAGAGTGATTATCGGCCTATTGGCTGCATCTCTGAGTGATCAGTCTTCTCCTTCTTTGAGGTGAAAGTTTAACCCCTTTACCCCCAAGTGTGGTTTGCACGTTATGGACAGGGACAATTTTTACAATTCTGACCACTGTCCCTTTAGGAGGTTATAACTCATGCTTCAACGGATCCCAGTGGTTCTGACATTGTTTTCTCGGGACATATTGTACTTCATGATAGTCATAAAATTTCTTTGATATTACCTGTGTTTATTTGTGAAAAAAATGGAAATTTGGCGAAAATTTTGAAAATTTCGCAATTTTCCAACTTTGAATTTTTATGCAATAAATCACAGAGATATGTCACACAAAATACTTAATAAGTAACATTTCCCACATGTCTACTTTACATCAGCACAATTTTGGAACCAACATTTTTTTTTGTTAGGGAGTTATAAGGGTTAAAACTTGACCAGCAATTTCTCATTTTTCCAACACCATTTTATTTTAAGGACCACATCTCATTTGAAGTCATTTTGAGGGGTCTATATGATATAGCATTCCCAAGTGTGACACCATTCTTAAAACAGCACCCCTCATGGTGCTCAAAACCACATTCAAGAAGTTTATTAACCCTTCCGGTGTTTCACAGGAATTTTTGGAATGTTTAAATAAAAATTAACATTTAACTTTTTTTCACAAAAATTTAATTCAGGTCTAATTTGTTTTATTTTACCAAGGGTAACAGGAGAAAATGGACCCAAAACATTGTTGAACAATTTGTCCTGAGTGTGCCGATACCCCATATGTGGAGGTAAACAACTGTTTGGGCGCATGACAGAGCTCGGAAGCAAAGGAGCGCCATTTGACTTTTTAATGCAAAATTGACAGGAATTGAGATGGGACGCCATGTTGCGTTTGGAGAGCCACTGATATGCCTAAACATTGAAACCCCCCACAAGTGACACCATTTTGGAAAGTAGAC
This sequence comes from Ranitomeya imitator, assembly GCF_032444005.1. Classification (NCBI taxonomy): domain Eukaryota; kingdom Metazoa; phylum Chordata; class Amphibia; order Anura; family Dendrobatidae; genus Ranitomeya; species Ranitomeya imitator. The sequence goes on from NC_091284.1 coordinate 77,816,764, forward strand.
CCCCTAAGGAACTTATCTAGATGTGTGGTGAGCACTTTGACCCACCAAGGGCTTCACAGAAGTTTATGATGCAGAGCCATAAAAATAAAACAAAAATTTTTTCCCACAAAAATTATTTTTTAGCCCCCAGTTTTGTATTTTTCTGAGGGTAACAGGAGAAATTGGACCCCAAAAGTTGTTGTCCAATTTGTCCTGAGTGCGCTGATACCCCATATATGGGGGGGAACCACCGTTTGGGCGCATGGGAAGGCTCGCCATTTGGAATGCAGACTTAGATGGAATGGTCTGCAGGCGTCACATTGCGTTTGCAGAGCCCCTAATGTACCTAAATAGTAGAAACCCCCCACAAGTGACCCCATATCGGAAACTAGACCCCCAAGGAACTTATCTAGATGTGTTGTGAGAACTTTGAGCTCCCAAGTGTTTCACTACAGTTTATAACGCAGAGCCATGAAAATAAAAAATCTTTTTTTTTCCCACAAAAATTATTTTTTAGCCCCCAGTTTTATATTTTCCTGAGGGTAACAGGAGAAATTGGACCCCAAAAGTTGTTGTCCAATTTGTCCTGAGTACGCTGATACCCCATTTGTTGGGGTAATCTCCTGTTTGGGCACACAGGAGAGCTCGGAAGGGAAGGAGCACTGTTTTACTTTTTCAACGCAGAATTGGCTGGAATTGAGATCGGACGCCATGTCGCGTTTGGAGAGCCCCTGATGTGCCTAAACAGTGGAAACCCCCCAATTATAACGGAAACCCGAATCCAAACACGCCCCTAACCCTAATCCCAATGGTAACGCTAACCACACCTCTAACCCAGACACACCCCTAACCCTAATCCCAACCCTATTCCCAACCGTAAATGTAATCCAAACCCTAACCCTAACTTTAGCCCCAACCCTAACTGTAGCCTTAACCCAAGCCCCAACCCTAACCCTATCCCTATCCCTAACCCTAGCCCTATCCCTAACCCTAGCCCTAACCCTAGCCCTAGCCCTAACCCTAACCCTAGCCCTAGCCCTAACCCTAACCCTAGCCCTAACCCTAATGGGAAAATGGAAATAAATACATTTTTTATTTTTTTTTATTTTTTCCTAACTAAGGGGGTGATGAAGGAGGGTTTGATTTACTTTTATAGCGCTTTTTTATGATTGGCAGGCGACACACAGTGAAAGACGCTTTTTATTGCAAAAAATATTTTTTGCGTTGCCACATTTTGAGAGCTATAATTTTTCCATATTTCAGTCCACAGAGTCATGTCAGGTCTTGCTTTTTGCGGGACGAGTTGACGTTTTTATTGGTAACATTTTCGGGCATGTGACATTTTTTGATCGCTTTTTATTCCAATTTTTGTGAGGTAGGATGACCAAAAAACAGCTGTTCATGAATTTCTATTGGGGGAGGCGTTTATACCATTCCGCGTTTGGTAAAATTGATAAAGCAGTTTTATTCTTGGGTCAGTACGATTACAGCGATACCTCATATATATCTTTTTTTATGTTTTGGCGCTTTTATACGATAAAAACTATTTTATAGAAAAAATAATTATTTTTGCATCGCTTTATTCTGAGGACTATAACTTTTTTATTTTTTTGCTGATGATGCTCTATGGCGGCTCATTTTTTGTGAGACAAGATGACGCTTTCAGCAGTACCATGGATATTTATATCTGTCTTTTTGATCGCGAGTTATTCCACTTTTTGTTCGGCGGTATGATAATAAAGAGTTGTTTTTTGCCTTGTGTTTTTTTTTTCTTATGGTGTTTACTGAAGGGGTTAACTAGTGGGACAGTGTTATAGGTTGGGTCATTACGGACGTGGCGATACTAAATATGTGTACTTTTATTGTTTGATTTTTATTTAGATAAAGAAATGTATTTATGGGAATAATATATATTTTTTACTTTATTTAGAAATTTTTTTATTTTATTTTTTTTACACATGTGGAAATTTTTTTTTAACTTTTTTACTTTGTCCCAGGGGGGACATCACAGATCGCTGATCTGACAGTTTGCACAGGACTCTGTCAGATCACCGATCTGCCTGAGAGCACTGCAGGCTTCACAGTGCCTGCTCTGAGCAGGCACTTGGTAAGCCTCTTCCCTCCCTGCAGGAACCTGACGCCATGGCCATCTTGGATCCGGGCCTGCTACAGGGTGGGAGGTAAGGAGACCCTCACAGCAACGCGATCACATCGCGTTGCTGCGGGGGGCTCAGGGAACCACGCAGGGAGCCCCCTCCCTGCGCGATGCTTCCCTATACTGCCGGCACACCGCGATCATGCTTGATCGCGGTATGCTGGGGGTTGATGTGCCGGGAGCGGTCCGTGACCGCTTCTGGCACATAGCGCCGGATGTCAGCTGTGATAGTCAGCTGACACTCGGCCGCGCTCCCCCTGTGAGTGCCGCCGATCGCGCTGGACGTACTATTCCATCCATGGGAATTAAGGCCCACCCCACATGGACGGAATAGTTTGTCTGATGGCAGAAAAGGGTTAATGGGATGGCTGGGTCTTGGTAGATTTGCAGTGGTATGATACTCCTTCCATTTCAATATGATCACTTGCACAGTGCTCCTTGGGATGTTTAAAGTTTTGGAAATCATTTTGTATCCAATTTCGACTTTAAACTTCTCCACAACAGTATCACCTGCCTGTTGTGTTCCTTGGTCTTCATTACGCTCTCTGTGCTTCAAACAGAACCCGGAGACTATCACAGAGCAGGTGCATTTATACAGAGACTTGATTACACACAGGTGGATTATATTTATCATCATTAGGCATTTAGGACAGCATTGGGCCATTCAGAGATCCACAATGAACTTCTGAAGTGAGTTTGCTGCACTGAAAGTAAAGGAGACGAATAATATTGCACGCCCCACTTTTCAGTTTTTGAATTTCCACAAAAATTTAAAATAACCAATAAATTTCATTCCACTTCACAATTGTGTTCCACTTGTTGTTAATTCTTCACCAATAATTTACATTTGGTATCTTTATGTTTGAAGCATGATATGTGGGAAAAGGTTGAAAAGTTCCAGGGGGCTGAAAATTTTCACAAGACACTGTAGCATGTTTCCACAGTTTCTTTCAATAACTTGTTCTGGTTTGGTCCAAAATTGTGCCTCGGGGTATTTGGCAAGGAGCTAGTGATGGTTTGATTATTGAACAGAACAGGAGGACAATCAGTGCCCGAATATCAAAGTTTGTCAGGGAAAGATTTGGTGTGGTTGTAAGGCACAAACAACTCGAAAGGGATAATGTTGCTTTGTTGAGGCCAAATGGTGTACATCTAACAGATATCGGGCTTGATACTTTCCTATCTGGATTACAAGATGGCATCGAACAGGCATTGCTGTTGATGGGTGGGGGTCGGAGTCATGTGTGAGAACACATGATCCTCCGTGGCTGTAAAGAAAGAAAGGACACATGGGTACGGCTCGTCGGCTGACTTGCCTGTGAATATGCAACAGGGCATTTGGCGGCGAGCACAGTATTAATTAAATTTAAGTGCCTTTCTAATGGTTCAAGTTAAATAAGTTAATAAATCTTTTAATTTTATATAGCGCTAACATATTCCGCAGCGCTTTACATTTTGCACACATTATCATTGCTGTCCCCGATGGGGCTCACAATCTAAATTCTCTATCAGTATGTCTTTGGAATGTGGGAGGAAAACCACGCAAACACGGAGAGAAACTATTTGCAGATGTCCTTGGTGGGGTTTGAACCCAGGACTCCAGCGCTGCAAGGCTGCTGTGCTAACCACTGCGCCACCGTGCCACCCGTCACCCTTCAATTGGTGTTAGTTGTATTATTTCTTATGCATATTGGTAGTGGGTTGTAGGGCATGCTGACAGTTATTATTGGGTCGCCGCAGTCTGGCAGGACGGAGTGTGGTAATCAGTGGCCTGATAGATTTAAAATTATATATGACAGAAAGTATCAGAATTTAGAGTAGAAATCTACTGACCACCAGCTGTTGTGTATTTAAAAAAATATATGTTTTTACTCAGAGCTACCAGTGTCTGTTATTGTGTGCAGTGCTGATATCATGTTGGAAGCGCTGCAGCCAATCAGTGAGTTTAGTGGTCTTCAGTGTCTCATGCTCTTAATGCAGACAGAGCCACTGGGCTGAGCTCAGTTGCTGTCTGCAGTGTCTTGGACATGATGTCAGCGCTGCAGACAATAATTAAAATACTTCAATGCAATCAAGTTGCAAAAGGAACAAAGAATTTCTTTATTGGGGAACATTTAGGTCACATTACCATCCGTAATAAACAATAAATAAGTGTAAACCTCTTCATTCAGTCATAAAAATAAAATGTCACTCATTTTTAAAGGGGTTTTCTCATTGTTTATATTAAGGAGCACACCACTCTTCATCATCTTGGTTTCCTACCAAGGTAGATTAGATTGATAGTTTGGGCTGGCGGCATGGTTAAGCTACTATCTCAAATTAAGTGCTCTCCATTGCTCCAAGTAAAGACAATTTTGCCTCCATAGCATGGAAAGAGGACAGAAAATTTGATACTTGCTGAATCAGGCAATCTGGAAAGTTTTTAGAGCAGCCCTTGCAAACTCCATAGGAAAAAGTTTGAAAGTGTTGAACTAGGAAAGCCACAACTTCTGATAGACTGCAATCTCCGTTCTTGAGGTACATTGAAAAATTGCTTTTTTTTCAAGTACTTTATAATTTTAACCATTCATGATGATGAGAAAGTCCTTAGTTTTTTCGATTGTTGTACAATTTTATGTAACCTTTTTATTTGTTTTCTCTGGAACAGAAAATGTATTTTCTTGGCACAAAGCATTATATGTAGACAGTTCTGTAGCGTCTGACTCCCACACAATAAACTTAGTTTTCTATATTTTCTGAGGATTTTTATGAAATTTGGATAATTTTGGATGATGGATTAACTAGACTGGAGGCTTTTTCTCAGACGTACATCAGCATAGTGCCAACAGAAACAATATAAGTTTCATTCTCAGTTCAATCAATCTTCATCACAATCTGGTGGGATGAATTTTAGAGTTAGTATGGCCATTCTGCTCTGTTCAGGTATTCTACAGAACAAACTTGCAAGAAAAAAACAAACATGGTAGATAATTCTAGAAATTCTTTTTATATATATAATATTATGTTTTAAGATTTATCAAAAGTATAGCTAAGTTAGGGCAAATTCAAGTATAACCTTTATTAAGTAATAAAACATTCAATTAAAATTCTATTTTATATTGACATAAAAAACAGCTCCTTAATGGGCTTGTCCATGATTGATATTGATGGCCTACCCATAAGTCGTAGAATTGGAGTAGGAGCTGATCAGGAGCACCTGAGAACATCTGCTACATAGTGTACACAGCTGAGGTGTCTTAGCTCCATATGTTTTTTACTTTGGGGACATGAAACTAACATAAGAAGTTCTGTGTGTTGGACACTCAAAGGTCTGATATTGATGATATAAATTATCATTCTCTTAGTCCTTGACAAACCCTTTTTAAGGGAAGAAATCAACCGGTCTTATTTTGGTCCATTGTCACCTATAGCAACCTCTGTAACTATTCTCCAAAGTTCACTTTGTTTTTTTATATTTCCAAATGTTAAACAAAAGGGACATCACCAGACATGATTGAATCTGACTATGGCAACGGTGGGTGTAGATCCACTGCACCACGGGCCAGGCTTACTCTGGAGGGGCATAACTAAATGACTACCTGGTTTTCACTAGAGCCTGACAATTGGTTTGGGCCGCAAGTAGTTACCAGGTGCCACTCCAGGTGGCAGTCTCTGGACCTGCAGCATCTGACCCATGGGTCAAGAAAGGAATGCGGAGAACAGGAGGGCACAGACAAAATGTAGTCAGACTGGTCCCAGGTCAGGGTAGGCAACAGGAGTTGAAAATACAAAGCCGGGGCCAGTAGTGGAGAGGCCAGAAAGAATGGGTAAACAAGTCCATAACAGGAGTGACGAGACAAAATAGCACTTAAGCTGATTGCTGGACACAGAGAGGAACCACAAACCTAAGTTCAGGAATGGAATAGGGGAAGGAGCAGACACTGCTGGCAGGGAATAGGCTAGGGAAATCAAACCATGCAGGATACAGCAGAGTTAAATTCCTGCAGGATCTGGGCATTCCTCCCTATAGCCAGATGGGGACAGGAGAGCTGGGAGAGCAGCTTAAAGGAACTCAGTGAAAGGCGCAGAGCAGCGAATGTAATGAGCAGCATGATGCAAAGACATTGTGTGAGTTACAGCCATGACTGATGGAAAAACCTTCCCCCTAACTTTGTACGACCTCATTCCGTGAGAACATTTTGTCCTCACCGTGCTTCCAACCCACTACATATTAAAACTTCACCTTGCCTCCAATGAACACTTTCACTAGTACTCTCACTAACTAAAACCAAGATGTGGTTTCCCTTTGTCTTGCAAGAACCCCTTCCCAATCTGGGCTAATCCAAAATTATTAACTGTATCTTGCCTATGACAAAGTCACTGGTAAAGTGCTGGTGGGGAGATATGTTTTGCTGTGCATAATGGTGTCAGTTATATAAAATCGAGAGATTTTTCCTCCAGCACACTAAGGGCGGTGAGGTGTTAACAGCTAATTTGTATAATGGACTGAGTTTTATGTGGACATCCATAGAGCAGGTGATAGGATGTCCACCTTATATGCACCCCAGGGAGTGGTCTGTGGCTTTAGTAGCTGGCCTCCAGAGGCAGTAGTTTTTCAGTGTCTGGAGAGGAACACTCCAGAGAAGTTGTTGTGCTGGAGCCAACCTGAACCGTGCATGTGTTTTGTTAGCAATGAGTGGGAGGAATCCCGCTCTCAGAAGAACTGTTCTTTGTGCTACTATTTTGTTTTGTTTTCCTGTTTTGCACAGAGGGCAGTATTTGTTTTACTACACCTTGGTTTATGTTGCCTATAATAAACCAAAGGAAGTTCTTGAAGAGAGTGTGCTCCTGTGTCTACATCCGTGCACAGTTGAGTAAGCCGATCTATCACATGCCCTAAGGTACCACCAGTCACTATCTTTAACCTAAGCACTAAGTAATATCCTATACTTTCCTTGCACCTGAGCTGAGTGAATATTAACCCCTTCATGACCGGGGGATTTTTAATTTTTCCGTGTTCGTTTTTCACTCCCCTCCTTCCCAGAGCCATAACTTTTTTATTTTTCTGTCAATTTGGCCATGTGAGGGCTTGTTTTTTGCGGGACGAGTTGTACTTTTGAACGACATCATTGGTTTTAGCATGTCGTGTACTAGAAAATGGGAAAAAAATTCCAAGTGCGGTGAAATTGCAAAAAAAGTGCAATCCCACATTGGTTTTTTGTTTGGCTTTTTTGCTAGGTTCACTAAATGCTAAAACTGACCTGCCATTATGATTCTCCAGGTCAGTACGAGTTCATAGACACCAAACATGACTAGGTTATTTTTTATCTAAGTGGTGAAAAAAAATTCCAAACTTTGCTAAAAAAAAAAAAAAAAAAAAATTGCGCCATTTTCCGATACTCGTAGCGTCTCCATTTTTCGTGCTCTGGGGTCGGTTGAGGGCTTATTTTTTGCGTGCCGAGATGACGTTTTTAATGATAGCATTTAGGTGCAGATACGTTCTTTTGATCGCCCGTTATTGCATTTTAATGCAATGTCGCGGCGACCAAAAAAACGTAATTCTGGCGTTTCGAGTTTTTTTCCCGCTACGCTGTTTAGCGATCAGGTTAATACTTTTTTTTATTTGATAGATCGGGCGATTCTGAGCGCGGCGATACCAAATATGCGTAGATTTGATATTTTTTTTATTGATTTATTTTGATTGGGGCGAAAGGGGGGTGATTTAAACTTTTATGTTTTTTTATTTTTTTCACATTTTTTTAAACTTTTTTTTTTAACTTTTGCCATGCTTCAATAGCCTCCATGAGAGGCTAGAAGCAGGCACAACCCGATCGGCTCTGCTACATAGCAGCGATCTGCTGATCGCTGCTATGTAGCAGAATTGCACGTGTGCTGTGAGCGCCGACCACAGGGTGGCGCTCACAGCGACGGGCAATCAGTAACCATAGAGGTCTCAAGGACCTCTATTGTTGTGAATTCTGTGGCTGAGTTCACTTCTGTGGTCACAAGTGGTATTGCAGTCTCTGGGCTTCCTCCCTCAGGTGTTTTGGTGAGCTCGTTGGCTGCCTTGCTATTTAGCTCCACCTGAGTCTGTCTTCCTTGCTCCTTGTCAATGTTCCAGTGTTGGATCTGAGCTACTGCATCTTTCCTTGGGCCTGCTGCTCTGCTAGATAAGTGCTTCTAGTTTGTTTTCTGTTTTTTCTGTCCAGCTTGTTATTATCTTTTGCTGGAAGCTCTGAGAAGCAAAGGGGTGCACCGCCGTGCTGTTAGTTCGGCACGGTGGGTCTTTTTGCCCCTTTGCGTGGTTTTCGTTTTAGGGTTTTTTGTAGACTGCATAGTTCTCTTTGCTATCCTCGCTCTGTCTAGAATATCGGGCCTCACTTTGCTGAATCTATTTCATTCCTACGTTTGTCTTTTCATCTTGCTAACAGTCATTATATGTGGGGGCTGCCTATTCCTTTGGGGTATTTCTCTGAGGTAAGTCAGGCTTGTATTTCTATCTTCAGGCTAGTCAGCTCCTCAGGCAGTGCCGAGTTGCATAGGTAGTGATAGGCGCAATCCACTGGTGCTTATAGTTGTGTGAGGATAGATCAGGTACTGCAGTCTACAGAGATTCCACGTCTCAGAGCTCGTCCTATTGTTTTGGGTTATTGCCAGATCTCTGTATGTGCGCTGATTACTGCACGCTGTGTTGCCTGATTGCCAGCCATAACAGTACAAGGAGCCATTCAATGATTTCCAATAGAGGGAAAAAAGAAATCCTGACATCATTTTTTTTTCTTAGCTCTGTCTTCAGTCTTTTTTTTCCCCTAGACATTAGAGTGCTTCAGGACACAGCTGTGGACATGGATATTCAGGCTCTGTGCTCCTCAATGGATAATCTCGTTGTAAATGTACAAAAGATTCAAGATACTATTGATCAGAAATCGATGCTAGAACCAAGAATTCCGATTCCTGATTTGTTTTTTGGTGACAGAACTAAGTTCCTGAGCTTCAGAAATAATTGTAAGCTATTTTTGGCCTTGAAACCTCATTCTTCTGGTAATCCTATTCAACAGGTTTTGATTATTATTTCTTTTTTGCGCGGCGACCCACAGGACTGGGCGTTTTCTCTTGCACCAGGAGATTCTGCATTGAGTAATGTTGATGCATTTTTCCAGGCGCTGGGATTGCTTTACGATGAGCCTAATTCAGTGGATCAAGCTGAGAAAAATCTGCTGGCTTTATGCCAGGGTCAGGATGATGTAGAAGTATATTGTCAGAAATTTAGAAAATGGTCAGTACTCACTCTGTGGAATGAATCTGCACTAGCGGCTTTGTTCAGAAAGGGTCTCTCTGAAGCTCTTAAGGATGTAATGGTGGGATTTCCTATGCCTGCTGGTTTGAATGAGTCTATGTCCTTGGCCATTCAGATCGGTCGTCGCTTGCGCGAGCGTAAATCTGTGCACCATCTGGCGGTATTGTCTGAGAGTAAGCCTGAGCCTATGCAGTGCGACAGGACTATGACTAAAGTAGAACGGCACGAACACAGACGTCTGAACAGACTGTGTTTCTATTGTGGTGATTCTACTCATGCTATTTCTAATTGTCCTAAACGCACTAGGCGGTTCGATAGCTCTGCCGTTATTGGTACTGTACAGTCCAAATTCCTTTTGTCCATTACCTTAATGTGCTCTTTGTCATCATATTCTGTCATGGCGTTTGTGGATTCAGGCGCTGCCCTGAATCTGATGGATTTGGATTATGCTAAACGTTGTGGATTTTTCTTGGAGCCTTTGCGGTGTCCTATTCCGTTGAGAGGAATTGATGCTACACCTCTGGCCAAGAATAAGCCTCAGTACTGGGCCCAGCTGACCATGTGCATGGCTCCTGCACATCAGGAAGTTATTCGCTTTTTGGTACTGCATAATTTGCATGATGTGGTCGTGTTGGGGTTGCCATGGCTACAAACCCATAATCCAGTATTGGATTGGAACTCTATGTCGGTAACCAGCTGGGGTTGTCAGGGAGTACATGGTGATGTTCCATTTTTGTCTATTTCGTCATCCATTCCTTCTGACATCCCAGAGTTCTTGTCGGACTTTCAGGATGTATTTGAAGAGTCCAAGTCTGATGCCCTTCCTCCGCATAGGAATTGTGATTGTGCTATCGATTTGATTCCTGGTAGTAAATTCCCTAAGGGTCGTTTATTTAATTTGTCCGTACCTGAACACACCGCTATGCGCAGTTATGTGAAGGAGTCCCTGGAGAAGGGACATATTCGCCCATCGTCGTCACCATTGGGAGCAGGGTTCTTTTTTGTAGCCAAGAAGGATGGTTCGCTAAGACCGTGTATTGATTACCGCCTTCTTAATAAGATCACTGTTAAGTTTCAGTATCCCTTGCCATTGATTTCTGACTTGTTTGCTCGGATTAAGGGGGCTAGTTGGTTTACTAAGATTGATCTTCGTGGTGCGTATAATCTGGTGAGAATCAGGCAGGGAGATGAATGGAAAACGGCATTTAATACGCCCGAGGGTCATTTTGAGTATCTGGTGATGCCGTTCGGACTTGCCAATGCTCCATCTGTTTTTCAGTCTTTTATGCATGACATTTTCCGTGAGTATCTGGATAAATTCTTGATTGTTTACTTGGATGACATTTTGATCTTCTCAGATGATTGGGAGTCTCATGTGAAGCAAGTCAGAATGGTTTTCCAGGTACTGCGTGCTAATTCCTTGTTCGTGAAGGGATCAAAGTGTCTCTTCGGTGTGCAGAAAGTTTCATTTTTGGGGTTCATCTTTTCCCCTTCTACTATCGAGATGGATCCGGTTAAGGTTCAGGCCATCCAGGATTGGACTCAGCCGACATCTCTAAAAAGTTTGCAGAAATTCCTGGGCTTTGCTAATTTTTATCGTCGCTTCATCTGTAATTTTTCTAGCATTGCCAGACCATTGACCGATTTGACCAAGAAGGGTGCTGATTTGGTTAATTGGTCTTCTGCTGCCGTGGAAGCTTTTCAGGAGTTGAAGCGTCGTTTTTGCTGTGCCCCTGTGTTGTGTCAACCTGATGTTTCTCTTCCGTTCCAGGTCGAGGTTGATGCTTCTGAGATTGGTGCAGGGGCGGTTTTGTCACAGAGAGGTTCTGGTTGCTCAGTGTTCAAACCATGTGCTTTCTTTTCCAGGAAATTTTCTGCTGCTGAGCGTAATTATGATGTGGGCAACCGAGAGTTGCTGGCCATGAAGTGGGCATTCGAGGAGTGGCGTCATTGGCTTGAGGGTGCTAAGCATCGCGTGGTGGTTTTGACTGATCATAAGAACCTTACTTATCTTGAGTCTGCCAAGCGCTTGAATCCTAGACAGGCCCGTTGGTCGTTATTTTTTGCTCGTTTTGATTTTGTGATTTCATACCTTCCGGGCTCTAAAAATGTGAAGGCGGATGCTCTGTCTAGGAGTTTTGTGCCCGACTCTCCGGGGTTATCTGAGCCGGCGAGTATCCTCAAGGAAGGAGTCATTGTGTCTGCCATCTCCCCTGATTTGCGGAGAGTGTTGCAGAAATTTCAGGCTAATAAACCTGATCGTTGTCCGGCCGAGAAACTGTTCGTCCCTGATAGGTGGACTAGTAAAGTTATCTCTGAACTTCATTGTTCGGTGCTGGCCGGTCATCCAGGAATCTTTGGTACCAGGGAGTTGGTTGCTAGATCCTTCTGGTGGCCATCTCTGTCACGGGATGTGCGTGCTTTTGTGCAGTCCTGTGGAATTTGTGCTAGGGCTAAGCCCTGCTGTTCACGTGCCAGTGGGTTGCTTTTGCCCTTGCCGGTCCCGAAGAGGCCTTGGACACATATTTCGATGGATTTCATTTCTGACCTTCCCGTTTCTCAAAAGATGTCTGTCATTTGGGTGGTCTGTGATCGCTTTTCTAAAATGGTCCATCTGGTGCCCTTGGTTAAATTGCCTTCCTCCTCTGATTTGGTGCCTTTGTTCTTCCAGCATGTGGTTCGTTTACATGGCATTCCTGAGAATATTGTTTCTGACAGAGGTTCCCAGTTTGTCTCGAGGTTCTGGCGAGCCTTTTGTGGTAGGATGGGCATTGACCTATCTTTTTCCTCGGCCTTCCATCCTCAGACTAATGGCCAGACCGAACGAACCAATCAGACCTTGGAAACATATCTGAGATGTTTTGTTTCCGCTGACCAGGATGATTGGGTGTCATTTTTGCCGTTGGCTGAGTTCGCCCTTAATAATCGGGCCAGCTCGGCTACCTTGGTCTCTCCATTTTTCTGCAATTCTGGGTTCCATCCTCGTTTCTCTTCAGGACAGGTTGAGTCTTCGGACTGTCCTGGTGTGGATTATGTGGTGGACAGGTTGCAGCAGATCTGGACTCAGGTAGTGGACAATTTGACCTTGTCCCAGGAGAAGGCTCAGCTTTTCGCTAATCGCAGACGCCGTGTGGGACCCCGACTTCGTGTTGGGGATCTGGTTTGGTTATCTTCTCGTCATATACCTATGAACGTTTCCTCTCCTAAATTTAAACCTCGTTTTATTGGTCCGTATAGGATTTCTGAGATTCTCAATCCGGTGTCTTTTCGTCTGACCCTCCCAGACTCCTTTTCCATACATAATGTATTCCATAGGTCGTTGTTGAGGAGATACGTGGCACCTATGGTTCCATCTGTGGAGCCTCCTGCCCCTGTTTTGGTGGAGGGGGAATTGGAGTATATTGTGGAGAAGATTTTGGATTCTCGTGTCTCTAGACGGAAACTCCAGTATCTGGTCAAATGGAAGGGTTATGCTCAGGAAGATAATTCCTGGGTTTTTGCCTCTGATGTCCATGCCCCAGATCTTGTTCGTGCCTTTCATGTGGCTCATCCTGGTCGGCCTGGGGGTTCTGGTGAGGGTTCGGTGACCCCTCCTCAAGGGGGGGGTACTGTTGTGAATTCTGTGGCTGAGTTCACTTCTGTGGTCACAAGTGGTATTGCAGTCTCTGGGCTTCCTCCCTCAGGTGTTTTGGTGAGCTCGTTGGCTGCCTTGCTATTTAGCTCCACCTGAGTCTGTCTTCCTTGCTCTTTGTCAATGTTCCAGTGTTGGATCTGAGCTACTGCATCTTTCCTTGGGCCTGCTGCTCTGCTAGATAAGTGCTTCTAGTTTGTTTTCTGTTTTTTCTGTCCAGCTTGTTATTATCTTTTGCTGGAAGCTCTGAGAAGCAAAGGGGTGCACCGCCGTGCTGTTAGTTCGGCACGGTGGGTCTTTTTGCCCCTTTGCGTGGTTTTCGTTTTAGGGTTTTTTGTAGACTGCATAGTTCTCTTTGCTATCCTCGCTCTGTCTAGAATATCGGGCCTCACTTTGCTGAATCTATTTCATTCCTACGTTTGTCTTTTCATCTTGCTAACAGTCATTATATGTGGGGGGCTGCCTATTCCTTTGGGGTATTTCTCTGAGGTAAGTCAGGCTTGTATTTCTATCTTCAGGCTAGTCAGCTCCTCAGGCAGTGCCGAGTTGCATAGGTAGTTGATAGGCGCAATCCACTGCTGCTTCCAGTTGTGTGAGGATAGATCAGGTACTGCAGTCTACAGAGATTCCACGTCTCAGAGCTCGTCCTATTGTTTTGGGTTATTGCCAGATCTCTGTATGTGCGCTGATTACTGCACGCTGTGTTGCCTGATTGCCAGCCATAACACTCTATGGTTACAATATACAAGCATCGCCGACCCCCGATCATGTGACGGGGGTCGGCGATGACGTCATTTCCGGCCGCCCGGCCGGAAGCGGTAGTTAAATGCCGCTGTCTGCGTTTGACAGCGGCATTTAACTAGTTAATAGGTGCGGGCAGATCGCAATTCTGCCCGCGCCTATTACGGGCACATGTCAGCTGTTCAAAACAGCTGACATGTCCCGGCTTTGGTGCGGGCTCACCGCGGAGCCCTGCATCAAAGCAGGGGAGCCGGCATCGGACGGTATAGTACGTCCGATGCCGGTAAGGGGTTAATCACAATACACAATACCTTTACAATATTCACACAGTAGCAGGGCAGTCCACACCGTTACACAGCTTGCAAACACCTCTCCAAAATTTCAAGATGAACTGGACTCCACAATAAGAGATTATGTGGAGAAGAAGACTGTGGAGATGAAACATATTCTGGAAGAACTGCATGGTAAGATTGGCTGGATAGTGAAGATTGGCCAGAAGAATGAAGTGAACAATCTTAGAGAACTGTTGTAACCCTCAGAGAGAAGTAGGTTCGTAATGAAGCCCATAGCAATATGTTGCCAGGAAGCCAAAGGAACAGCCAGGGACTAAAGGAGACCATGAGGCTTTTTTCGAAGGAACTTGTTCATTTTGCATTGTGTACAAGCGTCTACAAAGTCCTGAACATCGTTGGCCCATGAGTGCCACAAAAAGTGTCAAGCAATCAATTCAGCAAATTTGCATATGCACACATGAGTGGCTAGCTTGGATTTGAGTACCAAGGATTGAATTCTTTGCCTCCTAGGAGCAGAAACAAAGATCTTACCAGGAGGAATATCTTTCAGAAGAACAAGGCCAGCTACAACAATCCGGGCCCTGTCAATGATGTACTGTGACTCTTCCATAGAATAAGTTACAACAAAAGATCAAGGCTAGAGATCAGTGAGCACTAAAATGCATGGATGCTTGTTAATCTAACCAAACAAATCCTAATGCTCGAATGTTCTTTGCGAATAATGAGTGTAATGGAAGTTGTAACGCCTGCGTTGTCGGCATCAGTGTCCTTCAGTTGCTGGAGGACACTTACTATTTAAGGCACCTCATCCAGCATGGAGGTGCCTGTGCAATGTTGCAAGTTTGTTTCCTATAACCCTTGTTCTTATATCCCAGTGCTTGTGTCCCCCTATACCTGCCTATCACCGTGCCTGTGCTCTTCTGTTCATCAGCAGGGCCAATCTGCACGTGGCAGTTCTCTTATGCTCTTCAGTTTGTCAAGTCGGCACCTGCCAGTGCTCTTCTGTTCATCAGCCATTCCAAGCCCGCACCTGCCAGTTCTCTCCTGCTCTTCAGACATTCCAGACCGCACTTGTCAGTCTCATCTCTATGTCAGCCAGTCCAGTCTATATCAATGGTTCTCATGTTCCTTCAGTGCCTGCCTGTATCTACCATATCTTCCTTTGGACCATGCCAGCTAATCATCTGTAGGGGGTCAGCTGTCATCTTCCAAAGGTCAGCATTGGATTAGCACCTGGTACACCTCCTTAGTCCCTCCTCGGATCATGGTATTGTCAGCTGCCCTGTGTTCAAAGTTGGATTTGTTGAAGAGTCTTGTTATGCCCCTCCAGGTTTTCCTTGGTCCACGGCATAGTGGTTCCACCACCCAGCCCATTACAGGAGTCAGTTTGAAATCCAAGCATTTTTGCTGCAGACTCAGCAAGAAGGTCTGTGGGGCCAGTGAAAATGTTGAAATGGTTGGAAAAAGTATTGACTTGAAGGAGAACAGCATGGGGAAGACCCCTGGCACCATATCTGCCTCCCAGATTGCTGCTGAGAACAATGGTGTCACAATCCACTTTAAGGACTGACAATAAAACCTTTAAAATTGATGAAAAATTGGAGTTTACCAGAAAAAAAATTATAAGAAAGATTCTTTCTTGTATAATGACTTATTTATAAGGCAAAATTTAAAAAGGATTTAATAAAATAATAATTTAACCCCTTCATGACCCAGCCTATTTTGACCTTAAAGACCTTGCCGTTTTTTGCAATTCTGACCAGTGTCCATTTATGAGGTAATAACTCAGGAACGCTTCAACGGATCCTAGCGGTTCTGAGATTGTTTTTTCGTGACATATTGGGCTTCATGTTAGTGGTAAATTTAGGTCAATAAATTATGCGTTTATTTGTGATAAAAACGGAAATTTGGCGAAAATTTTGAAAATTTCGCAATTTTCACATTTTGAATATTTATTCTGTTAAACCAGAGAGTTTTGTAACACAAAATAGTTAATGAATAACATTTCCCACATGTCTACTTTACAACAGCACAATATTGGAAACAAAATTTTTTTTTGCTAGGAAGTTATAAGGGTTAAAATTTGACCAGCGATTTCTCATTTTTACAACGAAATTTACAAAACCATTTTTTTAGGGACCACCTCACATTTGAAGTCAGTTTGAGGGGTCTATATGGCTGAAAATACCCAAAAGTGACACCATTCTAAAAACTGCACCACTCAAGGTACTCAAAACCACATTCCAGAAGTTTATTAACCCTTCAGGTGCTTCACAGCAGCAGAAGCAACATGGAAGGAAAAAATGAACATTTAACTTTTTAGTCACAAAAATTATATTTTAGCAACAATTTTTTTAATTTCCCAATGGTAAAAGGAGAAACTGAACCACGTATGTTGTTGTCCAATTTGTCCTGAGTATGCTGATACCTCATATGTGGGGGTAAACCACTGTTTGGGTGCACGGCTGGGCTTGGAAGGGAAGGAGCGCCATTTGACTTTTTGAATCAAAAATTGGCTCCACTCTCTAGCGGACACCATGTCACGTTTGGGGAGCCCCCGTGTGCCTAAAAATTGGAGCTCCCCCACAAGTGACCCCATTTTGGAAACTAGACGCCCCAGGGAACTTATCTAGATGCATAGTGAGCACTTTGAACCTCCAGGTGCTTCACAAATTGATCTGTAAAAAAGAAAAAGTACTTTTTTTCACAAAAAAATTCTTTTAGCCTCAATTTTTTCATTTTCACATGGGCAACAGGATAAAATGGATCCTAAAATTTGTTGGGCAATTTCTCCTGAGTACACTGATACCTCATATGTGGGGGTAAACCACTGTTTGGGCACATGGTAAGGCTTGGAAGGGAAGGAGCGCCATTTGACTTTTTGAATGAAAAATTATCTCCATCGTTAGCGGACACCATGTCGCGTTTGGAAAGCTCCTGTGTGCCTAAACATTGGCGCTCCCCCACAAGTGACCCCATTTTGGAAACTAGACCCCCAAGGAACTTATTTAGATGCCTAGTGAGCACTTTAAACCCTCAGGTGCTTCACAAATTGATCTGTAAAAATGAAAAAGTAATTTTTTTTTTAAACAAAAAAATTATTTTCGCCTCAATTTTTTCATTATCACATGGGCAATAGGATAAAATGGATCATAAAATTTGTTGGGCAATTTCTCCCGAGTACGCCGATACTTCATATGTGGGGGTAAACCACTGTTTGGGCACTCGGCAGGGCTCGGAAGGGAAGGCGCGCCATTTGACTTTTTGAATGGAAAATTAGCTCCAATTGTTAGCGGACACCATGTCGCGTTTGGAGAGCCCCTGTGTGCCTAAACATTGGAGCTCCCCCACAAGTGACCCCATTTTGGAAAGTAGACCCCCCAAGGAACTTATCTAGATGCATATTGAGCACTTTAAACCCCCAGGTGCTTCACAGAAGTTTATAACGCAGAGCCATGAAAATAAAAAATAATTTTTCTTTCCTCAAATGATTTTTTAGCCTGGAATTTCCTATTTTGCCAAGGGTAATAGGAGAAATTGGACCCCAAATGTTGTTGTCCAGTTTGTCCTGAGTACGCTGATACCCCATATGTGGGGGTAAACCACTGTTTGGGCGCACGGCAGGGCTCGGAAGGGAAGGCACGCCATTTGGCTTTTTAAATGGAAAATTAGCTCCAATCATTAGCGAACACCATGTCACGTTTGGAGAGCCCCTGTGTGCCTAAACATTGGAGATCCCCCAGAAATGACCCCATTTTGGAAACTAGTCCACCAAAGGAACTAATCTAGATGTGTGGTGAGGACTTTGAACCCCCAAGTGCTTCACAGAAGTTTATAACGCAGAGCCATGAAAATAAAAAAAAAAAATTATTTTCTCAAAAATGATCTTTTAGCCTGCAATTTTTTATTTTCCCAAGGGTATCAGGAAAAATTTGACCCCAAAGATTGTTGTCCATTTTCTCCTGAGTACGCTGATACCCCATATGTGGGGGTAAACCACTGTTTGGGCACATGCCGGGGCTCGGAAGTGAAGTAGTGACGTTTTGAAATGCAGACTTTGATGGAATGCTCTGTGGGCGTCACGTTGCGTTTGCAGAGCCCCTGATATGGCTTAACAGTAGAAACCCCCCACAAGTGACCCCATTTTGGAAACTAGACCCTGAAAGGAACTTATCTAGATGTGTGGTGAGCACTTTGAACCCCCAAGTGCTTCACAGAAGCTTATAATGCAGAGCCGTGAAAATAATAAATACGTTTTCTTTCCTCAAAAATAATTATTTAGCCCAGAATTTTTTAATTTTCCCAAGGGTAACAGGAGAAATTTGACCCCAATATTTGTTGGTTGTCCAGTTTCTCCTGAGTACGGTGATACCCCATATATGGGGGTAAACTACTGTTTGGGCACATGCCTGGGCTCGGAATTGAAGTAGTGACGTTTTGAAATGCAGACTTTGATGGAATGCTCTGCGGGCGTCACGTTGCGTTTGCAGAGCCCCTGATGTGGCTAAACAGTAGAAACCCCCCACAAGTGACCCCATTTTGGAAACTAGACCCCGAAAGGAACTTATCTAGATGTGTGGTGAGCACTTTGAACCCCCAAGTGCTTCATAGAAGTATATAATGCAGAGCCGTGAAAATAATAAATACGTTTTCTTTCCTCAAAAATAAGTATTTAGCCCAGAATTTTTTATTTTCCCAAGGGTTACAGGAGAAATTGGACCCCAAATGTTGTTTTTCAGTTTCTCCTGAGTACGCTGATACCCCATGTGTGGAGGTAAACCACTGTTTGGGCACACGTCGGGGCTCAGAAGGGAAGTAGTGACTTTTGAAATGCAGACTTTGATGGAATGCTCTGTGGGCGTCACGTTGCGTTTGCAGAGCCCCTGGTGTGCCTAAACAGTAGAAACCCCCCACAAGTGACCCCATTTTAGAAACTAGACCCCCCAAGGAACTTATCTAGATATGTGGTGAGCACTTTGAACCCCCAAGTGCTTCACAGACGTTTACAACGTAGAGCCGTGAAAACAATAAATCATTTTTCTTTCCTCAAAAATGATGTTTTAGCAAGCATTTTTTTATTTTCACAAGGGTAACAGGAGAAATTGGACCCCAGTAATTGTTGCGAAGTTTATCCTGAGTATGCTGGTACCCCATATGTGGGGGTAAACCACAGTTTGGGCACACGTCAGGGCTCGGAATTGAGGGAGCACCATTTGACTTTTTGAATACGAGATTGGCTGGAATCAATGGTGGCGCCATGTTGCGTTTGGAGACCCCTGATGTGCCTAAACAGTGGTAACCCCTCAATTCTACCTCCAACACTAACCCCCAACACACCCCTAACCCTAATCCCAACTGTAGCCATAACCCTAATCACAACCCTAACCCCAACACACCCCTAACCCTAACCACAACCCTAATTCCAACTGTAGCCGTAACCCTAATCACAGCC
The DNA here is from genome assembly GCF_032444005.1 of Ranitomeya imitator. Taxonomy (NCBI): domain Eukaryota; kingdom Metazoa; phylum Chordata; class Amphibia; order Anura; family Dendrobatidae; genus Ranitomeya; species Ranitomeya imitator. Next base: position 77,836,291 of record NC_091284.1, read on the forward strand.
CTAACCCTAACCCTAACCCCAACACATCCCTAACCCTAATCCCAACTGTAGCCATAACCCTAATCACAGCCCTAACCCTAACCCTAACCCCAACACACCCCTAACCCTAATCCCAACTGTAGCCATAACCCTAACCACAACCCTAATTCCAACCCTAACCCTAAGGTTATGTGCCACGTTGCGGATTCGTGTGAGATTTTTCAGCATCATTTTTGAAAAATCCGCGGGTAAAAGGCACTGCGTTTTACCTGCGGATTTTCCGCGGATTTCCAGTGTTTTTTGTGCGGATTTCATCTGCGGATTCCTATTGAGGAACAGGTGTAAAACGCTGCGGAATCCGCACAAAGAATTGACATGCTGCGGAAAATACAACGCAGCGTTTCCGCGCTGTATTTTCCGCACCATGGACACAGCGGATTTGGTTTTCCATAGGTTTACATGGTACTGTACACCTGATGGAACACTGCTGCGAATCTGCAGCGGCCAATCCACTGCGGATCCGCAGCCAAATCCGCACCGTGTGCACATGGCCTAATTCTAAAGGTATGTGCACACGCTGCGGAAAACGCTGCGGATCTGCAGCAGTTTCCCATGAGTTTACAGTTCAATGTAAACCTATGGGAAACAAAAATCGATGTACACATGCTGCGTAAAAACTGCACGGAAATGCAGCGGTTTACATTCCGCAGCATGTCACTTCTTTCTGCGGATTCCGCAGTGGTTTTACAACTGCTCAAATAGAAAATCGCAGTTGTAAAACCGCAGTGAAATGCGCAGAAAAAACGCGGTAAATCCGCCATAAATCCGCAGCGGTTTAGCACTGCGGAGTTATCAAATCCACAGCGGAAAAATCCGAAGAGGACCAGAATACGTGTGCACATACCGAAACCCTAACCCTACCCCTAACCCTAACCCTACCCCTAACCCTAACCCTACCCCTACCCCTAACCCTACCCCTAGCCCTAACCCTACCCTTAACCCTACCCTTAACCCTACCCCTAACCCTACCCCTAGCCCTAACCCTACCCCTAACCCTAACCCTAGCCCTAACCCTACCCCTAACCCTACCCCTAACCCTACCCCTAACCCTACCCCTAGCCCTAACCCTAACCCTAGCCCTAACCCTACCCCTAGCCTTAACCCTAACCCTACCCCTAACCCTACCCCTAACCCTAACCCTACCCCTAACCCTATTCTAACATTAGTGGGAAAAAAAAAATTCTTTATTTTTTTTATTGTCCCTACCTATGGGGGTGACAAAGTGGGGGGGTCATTTAATATTTTTTTAATTTTGATCACTGAGATAGATTATATCTCAGTGATCAAAATGCACTTTGGAACGAATCTGCCGGCCGGCAGATTCGGCGGGCGCACTGCGCATGCGCCCGCCATTTTGGAAGATGGCGGCGCCCGGGGAGAAGACGGACGGACTCCGGCAGGATCGGTAAGTATGATAGGGTGGGGGGGAGCACGGGGGGGATCGGAGCATGGGGGGTGAATCGGAGCGTGGGAGGGGTGGAACGGAGCACGGGGGGGTAGAACATAGCACGGGGGGTGGAACGGAGCACGGGGTGGTGGAACGGAGCACAGAGGGGGGTGGATCGGAGTGCGGGGGGGGTGATCGGAGCACGGGGGGGTGATTGGAGCACGGGGGTGAGCGGACAAGAGCACGGGGGGGAGCGGAGCACAGGACAGAGGGGAGCGGGGCAGTGTACCGGGCAGATCGGAGGGCTGGGGGGGTGATCGGTGGGGTGGGGTGGGGGCACATTAGTATTTCCAGCCATGGCCGATGATATTGCAGCATCGGCCATGGCTGGATTGTAATATTTCACCCGTTATAATAGGTGAAATATTACAAATCGCTCTGATTGGCAGTTTCACTTTCAACAGCCAATCAGAGCGATCATAGCCACGAGGGGGTGAAGCCACCCCCCCCTGGGCTAAACTACCACTCCCCCTGTCCCTGCAGATCGGGTGAAATGGGAGTTAACCCTTTCACCCGGCCTGCAGGGACGCGATCTTTCCATGATGCCACATAGGCGTCATGGGTCGGATTGGCACCGACTTTCATGACGCCTACGTGGCGTCATGGGTCGGGAAGGGGTTAAGTAATTTTTTTTTATAACAAATTGAAAGTTTGAGTGTAATTTATGAAGGAAGCAAGAACTGCCAAAATGTAATGGAAGATGGATTCAGGTACACCCTGTATTTGACAAAAAGGAAGGCCTCATGCATATTTTGTTCAAATGATCATGTAGTGGTACTCCTAAACTTATAAAGGCTGTGCTTTAAGTGCAAAGTGTACCTCAAATTACAAGCAGGGTCATAAATACACCACAAAAGGCACCGACTGTAGTACATCATTCACATATTCTGAATAAAGTATAGTTTTGGTCCTCCTACACTCATAAAACTTCTGCACAGTGCAAAGACCCTTGAAGCCACCAACTGTACTACCTTATTCAAATATTGTGAGCAAAGTGTAGTTGTGATATTTCCCCATTCATAAAGGCTCTTTATACACTGTAAAACTGGAAAAAAAATTGTAAGCAGGGTAATCCATAGACCCTTGAAGGCAACAACTGAAGGGCCTCATTAAATATTAAGAAAGTGTAGTTGATGTGCTCCTACACTCATAAAAGCTCTGAACAAAGTGCTAAGCCATGAAAAAATGATAAGGAGGGTAAAACAGTCATCCATAGACCTTTGAAGGCAACAACTGGAGGGCCTCATTCAAATATTGAATATTAAGAACACGTTATATGCTGCTGTCATCTGTTCTTGTGGAAGAGTTGGGGTTAATCCAATCTTTGCTAATTTTTATCAGCCTAAGCCCATCAGCATTTTCTGTTGACAGAAGAAAATGCCTGTCTGTTTTGGCCCCCTGGGCGGTAACAAAAAACCTAATCAGACAAGACGCTAGTGGCAGGGCAGCACAACACCTCTAAAGGTACCGTCACACTAAGCGACGCTGCAGCGATACCGACATCGATGTCGATCGCTGCAGCATCGCTGTTTGGTCGCTGGAGAGCTGTCACACAGACAGCTCTCCAGCGACCAACGATCCCGAAGTCCCCGGTAACCAGGGTAAACATCGGGTTACTAAGAGCAGGAGGAGTGCAGAGAAGCACAGCGCCGGGGACAGACAGTGGTAGGTAAGTATGTACTGTTTTTTTGTTTTTACGTTTACGCTGGTAACCAGGGTAAACATCAGGTTACTAAGCGCGGCCCTGCGCTTAGTTACCCGATGTTTACCCTGGTTACCAGTGAAGACATCGCTGGATCGGCGTCACACATGCCGATCCAGCGATGTCAGCTGGAGAGCCAGCGACTAAATAAAGTTCTGGACTTTCTTCAACGACCAACGATCTCCCAGCAGGGGCCTGATCGTTGGTCGCTGTCACACATAACGATTTCCTTAACAATATCGTTGCTACGTCACAAAAAGCAACGATATCGTTAACGATATCGTTATGTGTGACGGTACCTTAAGGCATAAAGGGACCGCTCACACTGGGTGTCCAGCTTTGAGACCCAATAGCTGAAGGTTGCAGAGGAATGAGGGAGTTCACTGGCTTTGTCGGCCAGTCGGGTTTTGCGAAACCCGACTTTGTCAAAAGTCGGGTCGGGTGAAATTGGCCGATTATTGTGAAAAGTCGGGGGCCGACTGAAACACGAAACCCAATGCAAGTCAATGGGGAATCAAAGTCGGCAGTGAGTGGAAGACAGGAAAACACCTACAGTGCCCATTTTAATGCCAAAAACATCAATTCTTATTACTTAAGCTGATCAATCTTAATTTACTTTATAATAATAGTTAGGCATTGAAAACTGGGGGTCATTTGGCTAAAGTTGTGGGGGGTAGGGCTGGCTCAAGATTCTCATGGGCCCAGGAAACGCGGAATACGTCACGGCGGTGGAGCAGGGAGAGGTAAGTATTTCAACTTTGCAAGTGCTGTGATCCTGAGCAAGCAGGGGGGGACCACTTGTTGGCACTGGCACAGGGCCCTTCATAGTACGGTGGTGTGTTTGATGGCAGGTGGCGCCTCCCACTGGCAGAGACACTTTTGCATACTATGAGGACCCTGTGCCAGTGATGTCGCCGAGTGTGCCCCCCCACCCGATGAAGGAACCTGCACTTTCATCTGCACCTTCCTCTTTGTCCCCGTGTAAGGTGGTATAGTATGCGGGAAGGGGAACCTGACTTTCAGCAGTGTCAGATTCTGGCTGTGTAGAGTGCAAGCGGAATGTAGTGGTCTGGGTCAATGTACCAGCAGACTCATCTAGCAGTGGCTGGGAAATGGGCAGGATGAGGAGGAAACACAGATATAGGCCCAAATAATAAAGTAGGCTAAATGCAGTTCAAAATTGGTAACAGGACTAAACAGGTGGCATTGCTTTGTTCAGTGGAGGAAAACTGTAATGAGTGGCAGACACAGTTAGTAGGCCCAAATAATAAAGTAGGCTAAATGCAGTTCAAAATTGGTAACAGGACTAAACAGGCGGCATTGCTTTGTTCAGTGGAGGACAACTGTAATGAGTGGCGCAGACACAGTTAGTAGGCCCAAATAATAAAGTAGGCTAAATGCAGTTCAAAATTGGTAACAGGACTAAACAGGCGGCATTGCTTTGTTCAGTGGAGGACAACTGTAATGAGTGGCGCAGACACAGTTAGTAGGCCCAAATAATAAAGTAGGCTAAATGCAGTTCAAAATTGGTAACAGGACTAAACAGGCGGAATTGCTTTGTTCAGTGGAGGACAACTGTAATCAGTGGCAGACACAGTTAGTAGGCCCAAATAATAAAGTAGGCTAAATGCAGTTCAAAATTGGTAACAGGACTAAACAGGCAGCATTGCTTTGTTCAGTGGAGGAAAACTGTAATGAGTGGCAGACACAGTTAGTAGGCCCAAATAATAAAGTAGGCTAAATGCAGTTCAAAATTGGTAACAGGACTAAACAGGCAGCATTGCATTGTTCAGTGGAGGACAACTGTAATGAGTGGCAGGCACAGTTAGTAGGCCCAAATAATAAAGTAGGCTAAATGCAGTTCAAAATTGGTAACAGGACTAAACAGGCGGCATTGCTTTGTTCAGTGGAGGACAACTGTAATCAGTGGCAGACACAGTTAGTAGGCCCAAATAATAAAGTAGGCTAAATGCAGTTCAAAATTGGTAACAGGACTCAACAGGTTTCCAATACCCCTCCACAGAGAGAGAGAATTTTAGTCTAGGAAGAGGTTTCACATGTACCCATTCAGATGGAGACGTTTATTCTCAGCGAGGTAAGGCAAGTGTAGGACCTGGTATAAGATAGATGACGTAAAGGGGCTACCAGGTACACATAAAATTGGCCATTTTTATGCGCTAAACGCTCTCATTTTTCATATTTCTAGTGCAGTAATGCAGTTCAAATTTCGTTTTTCAAGTTTGTATGTTCTAGCGCTGCAGTGTGCTGCCTTATTTACTTAACTATATACGAGTTGGCGACTCTAGGTTCAGCACCTGTTCACACTGAGTCTATGTTTGGATGTGCCGGTCAGGTTTTTGAAATGTATTCTCTAGCCTTCTGATCGTGCTCTCCGCCTCCTAGCCACAGGTGTTTTAATTACAGCAGGTCCAATACCCCTCCACAGAGAGAGAGAATTTTAGTCTAGGAAGAGGTTTCACATGTACCCATTCAGATGGAGACGTTTATTCTCAGCGAGGTAAGGCAAGTGTAGGACCTGGTATAAGAGAGATGACGTAAAGGGGCTACCAGGTACACATAAAATTGGCCATTTTTATGCGCTAAACGCTCTCATTTTTCATATTTCTAGTGCAGTAATGCAGTTCATATTTCGTTTTTCAAGTTTGTATGTTCTAGTGCTGCAGTGTGCTGCCTTATTTACTTAACTAAGGACTAAACATAGCTAGGTACAGGGGTGGGCTCCTCTGCTGAGTAGCAGACAGTGGTAGTAGGCGCAAAGTATTAACTGGTCTAAGTGGAGGCCAAGGCCCCTGTATATTTTAACTATCATCTATCATTTCAACAAATTTGTATTGGCAGTGCCATTGAAGGATTTAACAGCATAGACTACACAGTGGTGGAGCAGGGAGAGGTAAGTATTGCAAGTGGTAGAAAACTGTTCGAGCCTGGGGGGAACACTCTCTCGTGGGCGGCAGTACTGGCACAGGGCCCCTCATATTACGATGGTGTGTCTGACATTGGTTGTGCACCACCACTGTCAGAGACACTTCATTGTACTAAGAGGGACTCTGTGCCAGTGCCGTCGCCCAAGAGTGGGCCCACCCACCTGTCCAGGTAAATGGCACTCGGGTGCTTGTGCCAGGTGGTGACCACAGCCCTGTGGGGGGAGTCAGCCCATTTAGGGAGGTATAAAAATGGCCTATGGTGGACATTCAGCAGCTGCAAATGGAGGAATTGGAGAAGTCAGTAAGAGGAGGCCAAAAGCAAGAAATTTTTCAGGCCAGCTACGTGTCAGCACGGGAAGGTGGGGCAAAATAAATTGAAATCCATGATTGGTTCATTTTAATGAAGGTTAGATCATCCGGCTTTAAAAGCTGTTTTCCTAATCCCAGATAAGAGAGCCTTCGAGGCCTTGTGTAGCCAGACGATGACGCTGGCTCAACACCTCCAGCCTTAAGTGCTATTGTGCTTTTACCACTACCACCAGATGCACCACCACCACCATCAGTACCAGCTGGCAACCACCGCCCACGGGCTCTTCCACCAGACTTCCTCATTTTTTGGAAAATCTAACCAAAATAACAACCGTTATATGGTAATGTAAAACAAGTTAGAAGGTGTATATAAACTTGTTGAGAATTTAAATCTCCCTTTTTTTTGGGGGGAGACTGAACAAAAACTCAGGCCCTGTGTATATAACAATGCAATCTAAGTGGCAGAAAGTGGCTGGCTGACATACGACAAACTAACAGAACTGAAGTATTTCCACTTTGTGAGAATTTGAATCTCCCTTTTTTTGGGGAGACTGAACCAAAACTCAGGCCCAGTGTGTTAGGTGTCGAGTTCCTGCCTCTGCACAGGAGGAATCTCAAACCATCTCTGCTGCAGTCTCCCATTCTTCCCCAGCTGCAGTGGAGTCTGCTTAGCATAGAAGTTGGTCGCAGCATTTTGCTCAGTCTCCCTCTGTGCATAGGGTTGCTGATGCTTTTCCTGCTTCTGCCATTGAAGCCAGTGCTGGGCAGCGGCGAGCAGACGCTTTTGGGACTAAGTCCTGCTTTTCCCTTCTGAGCATGCCCAGGGTGAGATCTCCCGTTGGAGATCGAGGGTCACATGCTCATATGCTGCAGCGGTTCCCATTGGTCCTCCAGGAAGGTCCTGAAGGTGCTAAACTTCTGTGGCAGCTTCCCATTGGTCCTTTATTGGAAGGTCCTATACATGCTGCAGTTATATAAGCTTCGTATGACCGCACGGCCATGCGCTAGTGTACAATCGTAATCGTGTGTGCGTTGATGAGCGCAAGTCGTTCCTTAAAAAACCCATCCCTTGTGTATGACTGTTCGCGTAAGGTGTATGGCTGCAATCTAGCACCCTGCTGAACTCACTGCATTTACACACGAAACAGCGCCTACTGCTGTGTCCGCCAGTACGGTGCCACGCGCCATTAGAGCGCTTCTTTAACTCAAGTCAGGGTGGTTAGTGGCGTCCGCCAGTACGGCACAGTTTGCACTCTCGTGCTATTTAATTGTTAGTTTTGTTACGTGCAGTACTGCGGCCCTGTGACGCAACAGGGTTCGCTTCCTTCACACAGGGTGAAGTTAACCCGTGTGTGTAATCACATTGTACCGCCATATAGTCCGTCATTACTTGGCAGCAGGTTTCATCTTTGCACGGTGGACCCCGGGCTGCGAACGCACCTTATTCTATCTTATTATTTGGTGCGTTCCGCTAGCCCTAACACAGTGTTTATAACAATGCAATCTAAGTGGCAGAAAGTGGCTGGCTGATATACGACAAACTAACAGGACTGAAGCATATCCACTTTGTGAGAATTAGAATCTCCCTCTTTTTTTGGGGAGACTGAACCAAAACTCAGGCCCAGTGTATAAAACAACACAATGTAAGTGGCAGAAAGTGGCTGGCTGATATACGACAAACTAACAGGACTGAAGTAGATCCACTTTGTGAGAATTTGAATCTCACTTTTTTTGGGGGGAGACTGAACCAAACCTCAGGCCCAGTGCATAAAACAACACAATGTAAGTGGCAGAAAGTGGCTGGCTGATATACGACAAACTAACAGGACTGCAGTATATCCACTTTGTGAGAAATTGAATCTCACCTTTTTTGGGGGAGACTGAACCAAAACTCAGGCCCAGTGTATAAAACAACACAATCACTTGTGAAAGTGGCTGGAAGATACAGTGGGGCAAAAAAGTATTTAGTCAGTCAGCAATAGTGCAAGTTCCACCACTTAAAAAGATGAGAGGCGTCTGTAATTTACATCATAGGTAGACCTCAACTATGGGAGACAAACTGAGAAAAAAAAATCCAGAAAATCACATTGTCTGTTTTTTTAACATTTTATTTGCATATTATGGTGGAAAATAAGTATTTGGTCAGAAACAAAATTTCATCTCAATACTTTGTAATATATCCTTTGTTGGCAATGACAGAGGTCAAACGTTTTCTGTAAGTCTTCACAAGGTTGCCACACACTGTTGTTGGTATGTTGGCCCATTCCTCCATGCAGATCTCCTCTAGAGCAGTGATGTTTTTGGCTTTTCGCTTGGCAACACGGACTTTCAACTCCCTACAAAGGTTTTCTATAGGGTTGAGATCTGGAGACTGGCTAGGCCACTCCAGGACCTTGAAATGCTTCTTATGAAGCCACTCCTTCGTTGCCCTGGCGGTGTGCTTTGGATCATTGTCATGTTGAAAGACCCAGCCACGTTTCATCTTCAATGCCCTTGCTGATGGAAGGAGGTTTGCACTCAAAATCTCACGATACATGGCCCCATTCATTCTTTCATGTACCCGGATCAGTCGTCCTGGCCCCTTTGCAGAGAAACAGCCCCAAAGCATGATGTTTCCACCACCATGCTTTACAGTAGGTATGGTGTTTGATGGATGCAACTCAGTATTCTTTTTCCCCCAAACACGACAAGTTGTGTTTCTACCAAACCGTTCCAGTTTGGTTTCATCAGACCATAGGACATTCTCCCAAAACTCCTCTGGATCATCCAAATGCTCTCTAGCAAACTTCAGACGGGCCCGGACATGTACTGGCTTAAGCAGTGGGACACGTCTGGCACTGCAGGATCTGAGTCCATGGTGGCATAGTGTGTTACTTATGGTAGGCCTTGTTACATTGGTCCCAGCTCTCTGCAGTTCATTCACTAGGTCCCCCCGCGTGGTTCTGGGATTTTTGCTCACCGTTCTTGTGATCATTCTGACCCCACGGGGTGGGATTTTGCGTGGCGCCCCAGATCGAGGGAGATTATTAGTGGTCTTGTATGTCTTCCATTTTCTAATTATTGCTCCCACTGTTGATTTCTTCACTCCAAGCTGGTTGGCTATTGCAGATTCAGTCTTCCCAGCCTGGTGCAGGGCTACAATTTTGTTTCTGGTGTCCTTTGACAGCTTCACCATAGTGGAGTTTGGAGTCAGACTGTTTGAGGGTGTGCACATGTGTCTTTTTATACTGATAACAAGTTTAAACAGGTGCCATTACTACAGGTAATGAGTGGAGGAAAGAGGAGACACTTAAAGAAGAAGTTACAGGTCTGTGAGAGCCAGAAATCTTGATTGTTTGTTTCTGACCAAATACTTATTTTCCACCATAATATGCAAAAAAAATGATAAAAAAACAGACAATGTGATTTTCTGGATTTTTTTTTCTCAGTTTGTCTCCCATAGTTGAGGTCTACCTGTGATGTAAATTACAGACGCCTCTCATCTTTTTAAGTGGTGGAACTTGCACTATTGCTGACTGACTAAATACTTTTTTTCCCCACTGTATATGAAAAAATACAAGGACTGTAGTACAATTTCAATCTCCCTACAATGATCTCAGGAAAAGTATGGCAGCAATAAAAAGGACTGCTGCACACAAAAGTGTGGTCAAATAAACAAGATAACTGTGCAGAAAGGAGCAACAGGATTTTTGCTTTAAAAAAAGCAGTTGGTTTGCACAGCAGTGTGCAAACAGCAATGCAGCTATCAGGGAGCCTTATAAGGCAGCCTAATAAGCTACAGAGATGATGCACAAAAATATAGCCTCCACTGTCCCTGCAAAAAAATGGTGGTGTTGGACAGTGGAAATCGCTACAGCACAAGCAGTTTGGGGGTTAATCTTCCCTCACTAACTATATCCCTTCTTCTGATGAAGCTGTGGCAACCTGTTGTGAATTCTGTTGTCGGGATCCCTCCTGTGGTCATGAATGGTACTTCGGCTGGTTCTGTCCATGGACTTCCTCTGGTGGGTGTTTCTGAGTTTCCTTCCACAGGTGACGAGGTTAATTCGTTAGCTGCTGCTCTATTTAACTCCACTTAGATCTTTGCTCCATGCCACCTGTCAATTGGTCTAGTTCACTCCTGGATCGTTCTTGTGACCTGTCTTCCCATCAGAAGCTAAGTTCAGCTTGTATTTCTTTGGTTTGCTATTTTTTTGTCCAGCTTGCTATTTAATTTGTTGTCTTGCTTGCTGGAAGCTCTGGGACGCAGAGGGAGTGCCTCCGCACCGTGAGTCGGTGCGGAGGGTCTTTTTGCACCCTCTGCGTGGTCTTTTTGTAGGTTTTTGTGCTGACCGCAAAGTAACCTTTCCTATCCTCGGTCTGTTCAGTAAGTCGGGCCTCACTTTGCTAAATCTATTTCATCTCTGTGTTTGTATTTTCATCTTTACTCACAGTCATTATATGTGGGAGGCTGCCTTTTCCTTTGGGGAATTTCTCTGAGGCAAGGTAGGCTTTATTTTTCTATCTTCAGGGCTAGCTAGTTTCTTAGGCTGTGCCGAGTTGCATAGGGAGCGTTAGGCGCAATCCACGGCTATTTCTAGTGTGTTTGATAGGTTTAGGGATTGCGGTCAGCAGAGTTCCCACGTCCCAGAGCTCGTCCTTATTATCAGTAACTATCAGGTCATTCCGTGTGCTCTTAACCACCAGGTCCATTATTGTCCTGACCACCAGGTCATAACAGCAACCTCTCCTATGCTAAGATCGGCAGAAGTAAGATGGCGGTTGGCGTGCATGCCCCTTTATAGTCCCTGTGATGCCGCAGAATGCAGGCCAATCACTGTCATGCCCTTCTCTAAGATGGTGGGGACTGAGACCTATGTCATCACGCTGCCCACACTCTGCGTCCTCCTTCATTGGCTGAAAAATGGCGCTGAAAGCGTCATACGAAACGCAACTTTTGCGCGCAGATCGCCGACCTCATGGCCGATCCCACACTAGGATTGGGTCGGGTTTTATGAAACCCAACTTTGCCGAAAGTCGGCGATTTTTGAATTTGTCCGATCCGTTTCACTCAATCCTATCTCTCAGTGCATGAATGGCATTGAAGTCTCCACCTCCTCCTCCATGTCTTCCTTCTCATTCCCCACCTCAGCCCATTCATGTAGAAGAAATTGGACAAAGCCTGTGTGGGTACTAGCATCTGTTGCAGCTTCTGTTCCTCCTCTTCTTCCTCAGCCTTCATGCCCTCATTGTTACCCAATTTGGCAGAACAGATGAGATGAGGCTAGGTGGGTAGTATCTCCCTGTCTCATGTTTTCCTCCACCTGGTCCACAAGCAAATCTTTATGTTTAATTGTCCGCAACAACTGTTTAAGTAGCCACAGAAGCGGGATTGGAAAAAAAATTGAAATTTGGCAAAAAATTAGAAAATTTAGCAATTTTCAAAATTTAATTTTTGTGCCCTTAAATCAGAGAGTCATGTCATACAAGATAGTTAATAAATAACATTTCCCACATGTCTACTTTGCATCAGCACAATTTTGGAAATGTTATTTTTTTTGTTAGGACGTTATAAGGGTTAAAAGTTGACCAGCGTTTTCTCATTTTTCCAACAAAATTTACAAAACCATTTTTTTACAGATCACCTCACATTTGAAGGGAGCTTGGGGGTCAATATAACAGAAAATATCCAAAAGTGACACCGTTCTAAAAACTGCACCCGTCAAGGTGCGCAAAACCAGAAGTTTATTAACCCATCAGGTGCTTCACGAGAACTCATGCAATGTGGAAGGAAAAAATTAACATTTTACTTTTTGCACAAAAAAATTACTTTGGAACCAAAGTTTTTTATTTTCACAAAGTTATCAGGTGAAAGTGGACCACAAAATTTGTTGCGCAATTTCTCCGGAGTACGCCGATACCCCATGTGTGGGGGAAAGCCACTGTTTGGGCAAATGGCAGGGCTCAGAAGAGAGGGAGCACCAGGGTCTACCACAGTGATCAAAATGAACCAGTAGGAAAAATTTCCTATTGTTACTGGCCAGCAGGTCTCGGGAGGTGCACTGCACATGTGCCCACCATTTTCTTCCAGGAAGAAGATGCAGAGGGCCGGGGGACCGAGCCGGAGGGACCGGGGGATGACGGAGGGACCAGAGGAGGTTCGGGGACCCCATTTCTCCCTCCTCTGGTTTACTAGATCATATTTGAGAAATGATTGGGAAATCAGACTTTTTTTTTTGCATTCGCCGTTATTTGGTGAATAACGGTGATTGCAACACTAAGTACTGTAAAACCGACCCGAATCATGTTCTCCAGGGTCACCTGTTCCCCAGGTTTTTTTTTTTTGAGTTTGGGAGCACAAGTAATTAAAGTAAAATTTGTAGCACAGCCACGGTGATAGATAACAAAAAATTATAATCAGAATTATTAACAATCATAAACGTTTAATAATGCTTAGGATTAAATCAACAATGCTTGATTCATAAGCAATCCTTTTGAGTCTTACTAGGGTACTACTTTTAGCATAAGAGAAAAAAAGGGGTCTTTGTTCCAGCTCCTTTAGTAAAATCTTCAATTTTATTTCATGAATTAAAAATCACAGGACATGGTCCGAGACCGCACCAGATCGCTGTTGCGATCAAAACGCGTCTTGCTGTTTCTTGTGCATGTCTGGTGCGGTCTCGGAGCATGTCCTGTGATTTTTAATTCATGAAATAAAATTGAAGATTTTACCAAAGGAGCTGGAACAAAGACCTTTTTTTCTCTCATGCTGCATATCGTCTCATCAGGATGGAGGTTCCGTGCACCTGGAGGGTGGTGAGCTGGCTTTATTTTCTTTTTGTCTTTATATACTTCTTTTATCCATGTTCAAGCAAAATGGAGAGTACAGTATGTTCAAGTAAAATTGAGTTTGCCAAAACCGTTTCCCCCCAGGATTTTGTAGAGCGTATTGTCTAGCTTATGTTATAAATGGATTATCTCCATTGTAACTGAATATAGCTAATCCACAGCACATTTATTTTTTTTATTATTTTTTTTATTATTCGGAAGTGGAAGAAGGTGCAAGATCAAGAATTCCCTTTTTTTGTTTAATTACAAAAGAAAGAGCCATACAGTTGAATGCTTTTTCCAAATATTCATTCTACAACTGCAAACAAAAGAACTTTTTTGTTACCGTATTTTTCGGACTATAAGACGCACCGGACCATAAGACGCACCCCAAATTTGGGGTGAAAATTGCAGAAAAAAAGATTTTTTATAAGATGGGGGTCCGTCTTATTGTCCGAATTTACAGTATCTTACCTGAGGGCTGGCGGTGGCAGAGCAGGGTCACAGGAGGCAAGGTGTCGGCAGAGGTGGGGTGATGCTGGGATGAGGAGGTGCTGGGATGAGAAGGTGCTGGGATCAGGAGGTGCTGGAATCAGGAGGTGCTGGGATGAGGAGGTGCTGGGATGAGGAGGTGCTGGGATCAGGAGGTGCTGGGATCAGGAGGTGCTGGGATGAGGAGGTGCTGGGATGAGGAGGTGCTGGGATCAGGAGGTGCTGGGATCAGGAGGTGCTGGGATCAGGAGGTGCTGGGATCAGGAGGTGCAGTGAGAGGTATGGCGTGAGAGGGGTCCCAGGCTTACCGTGCAGGCAATGCAGGCTTACCATGGCGGCAGAGGTGCGGTGGCAGAGGTGCGGTGGCAGAGGTGCAGCGGCAGAGGAGGCGCAGTAAGTGGAGTCCCTTTCCCCGGTATGGTGATGCAGCAGCCCGGTAAGCAGCTGAGCCGGGTGAATCCTGTTGTTATCGGTGGGCGCGGCCATCTTCCTGAGGCCACGCGTGTGCAGATGAAGCGCTCTGCTTCCCGGGGCTTCAGGAAAATGGCCGCGGGAGGCCGCGCGTGCGCAGATGGAGATCGCGGCGGCCATTTTCCTGAAGCCCCGGGAAGCAGAGCGCTCCATCTGCGCACGCGCGGCCTCAGGAAAATGGCCGACACCACCGATAACAACAGGATTCTCCCGGCTCTGCTGCATACCGGGCTGCTGCATCACCTCACCGGAGAAAGGGACACCGCTTACTGCGCCTCCTCTGCCACCACACCTCTGCCGCCGCACCTCTGCCGCTGCACCTCTGCCACCGCACCTCTGCCACCACGGTAAGCCTGCATTGCGACTATTAGACGCACCCCCCATTTTCCCCCCTTTTTTTTGGGGAAAAAGTGCGTCTTGTAGTCCGAAAAATACGGTAATTAATTTATATACATTGTGTTATTAATCTGTTGAAAAAAAATATGGCATGCATAGCAGACAAAATTTCATATATACGAAAGAATGAAATGCGCACATACAAGTCCTTCAATTATGCCTCTTGTGCAAAAATAAACATAGTCCCATGGGAATGCCAGATACATCACTTTTGAGAAATGACTGATTGTTTGCTGCTATAGGAGCCCCAGAAATCAATATTAAATGATCACATTTTCCGAATGATATTTGTTTGAATGCAAGAAGAAAAATCACAGTTCTGACCTCCGGTCAATGACTTTGCTTCACAATGTGCTGTCAATAGCATGTTGGATAAACGCTTCCTTCCAAGCAATGTCTATATATCCCAGACTTCTAATGCCGAGCCACAGTCTTTATTTTAACTTCTCGTTTCCTAGGAAAATGAATACTATATGGAGCAGGAAGTGTATTTTTACATTTTGTCACTGAATTACCAGCTAAATGACTTGTCACAGTTCATTTATAAATTTGAATATCTGGCAGAGTGGCAGCTGCAGAGGGAATGTAATAAGACAATACATTATCTCGATGAGCTGAAGCAGATTCCACAGTATAAATGTGTAAAATAGAATCTTTTCCACTTCCGATAAGATTCTACTGATACAGCATTATTGTCTGGTAGGAAGATATAAGGATGTCGGGGAAATTAAACTGTAGAAAGATAATAAGAAAAATGAAAAGATAAATAGTGTTAATAATGCATTTCATGTTATGTATATCATATTATAATATATATTTCTGGTGACTAAACTAGAAAAGTCTTTAGGAATATCAGCCAGAAAATAAAAAGTACAAGTCCTGTCAAATTTTACCAAAAGTCCATGGTGAAGATTACTGATATTGATACATGGTTCTTACACTTTTTATATGTAACACAACTAAGTAGAGATGAGAGAGTTCTACTCAAATGTTCCAAAAATCAACATTTGTCAAAATGCCGGATTTTCTTAAAGAAGCACTTCCATCAAAGTTTTTATCCTCTATGCACTGTGTACTTATGATTACTCATCTTGCCTTTCTCTTCAGCTAATTCTACTTCTCTATTCTCTGCTCTATGTAGGGACAGGAAGTCGTCTTTTCCCTGCATGAGTCATCTCCCTCTTCAACTCCTGACCCACCTGCTCATCTAATAACCCTGTCAGGGACTTTGCAGTGAGTAGAATTGTAGTTCTAATGATGATGACTCATGCAGAGAGTTTCCTACATAGAGCTTAGAAGGATTCAGCTGATCTGTTTTTAATGACGTCCTAATGGAAAAGAGAAGAATTAACTGGATGGAAAGGTATATGAGCAATTTTAAGTATAGTGCAATTTAATATGATAAGTGCAATACATTAAAAGAATAAAAACCTTTATGGGAGTGCTTCTTTAAATTCTCTTTTGTATTTATTCAACTGGCTACCATTTTGCTGAATCATTAAGGGTCATCAAAACGTTAAAAAAAAATTATACTCACCTTTCTACTTACCTCTCTAGCTGTTCAAGTCTTTACTGTCTCCTGTCTGGTCCTCGTCGCATCATTTTACTGTCACCATAGGCGCTGAAATCATGGGTTTGTCTGCGCTAGTCTGGGAATTCCGACTCTGATGAAGCCTGGAACTGTTCTGCTCATTAGCATGTAAGGTCACAATGCCCCAACGCGACCTTACACGCACATACACTGAACTGTCCTGGTCCTCATCACAGCCAGCCTAGCTTGGTGAGACAAGGGATTTCAGAGGTCATGGCAGTAATGAGAAAATGCTCTGTTCACCAGATGTAGGATAGGTAGGAGCAGAGAAGCTGAAGAGGTGAGCAGTGAGGTGAGTATAAGCCTTTAGCTTTTTTTTACATGTCTATCATGCTCTGGGGTCTGGAGAAACCCCATATCATATTAAGAGGCATTTAATTTGCAGTGAATAACAAATCAAATTTCCTGGGAAATTCAGTTTTGCAGATCTACTTATCACTGACAGCTAGACATGTTGTGAGTGAACTGCATATTTAGGTCTTTTCTCCTTTGGTTTCTATAAATATGTAGTTTTTTGTTTCCATGATTAGTGAAAGTAATGAGGCACAAAGACAGAAGAGGGCCCCTGTTCATTATAAGTCTTTTGCTCAGATTTAGGCTATGTTCCCACAATGAGTTTTAAGGGAGTCTTTTATGTTGCACATGATTACAAAAATGCAAGTAACCTATTTTACTTAATGGGTGCTCATAGCAACTTGGCACTGACAACCTTAGAGGCCCCCAGGAGACCTCTGGTTGTCATGCCAACCCACTAGTGACCTGCGATCATCTGACAGGGGTCACCGGTGGGAGGATTTCCATCCCGATGGCCGGAAGCATGGGTTAAATGCCGCTGTCAGAGTTTGACAGCAGCATTTAACTAGTTAATAGCCACAGGTGGATCGCAATTCCACCCGCGGTATTCCAGGCACATGTCAGCAGTTCAAAACAGTAGACATGTCCCAGGAAAGATGTGGGCTCAGCACCGGATCCCACATCAAAGGGAGTGAAGCGACCTCCGGAGAACTAGTATGGCGGAGGTCATACAGGGGTTAAACAACACATGCAAATCTGGATTTCAAAAGATTTACCCATCTCTAGCCTTGGTTACAAAAACTAATAGTTCAGCAAATTCATGAAAAAGAACTCAGCACTCTTTACTCTTAGGTAGCTCCCCATTAACATCTTGGTCATTTATCATAGACAAAATGTGTATCGATTTGTCTTTTTTCCAGCATAAAATGACAGGCTGTTAACAGCAGAAAGTCTAAGACAGAAGCTTGGCGCTAATACCTCTGTACAATTACTGTTTAATGAATTCAGACCAGTTCATTAAAAACGAAAATCACCACAGAGACCTTTTAAGACTAATCATGCATGTTACAGTGATAAAGAGTTTGAGTTGTAAGTACAAGAGAACTTGGGCAGACAAAAGGGTCCGAAAGATGAAATCACCAAGTATTCTGGCTAATTAACAAATAAGATCATAAAAATTATGAAATAATTAGTTATTTATGCAGCTTAAATGTATTTAATAGTCTCCGTTACTAAAGGAACAGCTCATTGACAAATACAGTACATTATCTAGGCAGTACCTATTCAAGACCATGTCTAAGACCCATAGAGAACATAGATTGTATAATCTATCTACAAGATAGGGGATAAATGTTAGAATACTGTTGGGACCCCCACAAATTACAAGAATAAGGGTGAACAACTCTCCTGTGTGAAAGGAGTGGTATTTACTGTCTATAGAAGTGGCGTTTGCACATGCTCATTGAACAAAAATTGGGAGATAATCACACAGTGCATCTCAGTTTTGTGGGCCATTTGTTATGTGTATTTATTACATAGTCAGAAGTCATACATACAGTGGGGCAAAAAAGTATTTAGTCAGTCAGCAATAGTGCAAGTTCCACCACTTAAAAAGATGAGAGGCATCTGTAATTTACATCATAGGTAGACCTCAACTATGGGAGACAAACTGAGAAAAAAAAAATCCAGAAAATCACATTGTCTGTTTTTTTATCATTTTTTTGCATATTATGGTGGAAAATAAGTATTTGGTCAGAAACAAACAATCAAGATTTCTGGCTCTCACAGACCTGTAACTTCTTCTTTAAGAGTCTCCTCTTTCCTCCACTCATTACCTGTAGTAATGGCACCTGTTTAAACTTGTTATCAGTATAAAAAGACACCTGTGCACACCCTCAAACAGTCTGACTCCAAACTCCACTATGGTGAAGACCAAAGAGCTGTCAAAGGACACCAGAAACAAAATTGTAGCCCTGCACCAGGCTGGGAACACTGAATCTGCAATAGCCAACCAGCTTCGAGTGAAGAAATCAACAGTGGGAGCAATAATTAGAAAATGGAAGACATACAAGACCACTGATAATCTCCCTCGATCTGGGTATCCACGCAAAATTCCACCCCGTGGGGTCAGAATGATCACAAGAATGGTGAGCAAAAATCCCAGAACCACACAGGGGGACCTAGTGAATGAACTGCAGAGAGCTGGGACCAATGTAACAAGGCCTACCATAAGTAACACACTACGCCACCATGGACTCAGATCCTGCAGTGCCAGACGTGTCCCACTGCTTAAGCCAGTACATGTCCGGGCCCGTCTGAAGTTTGCTAGAGAGCATTTGGATGATCCAGAGGAGTTTTGGGAGAATGTCCTATGGTCTTTTGAAACCAAACTGGAACTGTTTGGTAGAAACACAACTTGTCGTGTTTGGAGGAAAAAGAATACTGAGTTGCATCCATCAAACACCATACCTACTGTAAAGCGTGGTGGTGGAAACATCATGCTTTGGGGCTGTTTCTCTGCAAAGGGGCCAGGACGACTGATCCGGGTACATGAAAGAATGAATGGGGCCATGTATCGTGAGATTTTGAGTGCAAACCTCCTTCCATCAGCAAGGGTATTGAAGATGAAATGTGGCTGGGTCTTTCAACATGACAATGATCCAAGGCACACCGCCAGGGCAACAAAGGAGTGGCTTCGTAAGAAGCATTTCAAGGTCCTGGAGTGGCCTAGCCAGTCTCCAGATCTCAACCCTATAGAAAACCTTTGGAGGGAGTGGAAAGTCCGTGTTGCCAAGCGAAAAGCCAAAAACATCACTGCTCTAGAGGAGATCTGCATGGAGGAATGGGCCAACATACCAACAACAGTGTGTGGCAACCTTGTGAAGACTTACAGAAAACGTTTGACCTCTGTCATTGCCAACAAAGGATATATTACAAAGTATTGAGATGAAATTTTGTTTCTGACCAAATACTTATTTTTCACCATAATATGCAAATAAAATGTTAAAAAAACAGACAATGTGATTTTCTGGATTTTGTTTTCTCAGTTTGTCTCCCATAGTTGAGGTCTACCTATGATGTAAATTACAGACGCCTCTCATCTTTTTAAGTGGTGGAACTTGCACTATTGCTGACTGACTAAATACTTTTTTGCCCCACTGTAGTTATATTTCCCAGAGGAGCATTGCACGGCGAATAAGCCTCCTTACATTGACAAGCAAGAGATGGTATGTCACTCTCCATAAGAAGAAACTATACCCCTTAGACCCCAGTCCAGAGCCTTTTACCTAGCCAAACTAGTTCTCATGCTTCGCACGGACGAGGGCCAACAGCCCGAAACTCCGTGTCTGCGAATTGAGATATTGATTTGGCTTTTATCCTAAGTCATATTGCACGACTCGTTTAAAGGGTTGATTGTGACTTGTAGGATCGCTACTTCCAACAGGTGGCGCTATAGAGTTTAAGTCCTCTTTTTCTCAGAAGAGGCAATTTGCATATTACATAGTCAGAAATTAATGTGAATGGTTTGCATGTTATAACACATATCCACTGCACTGGTTGCTGCCACATGGTTTGAGCATGTGGAATAAGACTCTTGGTGATCACTGGTAAAACTTCAACCTAAATAGTTATTGTCTTCATGAGACAACTCTTTTAAAGAGGCTGACTGCAGAATGAGTTAACTATTCATCAGTGAGCTTGTTCTGACAGAGTCTGTCAGGGCTGCACTCATTATTTTCTCAGGTTTTACTGTAATTATGAATTGGGTGCTGGGTTTAGTTGTCCTGCTGCAGCTGAGCTCCTACTCTGATGACTTGATTTATTTAGATAAGCAGACAGGACCAGTAAAATTACAGATACAATTGCTCCTTTGATAAAACAAGCAGGCAATGAATTGTGTCGCTTCACATAAAGAAGCAGCTCAAACAGTGCTTGCCCATGGCATCAGTATATTCACTTATGCATCCTCCCCTTGCCAGAGTTTGTGTATGTGTGACCATCAGCTGCTGCATCTGTACATGGTCGGACACAGCTATCTAGACAGTATACAACACCCATGCCTTTCTAAGCTTATCTCAATACAGCACCAATTTTTTAAGAACATCCAATTGTGGAACTTCTTAGGGTATGTGTCCACGTTCAGGATTGCATCAGGATTTGGTCAGGATTTTACGCAGGTAAACTCTGCACCAAATCTGCACCTGAGGTCACTGGCAGGTCACCTGCGTTGTTCATGCGTTGTTTGAGCATTGTAAGGACATGCTGCATTCTGAAAAGATGCGCCGCATGTCCGTTTCCGCGGGTCTGCCGCATGCGTCTTTTAATGCATAGCGGAGACGGGATTTCATGAAATCCCCTCCACTATGCTGTAACATCTGGACGCTGCATGTTTGATGCTGCAGCTCTACGCAGCGTCAAACACGCAGCGTTTCCTGAACGTGGAAACATACCCTTACTATTCCCTGGTCTACTGACTGAAATCAGAGGTTTTTTGTTGAAAAGTGGCAGACCACCTATGTGGGAGCATGGTGCCAACCGACACCATTGTTCCTGCATCCTTCAGTGAGATCTCTTGATTTCAATGATATCTAGATACTCAGGAGGCAATTATTATTGAATACAATGATGGAACATGGAATTGTCAGCTGACTCTGTGCCACTATTCCACCTGTGCGTATGGCAGGCACAATGACATTACCACATTGCGATTGCTGTATGGAGTCTTAGTCCAGACTATACACAGACCAAAGCACTAGAACAGTGGTAGCATTTTTTTCCATTCTTTGCCCATTGAGGATGCATGGACACCAGTCTATGTGTGGGCTATGGGTTCATCATTCTGTGTGGATAGATGTGGATTGCATCATACTGTGGTGACATCATACTGTGTGAGGCTTGTATGCACATCATACTGTTTTGGGGGCTGTAGTACCATCATATGGTTTAGGGGACTGTGGAACCATTGTACTATTTGTTTATCTGTGGGACCATAATACTATGTGGGGGCTGTGGGGCATCAAACTAGGGGTAACTTTGGGAGGCTTTGGAACCTTACCACTGTGAGGGGATAAATCTGGTGACATCATACTGCGAGGTGGGTCGCTGTGCAGGCATTATACTGTGTGAGTGGATGTACTGTGGGGATTGACACTGTGTGGTCTGTGGGGAAAACTAGAGGGGCATCAAATTATGAAGCGGATCACTACGCAGGCATTACATTATGGTGCGTTAAAGTGGGGGCATAATACTGTGGGGTCTTGCAGTGAGGTCATCATACTGTACGTGTGAGAAGTACTGTGGGGGCAAATTGTGTGGAAGAATTCACTTTTGAGGTTCATACAGGTTCATCCTGTTTTGGTTGGCTACAGGTACATCATATGGATTAGTGGACTGTGGAACCATTGTAATATTTGTGCATCTGTGGGACCATAATACTGTGTGGGGGCTGTGGGGCATCAAACTAGGGGTAATTTTGGGAGGCTTTGGAACCTTACCACTGTGAGGGGATTATTCTGGTGACATCATACTGCGAGGTGGTTCGCTGTGCAGGTATTATACTGTGTGAGGGGATGTACTATGGGGATTCATACTGTGTGGTCTGTGGGGAAAATTAGGGGGGCATCAAACTATGAGGCAGATCACTATGCAGGCATTGCAATATGGTGCGTTAGAGTGGAGGCATAATACCATGGGGATTTGCTGTGAGGTCATCATACTGTACATGTGAAGGGTACTGTGAGGGCAAATTTTGTGGGAGAATTCACTGTTGAGGTTCATACCGTGCTTAGGTAACATTTGTGAAGACATCGTACTATACTGTGTAGTGGATAATATAAAAGGAGTGTTGTAGTTGGTGAGAATACTATATGTTGAATACATGTCTCTCTTCCTGTGTCTAAAAGTTGGGAAGCATTGTCTTCTGTAACTACCCCTAAATTCTACAGAGAAGGCCTGACTTGGCCTTCTCTGTAGAATTTTTTTTGTGGTGGGAGAGGGGAGGTGGGACCTAATATAGACTCGTGCCATATTTTCAATATATGCCAATGATTAAAATGAAGTTTTCTTCATGTGACAAAACCCCTTTTATCACTTCACGCCATGGCCTATTTACATTTTTTCATCTTTGTTTCTTCCTCCCCTTCTCGCTTTCATAGGAGAATCGTCATGACAAGTGCAGAAGGTCTACAGCAGATCCCCGGCTGTCATGGCAACCCATTGGCACCCCGCGATCATTTCATGAGGATGCCGATGAGCGTATGAAATGAGGAGCCCGTCTGCCAGCAATTATTACATGCTGCTGTCAGAAAATGACCGCAGTATTTAACAGATTAACAGTCGTGGGCGGAGCTGTTGGAGGCAGATGGTGGCTGATTAAGTCAGCCATAATCAGCTGGGAAAGATACAGGCACAGTTTGCAAGCTCAGATCAAAGTCAGGGCCATGATATATGACGTAGATGTACGTAAAATGACTTGAATGTGTTAAATAAGAAAATAGAATTAGTGCCCATATCCTTTATGGACTCTGATTTTGCACAAAATAAATTCAATATAATATTAGAAGAATATAAGATCACTATGAAAATATGACAAGTCCTCTTCAATATTATATAACACAGTGAGGACACTGGAATGTCTGGTACAGCACCAATGAAGCCTAAGATTGGTTGCAGTGGTCACTTGGCTGAATTTTACGACACATCGCCAATGTAGGATAATTAACTATTATTGATTGTATGCACTAGAGTGATGCAGGATTTATCAGTTGAGTAATGTTTACTTTTCCATATTACTTTTTAGTGTTTTATTTTTTCATCTTGTTTTTATTTCTTATTGTTGTTTTGTATTTTTTTCTAATTTCAAAGAACCCCTTTAATACCATAGTATGAAATTAGGTCACTTGTGTTGAAAATGGATTACCTTTTTGTTATTAGCTAGAAAAACGCAACAGGCGGTTGATTGTCTCATGAGATAAATAAACACTTTTTGATGAATAGATTTCTAAATATCAAAATTTGCATGATCATGATTGCTTTTCTTTTATTATAAATTAGATTGCAACCCCGGAATCTATCATAATTAGTACAGTGTAACTACACATACACATTAGGCATAATAATAGTAAATCACAGAGTAATACCGGGCTGGAGTAATGTACCGGGCAGAGTAACTTGCCGTATCTTATGTTTAATTGTTATCGCTATCATGTAAATATTGTAAATACCCCTCACACATCAGCAATATACCTTTGTGAATGTAGCCGGGCAATGCACAGCTGGTACCAAAGATTAAGTTACCCATGCACTAAACTGAATGATTGATGCCTGAGCTTTTCATCTAGCAAAGTGCAGTTTTGTTACATAATTACAAACATTATATGCAGCGCTAAATCCATTTCCTGACAATAAATTGAAGGGTTGTTCTGACTGAGTTATGAAAGAAATTATGAACTAATTTGTGGCAACAACATCTGTTGTGTGCGAGGAAAAAAAGCTTCTGTGAGACAAAAAATAATTCATTTCCCTCAGTGATAAAGCTATTTATTATACAAAAGAGAACCACATTACACTCTGCATCGGTATTAGAAGAAAAGACATTGCTTTGTTTCTGAAAAATCAAAATGTCTCATTATTTTTGGAGGATTTGAAAGTAATTAGCATAAGGATTCAGAACAGCAAGCTTAGTTTGTGAAGCTATGAATACTTGAATTGCGTTTATTGCGCTTATTTAAATTTATCTTCATACAGTATATTTTTTCTGCAATTTTTTTTATTTTTGAATGAAAAAAATCTTTTTTTTTGTATCACAGAAAAAACTTTGCAGTGCCGAACAAAAATGTTATCACTAGGGTTTGAACATAATTTTTAAAAAATTACGTGTTCAGTTTTTTGTTTTTTATTTTTTTCCTGGGGATAATTTCAGACCAATATATTCTACAGTTACATGCTAGCAATATTGATTATTATGCAAATTGTCTCTTCAGAGAGGAAGAGAAGCAATATTGATGAAATGATCTGCTGAAATTAATATTTGGCACTCTTCTCAAATTTCTCTAGCAAATTCAATTTGCATCACATTTATTTGACGCAAATCAAATATACTGTACTGTAACTCTCTCCAGATCATACAATACAATAAACTTATGTAAAAAAAAATTCTAAATTTTGAAATTCGTTGTCACCCTAACATGTTCTACTACACAGTCTTACTCAGATCAAGTCCTCATCTTTTTTCCCCTCAACAGTGCAGCTTTCACTGAGCCATCTTTGGCATCTTCCGGCACTTAGAATCTTTGGTTCTTCTGACCCTCATGATCTTCAGCAACTCCTGCGCTGACAAGGCACTGACAAGGCACTATGACAAGGTGCAACAAAATGGGCTTCTTAGTGCAAAATACATCAAAAGATGTCTGGAAGATGGCGAAGACAGCTCAGTAAAGACTACATAGGTGACTATAGAAAGCATGGATGATATGATCTAGCGTGATCATATGTCTTCCTGGAGCAGAACAATATTGTATCATACAATTATTAGGTTCTGTAGAAGGACGTAGATCTGGGGATTTATTATGATGGAATATAGGCTGAACTGGATGGACAAATGTCTTTTTTCGGCCGTAGTAACTATGTTACTATGTTACTATGATCACCAGTGTAGTTTTCATGAGATCATCTTTGACGTCATCGTCCTAGACTCTTCAGTGTTTTGTGGCCCCCATGAACTTCAGTAAATCTTGTGTTGACAAAGCTGTCACAATATGAAGTGGTACAGCATCATGGACCACACAGTGCATGAGATGTCACAGGTACCTGGAAGATAATGATGATGGCTCAATGAGGACTGCATGTGGGAACGGACCACAGAAAAGAGTTGAGGACCCGTGGAGTGATATACTTTTTCTATTTAAACCATTTTCTTAAAACTTTTGCTGAATTTATTTCATTTGATTTGCTTATCTCTACCAAGAACATAAGTACCTCTAGGTGCACAAGCGCTAGAGTACCAGACACATTTCATCATGTTCATCTTTGTTTGCTAACATGTTATGATGCAGTTAGAGATTGGAGAACTTTTCCGAGAGGAATTTAAGTTTACTCAAGTTAATAAAAACAGTATTTTCTGTAGAGTTGGCAAAAGGCTAAAAAACAAACAAAAAGTCCTCCATTGTTCTTCTGCCTGCTGTCATGCCTCATCTCTAATGTTTTCAGTCTATGCCATGACTTTGGACCTCAACCAAGACTTGGAGATCACTTTGTTTTTTTTTTTTTTATATCGTATGTGTACTATGCTCTCGGGTTTGACATTAATTTCATGAAGAACAACTTAGCTGCAAATCAAATTTCTCAATAAAATCCATGGGATTTGGCAAAAATGAATTTTAACAGATCCGTTGATCTCTAATTGAATCCCTTTTGGGATATGCTGTTATGTCACATTCAACATGAGTTAAGTCATACATTTTGCTCCACTGATTTCCACTATCACCACATTCAGCAAATTCTACAGTCTTGGAGAATAGGTTGGTTTACCTCGTCACAGAGTAACATGAAGCAAGAACTGAATACATACAGATATAAGTGCTGCAAATTGTCACAACAATAAGGTGTAAATTATTAATGATAATGAAAAATTGTTAAGACAATAAAGGAAACAAATGTATTTTACTATGCCATAAAGTATTATAATGACTGGCCAGTTTTATTATTTTTTGCCTCTCCTCTGTTCAGCAGCCAGAACTATTTAATTTTTCACTTCAGTGGCTGTATGAGGCTCTGCTTTACGCAGGGCAGATTACTATGTAATTTCTACATAATTTTTCTACAACATAATTATAGAAAAAAGCTATTTTTTAAGTTATATTTATTACCGTTCACTTTTCACACAAAATAACCTATTGAATTAATTTTCCAGGTTATTATGGTCATGTGGATAACTAATGTAAAGTAAGGTTTATTTGGAAAAAAAAGTGTTTTTCCTTTTTCTTTTTTTTTTTTTGCAAAGAAGATGTTTTACTTTTTATTACTTTTTTATTCTAGAAAATGCTTGATATGTGGTTATTTCTTACATAATTTGTCTTCCAAGAGATCATCAAATATCTAAGGGTATTTTTTTTTTCCTTATTGATCATTTTTTACACTGTAACTGGATCATTCTTAAAGTGCACCAGTCAGCAGGATTTTGATAAGTAAACTACAGCCATTGTCAGTTTGGCAGTGCTAAACTGATTAAAATAATACCTGGGATAAAGAAATCAGTCTTGTGGTTCTTGTATAATGAGTACTAGAAGTTTTCAAATAATGAGATGCTTGTGCCCTGTGGTGGGACCGTAAGCAGAGTCTTATCTTCCTGCTCTAAGCCAGAGGAACCAAGGAAAGACCTGCACACATATGTGCAAAAATATGTTCCTCATCATAGAGATTGACTGTTTGTGCTTAGGGGTGGACTGTGGGAGGTCTTTGCCTGGTTTCTCTTGCTTAGAGCAGGAAGATAAGACTCTGACTACAGCTCCGGTTGTGGAGCATGCTCATATCATTAGCTGAAAATTTCTAACACTGATTACTCAAGAACCACAAGACAGGTTTCTTCACCACAGGTATCATTTTAATCAGTTTATCTCTGCCAACCTGACATTGTTTGTAGCTTACTTAGTAAAATCCTGCTGACAAGTTCAATTTAAGAGGTAAAACCAGCACATTAGCATGACATAAGTCACTAGCAGAGCTGATCTGTGTCTGCTAGGACCCTGTGGTTGTGCTATGCTGGCAGACACCTGGTGATCATGTAATTACCAGGTCCTATAAAAGCATTTTCAACTCCCCATTCCCCAGCTGTGCCTGACACATGCTCCTACTATATTGCAGGTGTAGGAGCTTTAAGCCAACCTCATTAATGAATTATAATTGGGGGTTAAACCACAGAACCAAGCACTGTCACTTTAAGATGCTTGCTTTCTATTGATTTAGGGCCTGGTTCACCTGTCAGTATTTTCCATCAGTGTTTGAATACCTAAACCAAAAATGGAACTTACAGACAAAAAATGTAATTGAAATACTAACACCTGTTTTGTCTTTTGGAGACCCTCATATTTTTGGCATAGAAATACTGATAATATACTGATCAAAAGCCAAAATATGACTTTTGATTAACCTTATGCAGCGTTCACACATTCAGTATTTGGTCAGTATTAGTAATGAGTGAATAGTGAAATATTCAGATTCGGGAAAATCAGCACAAATACTTTCTAATATTATTATTATTATTATTATTTATTTATATAGCACCATTATTTCCATGCTGCTGTACATGAGAAAAGGGGTTACGTACAGGGTTATAGATAATGTTTACAGTAAACAAATTTACAGTGACAGACTGGAGCAGAGGGGAGAGGACCCTGTCCTTGCGGACTTACATTCCACGTATAATAACAGTATATTCGCACCGAATAACGGATCCAATGCAAGTCAATGGAAAAGAAAAATATTTTTCAGCTGGACCTAACAAACAGGTCTGGAAACATGGGAAAAAAGCTGAAATGGATGGGATAGATAGATAGATAGATAGATAGATATAGATAAAAGCCAGCAATTTATCTGCCGGATACAGTAAAATCACAGCGTGACAGGTTAGAATAGAATATATTGAATAGATATATACACATCAGTGGCATATATATATATATATATATATATATATATATACACTGTATATATATATTACATCTATCTATCTATCTAAGAAAAATTGGCAATTCAGCAGCCACGTCCTGTAATATCACAGCTGGAGCTGGCAGGATAGAGTAGATGGATTAAACATAGTGTATACACATAGATATATAGATATTCAGGTGTCAGTGACTTATACAATTAGTACAATGTGTGGGCACTTTACTGTACATGTACTTAATTATTAAGAGATTTTTTTACGGAAAAATTGCGTTGGCTCCCACATAACTTTCTTGACCAGCAGAGGGAATGATGATGGCTGGGAGCAGATGTTTATAGTCTGGGAAGGGGGTAATACCCGTGGAGCTTCCCATTCTATTAATATCAGCTCATAGCTGTGTACATAGCCTTTACTGGCTATTAAATTGGGGACCCTCCAAATATGACATATAGACCCCCTATAACTAATAACCTGCTTAGGCTATACAGACATCTGTGGGCTGATATTAATTACCTAGGAAGAGGCCACGGATACTGCCCCCACCCCGGTCTGAAATCATCAGCTCTCAGCAGCTCCAGAAAAGGTGCATTTCTAAGATGTGCCAATTCTGGCACTTAGCCTCACTATTCCCATTTGCCCTGTAGCGGTGGGAAGTGGGGTGATTATTATTATTAACCCCATAGTCATATTGTATAAAAACTCAGACACCAAGAAAAAAGTTCTTGAAAGAATTGCACAGACTCCTTTAATAAATCTTAATTAAATCATATTTACCGCATCGCCCATTCTACTGAAACCATTGTCTTCTATAAAATAGTTAAATAAAAAACATTCCTCACCTTTCAGCAGTGAAGATTATAATCCCTTTGTTTCACGATGGATCTAGCTCTGCTCCATCTAGATGGCAGGTGGCATGATCGCATGATGTGAACATGCAACCTGCCATGCAGCAGAGACACTGAGCAGCGTTTGCTACCTTGCCTCCCAGTGTCTTGCGGTGATCTGGTAAGACCTGTCTGATGTCACCACGAGCGTGAGAAAGTTCTCAAACACTCGGTGCCATCAAAAAGGTCCTGGGAGTTCACAGCCAATAAACTCACTTCACCTTTCTGATGGTAGCGCGTGCGCCATAAGATATTTTCCCATGGCACTAACGTCAAATGGGTACCGAAGATGTCAGTGTCCATGTGTGAAATATGTGTGGCACATATGTGGCAACCGTGTGCCGCATCAGAACCACTGGGCAGGCACCAAGGAAGCAGTGGTACAGTAAGCGCTTTTCCTGCCACCCGGTGCTGAAAACAACAATCAGCACGAGCAGGGAAGAATGATGACAGTTGTATTCAAGTGAGCACAATGACAGTAGGTGGTGGCTGATGGGACTATTACTTGGAGTATGGGAGTGTTCATCCGCCTGCTCTATAAATAAATAAATGAATTTAAAAAAACAGCATGGGCTCTCTGTATTTTATATAACCAGCCAGGCAAAACTGACAGCAGGGGCTGCAATCCTCAGCTGTCAGTGTTAGCAAGACTGTTTATCAAGAATAGAGGGGTCCCCACACTCAATTTTTTAATTATTTAAATAAATAATTTTAAAAAATGGCTTTGGTCCCCCCATTTTGACAACCAGCCTTGCTAAAGCAGACAGCTGGGGTATGGTATTCTTAGGCTGGTAAGGGGCCATGGATATTGGCCCCTTGAGCCTAAAAAGAGCAGCCTGCAGCTGCCCAGGACAGTCACATGTATTAGATGCACCAATTCTGGTGCTTTGCCTGGCTCTTCCCACTTGCCCTCTAGCAGTGGCAAATGGGGTTCATATTTGTGGGGTTGATGTCACCTTTGTATTGTCAGGTGACATCCTTTACTAATCCTATAGATATATGGTAAATAAAGACACAGCAAGAATAAAGTCTTTTATTAGAAATAAAACAAAAAACACACTTTTCCAGTTTTATTTAAAAATAACAAGCAAAGTTATACTCAACTAACGCCTAATTCCGCTGAATCCCTCGTCTCCTGTAAGAAAAAAAATAAAAGGCAAAAATATCTCTTGCCTCTCCATTGTTCTGTCTCACGTTTTAATGCCATTTACTATATAACAATAGGCACTTATATACACCTCTCCATTACTAAACCATGGGCTTGATGTCACCTGACAATACAAAGGTGACATCAACCCCACAAATATGAAACCCACTTGCCACTGTTACAGGGCAAGTGGGGAAAGCTGGGCAAAGCAACAGAATTGGTGCATCTAATAGATGTGCCTTTTCTTGGTGGCTGCAAGCTGCCATTTGTTGGCTGGGGGGGAAATCCATGGCTCCTTACCAGCCTGAGAATACCAGCCCCCAGTTGTCTGCTTTAGCAAGGTAAGTTGCTAAATAATTAAAAAATATGGCATAGGAACCCTTCTATTCTTGATAACCAGCTTTGCAGAAGCTGACAGCTGAGGGTTGCCCCCAGCTGTGAATTTTGCCTGGCTGGTTATCAAAAATACAGGGAGACCTATGCATTTTTTTTATTATTATTTATTTACAGTGCAGGAGTCGGCTATTAAATACACCCATCAGCCGCTCCTGCTCTTACTGTTATTAGTGGCAGCAGGCTTCGGCTGAATGGAGCTGTAGTCCCATCATCTGACACCAGTGACCAGAGGAAAACTTTATACCTCCGATCACAGCAGTGTGCTCACTCTGTCTTTTGACAGTGTGGGAACCTCAGCTGTCTGATCGGCGGGGATGATTTCACCGCCGATCAGAAGCATTGATTGCCGCGCTGTCATGCGATATAAGATATATGAGATATAATGTCCAGGCTGCATATTAAGGATCCTTCTGTGTGCATGGAAGTGAGGTTGACCTGTCTACACAGGATGTTAAAGGGGTTGTCTGGTCTATAATGATAAGTCTGCAGTCACTCTGTGTAACTGCAGACTTATGAATTCATGCAAAGTACGCACTGTGTTCTGCGAGCATTCACCAGTTTCTGAGCGGTGATGACTTATTCATTATATATACCCCTGGCCAGAACGCAACTAGTGAGCACGGCCTCGCTCCATACACTTGTATTTAGAAAGGCTATGCCCACTAGAGAGCTATGCCCACTGGATGGCCATATCACCAGAGAGGGAGCGGCCTCGGTCAATACAAGCTGTTCTGGCCGGGAGTATGCAAAATGCATACATCACCGCCATTTCCGGCAAAGAAGCTGGCGAATTCCTGCAGCGCACAGTGCATGCACTGTGGAGGATTCATCAGTCTGCAGTCACACAGTGATTTCAGAGTTTTGATGTTACACTGGACAACCCCTTTAAACCACTGCCAATTTGCTAAAGGATAGCTGATCAATGTAAATTTATCAGCAATAGTTAGCCATTGTAAATAGTGACATTTATGTAAACTCATAAAAAATTGAGGTGTACAAATTGTTTAGTTTAACCCCTTCAAGACCCAGCCTATTTTGACCTTAAAGACCTTGCCGTTTTTTGCAATTCTGACCAGTGTCCCTTTATGAGGTAATAACTCAGGAACGCTTCAACGGATCCTAGCGGTTCTGAGATTGTTTTTTCGTGACATATTGGGCTTCATGTTAGTGGTAAATTTAGGTCAATAAATTCTGCGTTTATTTGTGATAAACACGGAAATTTGGCGAAAATTTTGAAAATTTCGCAATTTTCACATTTTGAATTTTTATTCTGTTAAACCAGAGAGATATGTGACACAAAATAGTTAATAAATAACATTTCCCACATGTTTACTTTACATCAGCACAATTTTGGAAACAAAATTTTTTTTTGTTAGGAAGTTATAAGGGTTAAAATTCGACCAGCGATTTGTCATTTTTACAACGAAATTTACAAAACCATTTTTTTTAGGGACCACCTCACATTTGAAGTCAGTTTGAGGGGTCTATATGGCTGAAAATACCCAAAAGTGACACCATTCTAAAAACTGCACCCCTCAAGGTACTCAAAACCACATTCAAGAAGTTTATTAACCCTTCAGGTGCTTCACAGCAGCAGAAGCAACATGGAAGGAAAAAATGAACATTTAACTTTTTAGTCACAAAAATTATCTTTTAGCAACAATTTTTTTATTTTCCCAATGGTAAAAGGAGAAACTGAACCATGAAAGTTGTTGTCCAATTTGTCCTGAGTACGCTGATACCTCATATGTGGGGGTAAACCACTGTTTTGGCGCATGGCAGGGCTTGGAAGGGAAGGAGCGCCATTTGACTTTTTGAATCAAAAATTGGCTCCACTCTTTAGCGGACACCATGTCACGTTTGGAGAGCCCCCGTGTGCCTAAAAATTGGAGCTCCCCCACAAGTGACCCCATTTTGGAAACTAGACGCCCCAAGGAACTTATCTAGATGCATAGTGAGCACTTTGAACCCCCAGGTGCTTCACAAATTGATCCGTAAAAATGAAAAAGTACTTTTTTTTCACAAAAAAATTCTTTTAGCCTCAATTTTTTCATTTTCACGTGGGCAACAGGATAAAATGGATCCTAAAATGAGTTGGGCAATTTCTCCTGAGTACACCAATACCTCACATGTGGAGGTAAACCACTGTTTGGGCACATGGTAAGGCTCGGAAGGGAAGGAGCGCCATTTGACTTTTTGAATGAAAAATTATTTCCATCGTTAGCGGACACCATGTCGCGTTTGGATAGCTCCTGTGTGCCTAAACATTGGCGCTCCCCCACAAGTGACCCCATTTTGGAAACTAGACCCCCCAAGGAACTAATTTAGATGCCTAGTGAGCACTTTAAACCCTCAGGTGCTTCACAAATTGATCTGTAAAAATGAAAAAGTAATTTTTTTTCACAAAAAAATTCTTTTCGCCTCAATTTTTTCATTTTCACATGGGCAGTAGGATAAAATGGATCATAAAATTTGTTGGGCAATTTCTCCCGAGTACGCCGATACCTCATATGTGGGGGTAAACCACTGTTTGGGCACTCGGCAGGGCTCGGAAGAGAAGGCGCGCCATTTGACTTTTTGAATGGAAAATTAGCTCCAATTGTTAGCGGACACCATGTCGCGTTTGGAGAGCCCCTGTGTGCCTAAACATTGGAGCTCCTGCACAAGTGACCCCATTTTGGAAACTAGACCCCCCAAGGAACTTATCTAGATGCATATTGAGCACTTTAAACCCCCAGGTGCTTCACAGAAGTTTATAACGCAGAGCCATGAAAATAAAAAATAATTTTTCTTTCCTCAAAAATGATTTTTTAGCCTGGAATTTCCTATTTTGCCAAGGATAATAGGAGAAATTGGACCGCAAATATTGTTGTCCAGTTTGTCCTGAGTACGCTGATACCCCATATGTGGGGGTAAACCACTGTTTGGGCGCACGGCAGGGCTCGGAAGGGATGGCACGCCATTTGGCTTTTTAAATGGAAAATTAGCTCCAATCATTAGCGGACACCATGTCACGTTTGGAGAGCCCCTGTGTGCCTAAACATTGGAGATCCCCCAGAAATGACACCATTTTAGAAACTAGACCCCCAAAGGAACTAATCTAGATGTGTGGTGAGGACTTTGAACCCCCAAGTGCTTCACAGAAGTTTATAACGCAGAGCCATGAAAATAAAAAAAAAAATTATTTTCTCAAAAATGATCTTTTAGCCTGCAATTTTTTATTTTCCCAAGGGTAACAGGAGAAATTTGACCCCAAAAGTTGTTTTCCAGTTTCTCCTGAGTACGCTGATACCCCATATGTGGGGGTAAATCACTGTTTGGGCACATGCCGGGGCTCGGAAGTGAAGTAGTGACGTTTTGAAATGCAGACTTTGATGGAATGCTCTGTGGGCGTCACGTTGCGTTTGCAGAGCCCCTGATGTGGCTTAACAGTAGAAACCCCCCACAAGTGACCCCATTTTGGAAACTAGACCCCCAAAGGAACTTATCTAGATGTGTGGTGAGCACTTTGAACCCCCAAGTGCTTCATAGAAGTTTATAATGCAGAGCCGTGAAAATAATAAATACGTTTTCTTTCCTCAAAAATAATTATTTAGCCCAGAATTTTTTAATTTTCCCAAGGGTAACAGGAGAAATTTGACCCCAATATTTGTTGTCCAGTTTCTCCTGAGTACGGTGATACCCCATATGTGGGGGTAAACTACTGTTTGGGCACATGCCGGGGCTTGGAATTGAAGTAGTGACGTTTTGAAATGCAGACTTTGATGGAA
This sequence comes from Ranitomeya imitator, assembly GCF_032444005.1. NCBI lineage: Eukaryota > Metazoa > Chordata > Amphibia > Anura > Dendrobatidae > Ranitomeya > Ranitomeya imitator. The sequence goes on from NC_091284.1 coordinate 77,870,643, forward strand.
TGCTCTGCGGGCGTCACGTTGCGTTTGCAGAGCCCCTGATGTGCCTAAACAGTAGAAACCCCCCACAAGTGACCCCATTTTGGAAACTAGACCCTGAAAGGAACTTATCTAGATGTGTGATGAGCACTTTGAACCCCCAAGTGCTTCATAGAAGTTTATAATGCAGAGCCGTGAAAATAATAAATACGTTTTCTTTCCTCAAAAATAATTATTTAGCCCAGAATATTTTATTTTCCCAAGGGTTACAGGAGAAATTGGACCCCAAAAGTTGTTGACCAGTTTCTCCTGAGTACGCTGATACCCCATATGTGGGGGTAAACCACTGTTTGGGCACACGTCGGGGCTCAGAAGGGAAGTAGTCACTTTTGAAATGCAGACTTTGATGGAATGGTCTGCGGGTGTCACGTTGCGTTTGCAGAGCCCCTGGTGTGCCTAAACAGTAGAAACCCCCCACAAGTGACCCCATTTTAGAAACTAGACCCCCCAAGGAACTTATCTAGATATGTGGTGAGCACTTTGAACCTCCAAGTGCTTCACAGACGTTTACAACGCAGAGCCGTGAAAATAAAAAATCATTTTTCTTTCCTCAAAAATTATGTTTTAGCAAGCATTTTTTTATTTTCACAAGGGTAACAGGAGAAATTGGACCCCAGTAATTGTTGCGCAGTTTGTCCTGAGTATGCTGGTACCCCATATGTGGGGGTAAACCACTGTTTGGGCACACGTCAGGGCTCGGAAGTGAGGGAGCACCATTTGACTTTTTGAATACGAGATTGGCTGGAATCAATGGTGGCGCCATGTTGCGTTTGGAGACCCCTGATGTGCCTAAACAGTGGTAACCCCTCAATTCTAACTCCAACACTAACCCCAACACACCCCTAACCCTAATCCCAACTGTAGCCATAACCCTAATCACAACCCTAACCCCAACACACCCCTAACCACAACACTAACCCCAACACACCCCTAACCCTAACCACAACCCTAATTCCAACCCTAGCCCTAAGGCTATGTGCCCACGTTGCGGATTCGTGTGAGATATTTCCGCACCATTTTTGAAAAATCTGCGGGTAAAAGGCACTGCGTTTTACCTGCGGATTTTCCGCGGATTTCCAGTGTTTTTTGTGCGGATTTCACCTGCGGATTCCTATTGAGGAACAGGTGTAAAACGCTGCGGAATCCGCACAAAGAATTGACATGCTGCGGAAAATACAACGCAGCGTTCCCGCGCGGTATTTTCCGCACCATGGGCACAGCGGATTTGGTTTTTCATATGTTTACATGGTACTGTAAACCTGATGGAACACTGCTGCGAATCCGCAGCCAAATCCGCACCGTGTGCACATAGCCTAATTCTAAAGGTATGTGCACACGCTGCGGAAAACGCTGCGGATCCGCAGCAGTTTCCCATGAGTGTACAGTTCAATGTAAACCTACGGGAAACAAAAATCGCTGTACACATGCTGCGGAAAAACTGCACGGAAACGCAGCGGTTTACATTCCGCAGCATGTCACTTCTTTCTGCGGATTCCGCAGCGGTTTTACAACTGCTCCAATAGAAAATCGCAATTGTAAAACCGCAGTGAAATGCGCAGAAAAAAACGCGGTAAATCCGCCATAAATCCGCAGCGGTTTAGCACTGCGGATTTATCAAATCCGCAGCGGAAAAATCCGCAGAGGACCAGAATACGTGTGCACATTCCTAACCCTAACCCTAACCCTAGCCCTAACCCTAGCCCTACCCCTAACCCTAACCCTACCCCTAACCCTAACCCTACCCCTACCCCTAACCCTAACCCTACCCCTAACCCTACCCCTAACCCTAACCCTACCCCTACCCCTAACCCTAACCCTATTCTAACATTAGTGGGAAAAAAAAAATTTCTTTATTTTTTTATTGTCCCTACCTATGGGGGTGACAAAGGGGGGGGTCATTTATTATTTTTTTTATTTTGATCACTGAGATAGATTATATCTCAGTGATCAAAATGCACTTTGGAACGAATCTGCCGGCCGGCAGATTCGGCGGGCGCACTGCGCATGCGCCCGCCATTTTGGAAGATGGCGGCGCCCGGGAGAAGACGGACGGGACCCCGGCTGGATCGGTAAGTATGATAGGGTGGGGGGGGACCACGGGGGGGGGGATCGGAGCACGGGGGGGGGAATCGGAGCGCGGGAGGGGTGGAACGGAGCGCGGGGGGCGTGGAACGGAGCACGGGGGGGCTGGAACGGAGCACGGGGGGGTGGAACGGAGCACGGGGGGGGGTGGATCGGAGTGCAGGGGGGGTGATTGGAGCACGGGGGGGTGATTGGAGCACGGGGCGAGCGGACACGAGCACGGGGGGGAGCGGAGCACAGGGCGGAGGGGAGCCGGAGCAGTGTACCGGCCAGATCGGGGGGGTGGGGGGGCGATCGGAGGGGTGGGGTGGGGGCACACTAGTATTTCCAGCCATGGCCGATGATATTTCAGCATCGGCCATGGCTGGATTGTAATATTTCACCCGTTATAATGGGTGAAATATTACAAATCGCTCTGATTGGCAGTTTCACTTTCAACAGCCAATCAGAGCGATCGTAGCCACGAGGGGGTGAAGCCACCCCCCCTGGGCTAAACTACCACTCCCCCTGTCCCTGCAGATCGGGTGAAATGGGAGTTAACCCTTTCACCCGGCCTGCAGGGACGCGATCTTTCCATGACGCCGCATAGGCGTCATGGGTCGGAATGGCACCGACTTTCATGACGCCTACGTGGCGTCATGGGTCGGGAAGGGGTTAAAAAGTAAATGAAAGCTGTTAAAAATGTGGTGTAACAGAAGACTTTGAGTATGCTTTAAAGAGTTTGTCAGAGACTTACATATTGATGACCTATCAATAGTATAGGTGACTAAAAAGCAGATGAACAGTTGATGGGTGGGTGCTGGGTGTTAGACCACAGCCCACACCTAATATTGAGGACCTTTCCTGGAAACCCATAAACCCCTTTTAAGTGTATGTAAGTTATGTAATTTATTATTGAGGGATGTTATATTTTTATATTATTTCCTCCTCTGTTTCAGCTCTGTTACATTTTGATTAAATAATTTCTCTAACTCAATTCACATATTGTTTCTGTATTTCTCAATAACATTAAGAAGTCATTCATTTTTCTATTCCATCATCAAATTACCTATTTAACAGAGTGTTAATGTGACAGCCATACATCAGCTAGAAGCTGACTCCATGTTTAATACAATAGGTGATATGTGTGGCCTTAAATTAAACTTCATTACCAGATAAGACATTACTGAGAGCTATAATTAGATTTTAAATGAATTTGTTAACGTTTCACAGGATGTGCATGCCATTAACATTCAGCGCCATAAAAAGAATATTACAAATTAAATTCTGTAGAAAAGAAAAAAGTCAATGTTCCTGCTTGAGATATATATATAGTGCAGTGGAGTAGGTGCAGTGTGACAGATAGGCAGAGACCACAGGAAAGTTCAAAATAAATGTCTTTAACTTCCAAAAAACTCCCGCGAAGGAATGATGTCCTCCATATCGCAGCCGGGTTTCCGTAAACGGTCCAGAACTCAGGACCTGTTGCCGTGGACAATGGCACCAGCGTGTCCTTTGGGTGCATCAGGTGCCTGGAAGTCCCTGGCTCTGTGTTAGGCTGGTTTCACATTTGCGTTTTTTTGGGTGTGTTCTTGCGGTAAAAAACGCAAAAAAATGCATGGTGAAAAAACGCATGTAAACGCGTGCAAACGCTGCGTTTTTTTGACGCATGCGTTTTTGCATGTGGTGAAAAAAACGCGGCGTTTTGACGCGTTTACATGCGTTTTTTCATGCGTTTGCATTTTTTAAACGCATGCTGAGAAATGTGTGACAGCTGCCAATCATCAAAATAAAGTAAAAAACCCACTATAAACCCTAACCCTAAAGGGATCCTAACCCTAACCCTACCGCTAACCCTAACCCTAAGGGATCCTAACCCTAACCCTACCCCTAACCCTACCCCTAACCCTAACCCTAAAGGGATTAGGGTTAGGGGTAGGGTTAGGGGTAGGGTTAGGGGTAGGGTTAGGGTTAGGGGTAGGGTTAGGGGTAGGGTTAGGGTTAGGGTTAGGATCCCTTAGGGTTAGGGGTAGGGTTAGGGTTGGGGAAGGGTTAGGGTTAGGATCCCTTAGGGTTTAGGGTTAGGGGTAAGGTTAGGGGTAGGGTTAGGGTTAGGGTTAGGGGTAGGGTTAGGGTTAGGATCCCTTTATCACCTTTATGTTGGGGGGTGGCATATCAGTGTGTTTTCTGGTTTTTAATAGAAAAACGCATGCGTTTTTAACGCAAAAAAACGCATGCACAAAAAAACCCATGCGTCCCCATTGACTCCAATGTATTTTTTGACCCAAAAAAAACGCATGAAAGCGCATGCGTTTTTTTTGGTCCAAAAAACGCCTCTCAAAAATACTACAAGTTGCATTTCTAAAAATGAACACATGCAGTAAAAAAACGCATGCGTTCAAAAACGCATGCAAACGCGTATACCAAAAAACGCATGCGTTTTCAATGTTGCAAAAAACGCTGCAGACAAAAACGCAAGTGTGAAACCACCCTTAGCTACACAGAGACCTTGGTTACACAGAGACACCTGCTCTACAACTTGCAAACTCCAAACCAACACACTAAAAGCAAAAAACTGACAGATTTAAATGGAATCATGGCCATATAGCCACTTCCAAAATGCGGTGTGTAGAGAGAGATTCGCCCCACTACCAAACCTGCAAATCCCTCTAAAAATAAAAGCCCTTAACGGGTTTTCCTAACAAACTGACTGAGTCACTACTTGGACCTACTGCTTGTACCTGGGACAAGTGGGCATGCCAGTCAGTACTAAAGATGATGATGTCATCCAAGTACGCTGACGCATACATTTGATTGGGTTCTAGGACTATGTCCATCAGTCTCTGCAATGTGGCTGGTTACCCATGTAGTTCAAAGGGCAAGACAATATCCCCTTCATGACCTTGGGATTTTTCGTTTTTCCGTGTTCGTTTTTCACTCCCCTCCTTCCCAGAGCCATAACTTTTTTACTTTTCCGTCAATTTGGCCATGTGAGGGCTTATTTCTTGCGGGACGAGTTGTACTTTTGAATGACATCATTGGTTTTAGCATGTCGTGTACTAGAAAATGGGAAAAAAATTCCAAGTGCGGTGAAATTACAAAAAAATTGCAATCCCACACTTGTTTTTTGTTTGGCTTTTTTGCTAGGTTCACTAAATGCTAAAACTGACCTGCCATTATGATTCTCCAGGTCAGTACGAGTTTATAGACACCTAACATGACTAGGTTATTTTTTATCTAAGTGGTGAAAAAAAATTTCAAACTTTGCTAAAAAAAAAAAATTGCGCCATTTTCCGATACTCGTAGCGTCTCCATTTTTCGTGATCTGGGGTCGGTTGAGGGCTTATTTTTTGCGACCCGAGATGATGCTTTTAATTATAGCATTTTGGTGCAGATACGTTCTTTTGATCGCCCGTTATTGCATTTTAATGCAATGTTGCGGCGACCTAAAAAACGTAATTGTGGCGTTTTGAATTTTTTTCTCGCTACGCCGTTTAGCGATCAGGTTAATGCTTTATTTTAATTGATAGATCGGGCGATTCTGCGCGCGGCGATACCAAATATGTGTAGATTTGATTTTTTTTATTGATTTATTTTGATTGGGGCGAAAGGGGGGTGATTTAAACTTTTATATTTTTTTTTTCACATTTTTTTTAACTTTTTTTTTTAACTTTTGCCATGCTTCAATAGCCTCCATGGGAGGCTAGAAGCATGCACAACTCGATCGACTCTGCTACATAGCAGCGATCTGATGTTCGCTGCTATGTAGCAGAAAATCAGGTGTGCTGTGAGCGCCGACCACAGGGTGGCGCTCACAGCCACCGGTGATCAGTAACCATAGAGGTCTCTAGGACCTCTATGGTTACCATCCTGACACATCGCCGACCCCCGATCATGTGACGGGGGTCGGCGATGACGTCATTTCCGGCCGCCCGGCCGGAAGCGGTAGTTAAATGCCGCTGTCTGCGTTTGACAGCGGCATTTAACTAGTTAATAGGTGCGGGCAGATCGCGATTCTGCCCGCGCCTATTACGGGCACATGTCAGCTGTTCAAAACAGCTGACATGTCCCGGCTTTGATGCAGGCTCACCGCGGAGCCCTGCATCAAAGCAGGGGATCTGACCTCGGACGTACTATCCCGTCTGAGGTCAGAAAGGGGATATAGTAGTACAGACCCTCCGGTATTTTGAAGGCAGTCTTCTCCTTTGCTGACTCCATAAGAGTTACCTGGCAGTAACCCTTGGTCTGATCGAGCGTGGTAAAGTACTGGGTCTGCCCTAGTCACTTGATCAGCTCATCGACCCAAAGCTGAATAGCGGCTGGCACAGTTCTTACTAGCTGGTCGACCACCACCCTCTCCACCATCTGGTAAGGGGTTAAGGTCTCAGGCTGAAACCATTTTTACCAGCTGTAGCAAGTCATATGCCTGAGACCTAGTTGGGAGAGACTCCGCAAAGGACCACTGAAACATCCATTGGGCCTACACATATGAATTAACCACCAGTTAGGCAAGGATCTCACCTCTCAATTTCCTATATTTCAGGGCATCATCCCGACTGAGGTCAAAGTAGGCCTTCTGGGCATCTGCCGTCACGAAGAGGACTGTTGTGAATTCTGCTATTGGGCTCCCTCCGGTGGTTGTAGGTGGTAATGCAGTTGTCCCTGGGCTGCAGTCCTGGACAGGTGTATCTGCTGATTGCAATTCTGACTGGGGTATTTAGGTTTGCAGGACTCTTTAGTCCTTGCCAGTTGTCAATGTTTCTTGGGAAGTGTTGGACCTCTGTCTGGCTTCTCCTGCTTAGCTGCCAATTCAGCAAAGATAAGTGTCTGTTTCTTTTTCTATGGCACACAAGCTGTGTGCTTGTTTTTTTGATTGTATTTCTGCTCTGAGTGTAGGATTCTCTGGAGTTGCAGATATACGTTCCACATCTTTAGTTAGATGGAGGAATTTTTTGTATAATCTGCTGTGGATATTTTTGGAAGGGTTTTAATACTGACCGCACAGTACTCTGTCCTATCCTTTCCTATTTTAGCTAGAGTGGCCTCTTGTGCTAAATCCTGTTTTCTGCCTGTGTGTGTCTTTCCTCTCCTACTCACAGCCAATATTTGTGGGGGGCTGCCTATCCTTTGGGGTTCTGCTCTGAGGCAAGGTAGAATTCCTATTTCCATCTATAGGGGTATTTAGTCCTCCGGCTGTGACGAGGTGTCTAGGGTTTGTTAGGTACACCCCACGGCTACTTCTAGTTGCGATGTTAAGATCAGGATTTGCGGTCAATATAGTTACCACCTACTCCAGTGAAAGTTTTCATGCTGCTCCAAGGTCACCGGATCATAACAGAGGACCACCACTTTAGCACACTGGGAATACAGCAGTGCGCTCACACATGATGAGGAAAGCTTTCATGTTGTCCTCAGGACCCATCTTCCACAGTGCTGAACAGACTTTGTACCAGGCCTCCAAATGTATTGGGGTCGGTGGTGCGATCGCCGTGTCCTTTGGGTGCGTCAACCACCTGGAAGTCCTTGGCTCTGTGTTAGCTTCACACAGTCCTGAGTTGCACAGAGATACCTATGCTGCAGGTTGCAAACTCCAAACTGAAACACCCAAAGCAAAAAATTTGGCAGATTTAAACGGAATTGTGGCCAGAGAACCACTTCCAAAACCCAGCGTGGAAAAAGACCCACCCCACTACCAAACCTGCAAATCCCTCTTAAAATAAAAGCCCTTAACGGGTTTTCCTACCAAATTGATTGGGTCACTACTTGGACCCAATCCACTCTTTCTTTTACTTTGCCTTGTGACTCACAGCTGCCCTGCTGTGAACACAAGGCATTCCAGCAGGTTTAATAGGACTCTGTCTGCATCCTGGGGGATACACATTGACCCTTGCATATGAACCCCCTCATTGCCTCACAATATATACCTATATACACAGAATTTTTTTTTAAAGTCTCATCTCATTCCATCATTTATTCACTATTTCTCGTAGCATAATCCACCACTGATTTACACTACTCACCATTGGATCCTATGATTTTCAGATGATTCATATGATTGTTTGGTTTATAAAAACAATAGTTCAAATACCCTTGGAGAAAATTAGTAATTAATTTACTCTGTTTTCTTTCACTCTGTCTTATCTAGGTTTGGACTGGCCCACAGGAGAGCAGGAGAATCCTCTGGTGGGGTCATGTGAAGGATTGGGCCATAAGCCTCTTATATGAGCATTTCTTGGCACAATATACTTGAATCACTATGTTCAGACAAAGGCAGCATTTTATTCATGTAACAATCTGCCCAGCTCATTGTTATATAACTTTGTAATTGAGGATAATGTCACATTTGCATTTAGCTGAAAGAGTGGCTCTAGAATTGGTTACTGGTGGGCCTTTGACTACTGCAACCTCCTGCTCTGTGGCCTCCCCTCTAACACTCTCACACCCCTCCAATCTATTCTAAACTCTGCTGCCCGACTAATCCACCTGTCCCCCCTGCTATTCCCCGGCCTCTCCCCGCTGTCAATACCTTCACTGGCTCCCCATTGCCCAGAGACTCCACTACAAAACCCTAATAATGATGTACAAAGCCATCCACAATCTCCTCCTGTACCAGTTATGACTTGTATTGTTTAAGATTATTGTACTTGTTTTTATTATGTATACCCCTCCTCACATGTAAAGCGCCATGGAATAAATGGCGCTATAACAATAAATAATAATAATAATAATCCCAGTCTGGCACTGGTCTTGCCTGATACATACATGGAAATCCCACTGATTACAGTAGGCAATGCTAATACTTAATTTTTCATATAAACAAACGTAACACTTTGGATATGATCACACATGTAGTTTTTGCATAATCATTGCTATGTATTTTATGCAGTGTATTTGGTATGTAAAATACACAGTGTTTAATAGTACCCACTTAATTAGTGAGATTTCTGAAATTCTATACACTTACAGCTTTTTTAACACATATTTTGACCTCTCCTGCATTTTTGCAAAGACATGTTAATCTTTTCAGCATTTGTGCAGCTCCTTTCTCCCATTTAAATGAAAGGGTGAAAAATGCAGGTAAATGGTCTGTGAAAAAATGCACATAAAAAGTAACAAAAAATAATGTATTGTAAGCAGTGCTTTTCCTGTCATCTCTATGTTTTTTGCTGCAGAAGAAATTGCTTCAATTCCGCAATTTGTCAATATACTCTTCTATATCTGGCACTTGGCTCCTGGTTGAAAGTGTACTGTGGACATGAGACAATTGACTTCCACCTTCCCCATTACAGTGGGGAAAATAACTATTTGATATACTGCCGATTTTGCAAGTTTCCCCACCTACAAAGAATGGAGAGGTCTGTAATTTTTATCATAGCTACATTTCAACTGTGAGAAACAGAATCTGAAAAAACCCAACAGAAAATTACATTGTATGATTTTTAAATAATTAAATTGCATTTTATTGCATAAAATAAGTATTTGATAACGTACCAACCAGCAAGAATTCTGGCTCTCACAGACCTGTTAGTTTTTCTTTAAGAAGCCCTCCTACTCTGCGCTCATTACCTGTATTAATTGCACCTGTTTGAAATCATTACCTGTATAAAAGACACCTGTCCACACAATCAATTAATTACACTCCAACCTCTCCACCATAGCCAAGACTAAAGAACTGTGTAAGCACACCAGGGACAAAATTGTAGACCTGCACAAGAATGAGATGGGCTACAGGACAATAGGTAAGCCTTTTAGTGAGAAGGCAACAACTGTTGGCTCAATTATTTCAAACTGTAAGAAACACAAGATGACTGTCAATCTTCCTCGGTCTGGGGCTTCTTGCAAGATCTCGTCTTGTGGGGTAAGGATGATTCTTAGAAAGATCAGGAATCAGCCCAGAACTAGACGGGAGGACCTGGACAATGCCATGAAGAGATCAGGGATGACAGCCTCAAAAATTACCATTATAAACACACTACGCCACCATGGATTAAAATCCTATAAGGCATGAAAGTTCCCCCTGCTCACGCCAGCACATATCCATGATCATTTGAAGTTCTCCAATGACCATCTGGATGATCCAGAAGAAGCATGGGAGAAGTTCATGTGGTCACATGAGACTAAAATAGAACTTTTCGATGTGTGTGCAGGTAGAAGAAAGTTGAGTTCAAGCCCAAAATACCATACCAACCATGAAGCATGGTGGGGGGAAAATCATACTTTCTGGGTGCTATTCTGCAAAGGGGTATGGACGACTGCACCATATTGAAGGGAGGATGGATGGAATAATGTATCGTGAGATTTTTGCAAACAAGCTGCTTCCTTCAGTAAGAGCGTTGCAGACGGGTCGTGACTGGGTCTTCTAGCATGATACTAACCCAAAACACACAGTCAAGGCAACTAAGGAGTTGCTCTGTAAGAAGCATTTCAAGGTCCTGGAGTGGCCTAACCAGTATCCAGACCTGAACCCAATAGAAAATCTTCAGTAGGAGCTGAAAAGCAATGTTACCCAGCAACAGCCCCGGAAATATCTCTATTGAGAAGTGGGCCAAATCCCTGCTGCAGTATGTGCAAACTTGGTCTAGAACTACAGGAAATGTCTGACCTCTGTGGAAGGTTTCTGTACCAAATATTAAGTTCTTTTTTTCTATTGAATCAAATACTTATTTCATGCAATAAAATGCAAATAAATTATGTAAAAATCATTCAATGTGATTTTTTTGGATTTTTTTAACCCCTTTCTGACATCGGACGTACTATCCCGTTGACGTGGGGTGGGCCTCCATGACCACGGACGGGATAGTACGTCCAGCGTGATCGGCGGCGCTCACGGGGGGAGCACGGCCGATCGCGGCCGGGTGTCAGCTGCCTATCGCAGCTGACATCCGGCACTATGTGCCAGGAGCGGTCACGGACCACCCCCGGCACATTAACCCCTGGCACACCGCGATCAAAGATGATCGCGATGTGCCGGCGGTGCAGGGAAGCATCGCGCAGGGAGGAGGCTCCCTGCGGGCTTTCCTGTCCCCCCCGCAGCAACACGATGTGATCGCGTTGCTGCAAGGGTCTTACCTCCCTCCCTGCTTGCTCCAGGCCCGGATCCAAGATGGCCATGGATCCGGGTCCTGCAGGGAGGGAGGTGGCTTCACAGAGCCTGCTCAGAGCAGGCACTGTGAAGCAGCCTGCACTGCTATCAGATCGGTGATCTGACAGAGTGCTGTGCAAACTGTCAGATCATCGATCTGTGATGTCCCCCCTGGGACAAAGTAAAAAAGTTAAAAAAAAAATTTCCAAATGTGTAAAAAAAAAAAAAAAATATTCCTAAATAATGAAAAAAATATATATATATTATTCCCATAAATACATTTCTTTATCTAAATAAATAAAAAAAAACAATAAAAGTACATATATTTAGTATCGCCGCGTCCGTAACGGCCCGACCTATAAAACTCGCCCACTAGTTAACCCCTTCAGTAAACACCGTAAGAAACAAAAAAAAAAAAACGAGGCAAAAAACGACGTTTTATTATAATACTGCCGAACAAAAAGTGGAACAACACGCGATCAAAAGGACAGATATAAATAACCATGGTACCGCTGAAAGCGTCATCTTGTCCCGCAAAAAACGAGCCGCCATACAGCATCATCAGCAAAAAAATAATAAAGTTATAGTCCTGAGAATAAAGCGATGCCAAAATAATTATTTTTTTCTATACATATAACATAGAGTACGTACTCACCATCACTTGTCACTTTGATCCCCGAAGCCAGTGTCATCTGTAAAAAATATTAACATACTTGTAGTCCCATCGGACGATGCCTGCACACACACACACAACCCCCAAGAGGCCCGCACAGACCCCCGGCAGCCCGCACAGACCCCCAGCAGGCCCACACAGAACCCTGGCAGGCCCACACAGACCCCCGGCAGCCTGCACAGACCCCCGGCAGGCCCATACAGACCCCCCACGGTCACGCACAGACCCCGCCCGCACACACAGGCACGCAGTCTCCGCCCACGCACCGCCCACACTCCATTATAGCGCATCATGACATCATTTAAGCAGCCAATCACAGCCATGCCATTAGTTAACATGGTTAACATGCCCAACAGGATGTGCCCACACTTCTTAGGATCCTCAACTGGCTTATTGCATTATGTGAACTTCCGATTCCGGTATCCGATATTGTAAAAGTATCGGAACTCAGTATCAGAACTCCGATACAGCGAATGTCGGCCGATACCCAATATTTGCAGTATCGGAATGCTCAACACTAGTAATAAAACATATTGAAGGAAACCTGTCACCTCAAAAAATGCGATTTTCCTGCAGATATAGGGATAATTTGAAGGTAAATAGCATTACAATGATTTTCAACTGCCTTCCTGAAAGTATGGCTACCAGTAGAATAGTCAAGGGTGCCGACACAGAGCGGATACAGTCACCGCTCACAGCACCACTCACTATACTGTGAATGGCTGTTATACGCACACCACATTGCATTGTGAGCCGTCGGGAAATGTTTACCGTTGCCGCTCATGCTATAGGGAGCCCACCCTAATTTCTAAAAGTCATTGGCTCCGAGTAGGAAATACAGTAAGTTCATTTTCCTCTGGTTTCTGTATTTCCAACACTTTGTCCCTGCAGATTAGCCCAATAAATGTAGATAAATAATGTTTTACAAGGTGGCAGGTTCCCTTTAAAAATATATATATGGTCAGATAGATATGCTTCAAAATTATATTGTAGCCCAATGTGATGACAGGCAATAGATTAGACTCTCATTTAAGGTGTTGCCTGCCTTATAGATGTGATGCTAATAAATAATGTATTTACCATTATGACATTAAGTTAAACAATAATTGTATATTTTACCTTCTAAGAATGGAAAAATGGAAAAGTTAAGACTTTTGAAATGAGTCAATAACAAAATAGCTCGGTCCTGAAGGCTCAAAGTTAGCCGGCCCCTGAGATGATCCATAAAAGTAAACCCATAAAAGTAAGAGATATTTCTTTTCTGTGAATATTTTAGGTGACAGATGGCTGTGATCTCACCACAGGGTATAGCTACTAAAATTCTTATTTAGTTTTGAAGAGAGAAAGGCTAATTTTTTTTAGAAAACTCTGTTTGTAAAATTGAAGCATATATGTAGATTTTTGAGTACCCTCCTGTTATCAGCAATCAAATTCTAATATCTAATGTACAGGGCAAGCAAATGATACAAACAATGGCAATAAATGTTCTGCTCTTCATTTTTTCATTTCCTTCTTATTTTATTTTGAATTTACATTCAATTATTTATCTTTTGCGTATGCATTGTTTTATCAGGAAGATATCCTCTATTGACTAAAAGAGTCAGTGTCCAAATAGAGAAATAATGGAGTAATATGAAACATATTAATATTTAAGATGTTGAATAATCACAATTACTTTTTCTTCTTTGATGGAAATTTCTTTCTAGGAGACTAAACTAATATAATGAATATTTTTGATGTTTAAATATTTACAACACATTTACTATAATAATATAATCAAGTAAAGTATATACAAAACACAATACCAGTGGAATGAATAAAATGTCAGAACTGATAATTTTTTAATATAATTTATAATCTGTCTATAAGAACACCAGCATATGAGTGAGATAACTTGCTAAAAAAAAACATTGGGATTTATTTTTCAATGCATTTATTTAGGTTTTTTAAAGTACGTACATTTAAAAAGGAACAATCAGGCCTTACTTTAAGGGACTGTGCCACTAGATTTCTGCTACCCCATCTGAGAGCAACATAATATAGGGACAGAGACTCCAACGATGCGTCACTTACTGGTCCGCATGCTGTCATTTTAATAAAATCGCTGTTTCTTTATCTTCTGCAGATCTAACAGTTCTCAGAATGCTGAGCTCTGGATAACTTTGCCCACATCACTGATTGACAGCTTTCTGTGTTGATTGTACATAGGCAGGAAGCTGACAATCAATGTTAAGGGCAGGAGTAGTAATTATCTCCTGCTGAAAAAATAGTGATTAAAAAAACTACAGCAAGTAGCCCAGTAAGTAATATACTAGAATCTCTTTGTCTATATTATGCTACTCCCAGAAACTTTTGTGTCTTCAAGTTTCTTGGTGGTGTGTGAACAGGTTCCTACAGACTTGTTCAATGTGCAAGTAGCCCATGTGTTTCTGGTTCTACTCCCAGAAAAGCAGCAAAAACCTGATGCCAGATTATCTTTAAGGTGTACACATTATCCTACAAATAGAAAGAGTTGACAGAAGAGTCATACATACTCATGAGACATAATTTATATATGAATATTGTCCAGCATTTTTTTTCCATAAGAAAAGTGGTAGAAAAGAACACCAAGATGTCACCTGTATACCCACTGAGTCTGTGAACCAAGGGGCAGGACGGACAAAAAAGAGATCTATGCCATAAAAACTTCAAACATTTATTGAAAAAAATCATATAAAATGCTTGAACACCAAATGTCATTTAACAAGGAATACCTCAAGGGACATAACAGACCTGAATATATAAGACCAAAAAATCTATAAGACTGACTTAGTGAGGTTACATATGCTTATTTTACATACATATGAAAGAAGCAAACACCCTTGACGTGGGTTGCCAGCTTACGTATTGAGGCCCCAATATAAACTAATACCTTACATACATTGATATGTGGTTTTCTTTTTGCACTTTATCTTGTAGGGCGCAGTCGGACCAAGATGGCTCTGTAAACTATTGGCCTCTGTTCGCACAGCATGCATTTTGTAGCACTGGGCAGCCCGCCTGTATGTGCGTTACTAATAGGCTGTAAACCAGATGCTCTGCATTGTTTGTGTGAATTATGCCATATACAGACTAGTATCTTTTATCTTTTTGTGCACTAATGCCAAACAGCCAACACTGGATTGAAAGTGGTTGTTTCATCGGTATTTTTTGCACCTGTGTGTTTGCCATCATTTATCGGGTCCGCTGCGCCCTGCTGGTGCATTTGGTTGGAGGCTTCAGCAGGTAAAACATCGCTGCTTTTTTCTGTGACTTTTTTGAATTTTTTGGAGGATTTTTAAGTCCTCTTTTTGTGTCGGTGAGCTTTCATCACTCGCCATCCAGCATCCAAGCTCCAAAAGAGGTTAGTCATGTAGAATGGAAAAGGACAGATGTTGAAATACGTCACCAAGTTGTGCATTCCATGCCTAGAAGATTTGATGATGTCCTGAAAATTCATGGAGGTCATACAAAATACTAGATTTAAAATGTTTGATGTAGAGTATACCCATTTTGCATCAACTAATTTGGGTGAAACTGAAGATTTTGTAATAAAATTATACTATATTTTAAGCCGTACTTTTGTGTTATGGGTTAAGAAATGTTCTATGAAACTCAGACTTGTCAAAATGTTGGAAATTGTTCTTATGTTCAGTGAGATATTGATTAAAATCTTACTTTTCAAAGGGTGTGAACTCACTTATCATAAGCAAAACACAGTTCCATACAAATACAGTACATGACTTACCTTGCACTAATGTTGAGTTAAAGGAAAGCTATCCCCAGAAACTGACTTATTATTTAAATAAGTTTTTATGTTACATGCATTTTTTAAAAAATGTAATGTTTTGCTTTTTTGCATCACAATTTTTATAAAAAGAAAAAACAGTAATCTTGCAACATTCATGTTAGCCACTGGGGCGCTTTTAAATTTATATTTTCTCTCCTTTTAGGAACAGTTTTCAGCAGATTTCTTATGATTGAAAGCAGGATTATAATAAGAATTAATATCTCTATACACTAGGGTTGAGCGAAACGGGTCGAACATTTTCAAAAGTCGCCGACTTTTGGCTAAGTCGGGGTTTCATGAAACCCGATCCGACCCCTGTGCGGGGTCGGCCATGCGGTACGCGACTTTCGCGCCAAAGTCGCGTTTCAATGACGCGAAAAGCGCCATTTCTCAGCCAATGAAGGTAAACGCAGAGTGTGGGCAGCGTGATGACATAGGTCCTGGTCCCCACCATCTTAGAGAAGGGCATTGCAGTGATTGGCTTGCTGTCTGCGACGTCACAGGGGCTATAAAGAGGCGTTCCCGCCGACCGCCATCTTACTGCTGCTGATCTGAGCTTAGGGAGAGGTTGCTGCCGCTTTGTCAGAAGCAGGGATAGCGTTAGGCAGGGTCCATTAACCACAAAACCGCTTGTGCTGCAGCGATTTGCACTGTCCAACACCACCCTCGGTGTGCAGGGACAGTGGAAGTTTTTTTTTTTTTTTTTTTCCCCTCAGCGCTGTAGCTCATTGGGCTGCCCTAGAAGGCTCCCTGATAGCTGCATTGCTGTGTGTACGCCGCTGTGCAAACCAACTGCTTTTTTCAAAGCACAAATCCTCTTGTTCCTTCCTTTCTGCACAGCTATCTTTTTTGTTTGTCCACACTTTTTATTTCATTTGTGCATCAGTCCACTCCTTATTGCTGCCTGCCATACCTGGCTGAGATTACTGCAGGCAGGGAGATAGTAGCTGCCTGCCATACCTGGCTGAGATTACTGCAGGCAGGGAGATAGTAATTGTAGGACATTCCCTGTTTTTTTTTTTGTTTTTTTTTTGGTGGGAGATTAAGATTGGCAATTTGGCATTTCTGCTAGAGTGCCATCCCTGTGTGTGCCATCTCTCTCACATAGTGGGCCATAGAAAGCCTTTTCATTTTTCTGTATTTTTTTTTGTGGGGTGTATAAATTCTCCCTGATAAAAATACAGTGGGAGATTAATATTGGCCTTTGGGCTTGTGTGCCAGTCCTGAGTGTGCCATCTCTCTCACAAATAGTGGGCCATAGAAAGCCTATTTTATTTTTTTTGGGGTTTTATAAATTCTCCCTGAAAAAAAGGGAGATTAATATTGGCCTCTGGGCTTGTGTGCCAGTCCTGAGCGTGCCATCTGTGCCAGCCCTGAGCGTGCCATCTCTCTCACAAATAGTGGGCCATAGAAAGCCTATTTATTTTTTTTTTTGGTTTTATAAATTCTCCCTGAAAAAAAGGGAGATTAATATTGGCCTCTGGGCTTGTGTGCCAGTCCTGAGCGTGCCATCTGTGCCAGCCCTGAGCGTGCCATCTCTCTCACAAATAGTGGGCCATAGAAAGCCTATTTAATTTTTTTTTTTGTTTTATAAATTTTCCCTGAAAAAAGGGAGATTAATATTGGCCTCTGGGCTTGTGTGCCAGTCCTGAGCGTGCCATCTGTGCCAGCCCTGAGCGTGCCATCTCTCTCACAAATAGTGGGCCATAGAAAGCCTATTTAATTTTTTTTTTTGTTTTATAAATTTTCCCTGAAAAAAGGGAGATTAATATTGGCCTCTGGGCTTGTGTGCCAGTTGTGAGCGTGCCATCTGTGCCAGTCCTGAGCGTGCCATCTCTCTCACAAATAGTGGGCCATAGAAAGCCTATTTAAATTTTTTTTTGGTTTTATAAATTCTCCCAGAAAAAAAGGGAGATTAATATTGGCCTCTGGGCTTCTGTGCCAGTCCTGAGCGTGCCATCTGTGCCAGTCCTGAGCGTCCCATCTCTCTCACAAATAGTGGGCCATAGAAAGCCTATTTTATTTTTTTTGGGGGTTTTATAAATTCTCCCTGAAAAAAAGGGAGATTAATATTGGCCTCTGGGCTTGTGTGCCAGTCCTGAGCGTGCCATCTGTGCCAGCCCTGAGCGTGCCATCTCTCTCACAAATAGTGGGCCATAGAAAGCCTATTTATTTTTTTTTTTTGTTTTATAAATTTTCCCTGAAAAAAGGGAGATTAATATTGGCCTCTGGGCTTGTGTGCCAGTTGTGAGCGTGCCATCTGTGCCAGTCCTGAGCGTGCCATCTCTCTCACAAATAGTGGGCCATAGAAAGCCTATTTAAATTTTTTTTTAGTTTTATAAATTCTCCCAGAAAAAAAGGGAGATTAATATTGGCCTCTGGGCTTCTGTGCCAGTCCTGAGCGTGCCATCTGTGCCAGTCCTGAGCGTCCCATCTCTCTCACAAATAGTGGGCCATAGAAAGCCTATTTTATTTTTTTGGGGGGTTTTATAAATTCTCCCTGAAAAAAAGGGAGATTAATATTGGCCTCTGGGCTTGTGTGCCAGTCCTGAGCGTGCCATCTGTGCCAGCCCTGAGCGTGCCATCTCTCTCACAAATAGTGGGCCATAGAAAGCCTATTTATTTTTTTTTTTTGTTTTATAAATTTTCCCTGAAAAAAGGGAGATTAATATTGGCCTCTGGGCTTGTGTGCCAGTTGTGAGCGTGCCATCTGTGCCAGTCCTGAGCGTGCCATCTCTCTCACAAATAGTGGGCCATAGAAAGCCTATTTAAATTTTTTTTTGGTTTTATAAATTCTACCAGAAAAAAAGGGAGATTAATATTGGCCTCTGGGCTTCTGTGCCAGTCCTGAGCGTGCCATCTGTGCCAGTCCTGAGCGTCCCATCTCTCTCACAAATAGTGGGCCATAGAAAGCCTATTTTTTTTTTTTTTTGGGTTTTAGAAATTCTCCCTGGAAAAAAAAAGGGAGATTAATATTGCCCTTTGGGCTTGTGTGCCAGTACTAAGCGTTCCATCTCTCTCTCTCTCTCTCTCTCTGTCAGTGGGCCATAGAACGCCTATTTTTGGTTTTATTTGTTTTCTAAATTCTCCCTGAAAAAATCATTTTATTTTATTTGGTTTCTAAATTCTTCCTGATAAAATCACATTTTTTTTATTATTTTTTTTTCTAAAGTCTCCCTGAAAAAAAAAAAAAAAAAAAAAAAAAAAAAAAAAAACAGTGGGAGATTAATATTGGCCTTTCTGCTTGTGTGCCAGTCTTGACTCCTGGGTGTGCCATCTCTCTCTCTCTCTCTCTCTCTCTCCAATTGTGGTCCATAGAAAGCCTACATTTTTTTTCCTTGATTTGGGTTCCAAAATCTACCAGAGAAAATAACTCCATCAATCATTGGTAGAAAAATATTGGCCTCTGGGCTTGTGTGCCACTCCTGATTCCTGTGTGCGTCATCTCTCACTCAGTGGCCCATAGAAAGCATATAGTTTGTTACATTTGTTTTCTAAATTCTCCCTGCAAAAATCTTTTTTTTTTTTTTGGGGGGGTTTCTAAAGTGTTCCTGAAAAAAAAAAAAATAAAAAAAAAATAATAGTGTGACATTAATATTAACATTTGTGCTTCAGTGACAGTCCTGCGTGTGGGGCATCTCTCTAATTTGCAGCCACCAAAAAAAGAGTGTGTAACATTGGGCCTGATTTTCGCTGTGGTCTCACCAACCTGTAAAGGGGTAGCTAAATCATACTGAAGTTATAGCTCACCGTGTAAGTTGTGTGACTGCAACAAATAACGTTAGTTTGGTTACGTTTTTAAAACAATGAGGAAGTCTAGTGGAAGAGGTCGTGGCCGGGGGCGTTCATTGTCAGCTGGTAATGAGGGTAGTGGTAGTGGTGGAGCATCAGGTGGTCGTGGGGGAAAAAATATTGCACCTAAGTCTGGAGCTGTGGAGCCAGGTTCGTCGTCCGGCTACACAAGGCCTCGAACGCTCCCTTTTCTGGGATTAGGAAAACCGCTTTTAAAGCCGGAGCAGCAAGAGCAAGTTTTGGCTTATCTTGCTGACTCAGCCTCTAGCTCTTTTGCCTCATCTCGTGAAACTGGTAAAAGTAAAAGCAGCGCGTCGTTAGTGGATGTTCACGGTCAGGGACAAGTCACTTCCTTGTCCTCTTCAGCAAAAACAACAACAGAGAAGAATGCAGCAGGCGACACAACGGGTTACTCCATGGAGCTCTTTACACATACCGTCCCTGGCTTAGAAAGTGAAGCAGTTAACAGTCCATGCCCATTACAAATTGAATCTGACATGGAGTGCACTGACGCACAGCCACAGCCAGACTACTATGCTGGTCCTTTGACTCAGACCACAACATTGCCCTCGCAGGGTGCTGATCAAGAATCAGACCCTGATGAGACTATGTTGCCCCATCACGAACGCTATACCACCGAACGACACGGTGACACAGACGAAGTTGCGCAGGAGGTACAAGAAGAGTTATTAGATGACCCAGTTCTTGACCCCGATTGGCAGCCATTGGGGGAACAGGGTGCAGGCGGCAGCAGTTCTGAAGCAGAGGAGGAGGAGGGGCCGCAGCAGGCATCAACATCGCCACAGGTTCCATCTGCCGGGCCCGTATCTTGCCCAAAACGCGTGGCAAAGCCAAAACCTGGTGGAGGACAGCGTGGCCATCCGGTTAAAGCTCAGTCTGCAATGCCTGAAAAGGTATCCGATGCTAGAAAGAGTGCAGTCTGGCATTTTTTTAAACAACATCCAATTGATCAGCGCAAAGTCATCTGTCAAAAATGTTCTACTTCCTTAAGCAGAGGTCAGAATCTGAAAAGTCTCAATACTAGTTGCATGCATAGACATTTAACCACCATGCATTTGAAAGCTTGGACTAACTACCAAACGTCCCTTAAGGTTGTTGCACCCTCGGCCAATGAAGCTAGTCATCAACGCAACATCCCTTCCGGCAGTGTAGGACCACCATTTAGCGCACCACCTGCTGTATCTGTGCAGGTATCTTTGCCAGGCCAAAGCAGTCAGGGTCAGGGAATCACCAGTTTCGTAGTAGGAAACACTGCATCTAGGGCACCGGCGGCAACAATACCATCTCCCACCGTCTCTCAGTCTGCCATGTCCACCGGCACCCCCGCTAGTTCCACGATCTCCAGCTCTCCAGTCCAGCTCACCCTACATGAGACTATGGTTAGAAAAAGGAAATACTTAGCCTCGCATCCGCGTACACAGGGTTTGAACGCCCACATAGCTAGACTAATCTCGTTAGAGATGATGCCCTACCGGTTAGTTGAAAGCGAAGCTTTCAAAGACCTGATGGACTACGCTGTACCACGCTACGAGCTACCCAGTCGACACTTTTTTTCCAGAAAAGCCATCCCAGCCCTCCACCAGCATGTTAAAGAGCGCATCGTCCATGCACTCAGGCAATCTGTGAGCACAAAGGTGCACCTGACAACAGATGCATGGACCAGTAGGCATGGCCAGGGACGTTACGTGTCCATCACGGCACACTGGGTAAATGTGGTGGATTCAGGGTCCACAGGGGACAGCAAGTTTGGGACAGTTCTGCCTAGCCCACGGTCTAGTAAACAGTTGTCTGTAGCCGTTCGCACCCCCTCCTCCTCCTCCTCCTCGTCCTCCTGCAGAAGCAAGAGCTCGTCCACAGACCGCAGTCGCACAAACACTCCATCCGCACCTGCCACTGTTGCACACCAGGTCTCCCATTATGGGGCAGCTACTGGCATACGTCAGCAGGCTGTATTGGCTATGAAGTGTTTGGGCGACAATAGACACACCGCGGAAGTTCTGTCCGAGTTCTTGCAGCAAGAAACGCAGTCGTGGCTGGGCACTGTAGATCTTGAGGCAGGCAAGGTAGTGAGTGATAACGGAAGGAATTTCATGGCTGCCATCTCCCTTTCCCAACTGAAACACATTCCTTGCCTGGCTCACACCTTAAACCTGGTGGTGCAGTGCTTCCTGAAAAGTTATCCGGGGTTATCCGACCTGCTCCTCAAAGTGCGTGGACTTTGCGCACATATCCGCCGTTCGCCTGTACACTCCAGCCGTATGCAGACCTATCAGCGTTCTTTGAACCTTCCCCAGCATCGCCTAATCATAGACGTTGCAACAAGGTGGAACTCAACACTGCACATGCTTCAGAGACTGTGCGAACAGAGGCGGGCTGTTATGTTTTTGTGGGAGGATACACATACACGGGCAGGCAGTAGGATGGCAGACATGGAGTTGTCAGGTGTGCAGTGGTCGAAGATTCAAGACATGTGTCAAGTCCTTCAGTGTTTTGAGGAATGCACACGGCTGGTTAGTGCAGACAACGCCATAATAAGCATGAGCATCCCCCTAATGCGTCTGCTGATGCAAAGTTTGACGCACATAAAGGATCAGGCGTCTGCACCAGAGGAAGAGGAAAGCCTTGATGACAGTCAGCGATTGTCTGGTCAGGGCAGTGTACATGACGAGGTACCGGGCGAAGAGGAGGTGGAGGATGAGGAGGATGATGGGGATGAGTATATTTTTAATGAGGAAGCTTTCCCGGGGGCACGGGAAATTGGTGGCGTGGCAAGGCCGGGTTCTGGTTTTTTGAGGGACACAAGTGACGTAGATTTGCCTGCAACTGCCCCTCAACCAAGCACAACCGCAGATTTGACAACGGGAACTTTGGCCCACATGGCGGATTATGCCTTGCGTATCCTCAAAAGGGACACACGCATTACAAAAATGATGAACGATGACGATTACTGGTTGGCCTGCCTCCTTGATCCTCGCTATAAAGGCAAATTGCAAAATATTATGCCACATGAGAACTTGGAACTAATATTAGCAACAAAACAATCAACTCTTGTTGACCGTTTGCTTCTGGCATTCCCTGCACACAGCGCCCGTGATCGTTCTCACACGAGCTCCAGGGGCCAGCAGACCAGAGGTGTTAGAGGGGCAGAAATCAGAAGTGGCGTTGGCCAGAGGGGTTTTCTGACCAGGTTGTGGAGTGATTTTTCTATGACCGCAGACAGGACAGGTACTGCAGCATCAATTCAAAGTGACAGGAGACAACATTTGTCCAGTATGGTTACAAACTATTTTTCATCCCTTATCGACGTTCTCCCTCAACCGTCATTCCCATTTGATTACTGGGCATCCAAATTAGACACCTGGCCAGAATTGGCAGAATATGCATTGCAGGAGCTTGCTTGCCCGGCAGCTAGTGTCCTATCAGAAAGAGTATTCAGTGCTGCAGGTTCAATACTAACAGAAAAAAGGACTCGTCTGGCTACCCAAAATGTAGATGATCTAACCTTCATTAAAATGAACCACAACTGGATTTCAAAATCTTTTGCCCCACCCTGCCCGGCTGACACCTAGCTTTCCTATGAAAAGGTCTTGCCTGTGGACTATTCTGAATGACTTTTCCAATCTCGTAATTTTCTTCACCTGATTGTCCAGCATACGACATGTTTCCACCTCACGAAATGGCCAAACTCCCCACACGGGGCCGTGCTATCGCCACTTTGCGCTTGGACCCTTGAGAGTGCTGTTTGTCTGAAGAGGTGGGTGTGGCCGCTTTTGGTCGACGGCACTGCCACTGGGTCCCTCATAGTACAATAAAGTGTCTCTGGCGGTGGTGGTGCGCACCCAACGTCAGACACACCGTTGTAATATGAGGGGCCCTGTGCCTGTAACGCCGGCCACAAGACAGTTCCCCCCCCCAGCTCAAACAGTGCTCTACCACTAGCAAAATTATCTCTCACAGCTTCACCAATGTGTAGTCTAGGCGCTGACATCCTTCAATGCCTGGCACTGACAATACCATTGTTTTGACATTTTTGTTATGTTAGGCCTTCGAAGCCTGTCTGCGGTCCCTTCTTTCTACAACTACTACACTGACCAGGCCACTGCTGGCCGTGTTACCCTGGAACCAATTTAAAAGTGCCTACAGTCAGCCCAATTTTGTTATGTTAGGCCTTCGAAGACTGTCTGCCGTCACTCCTTCCACTAGACTTCCACTGACCATACACTGCTGCCCATGTACCCCTGGAACCAATTTAAAGTGCCTACAGCCAGCCCAATTTTGTTATGTTAGGCCTTGGAAGCCTGTCTGCGGTCACTCCTTCCACTAGACTTCCACTGACCAGACCACTGCTGCCCGTGTACCCCTGGAACCAATTTAAAAGTGCCTACAGCCAGCCCAAGTTTGTTATGTTAGGCCTTGGAAGCCTGTCTGCGGTCACTCCTTCCACTAGGCCTCCACTGACCACACCACTGCTGTCCGTGTACCCCTGGAACCAATTTAAAATTGCCTACAGCCATGTGTTATTATTTTAGGCCTTCGATGCCTGTCTGCGGTCACTCCTTCCACTAGGCCTCCACTGACCACACCACTGCTGTCCGTGTACCCCTGGAACCAATTTAAAATTGCCTACAGCCAGCCCAATTTTTTTATTTTAGGCCTTCGATGCCTGTCTGCGGTCCATTCTTTCAACTACTACTACACTGACCAGGTCACTGCTGCCCGTGTACCCCTGGAACCAATTTAAAATTGCCTACAGCCATGTGTTATTATTTTAGGCCTTCGATGCCTGTCTGCGGTCACTCCTTCCACTAGGCCTCCACTGACCACACCACTGCTGCCCGTGTACCCCTGGAACCAATTTAAAATTGCCTACAGCCAGCCCAATTTTTTTATTTTAGGCCTTCGATGCCTGTCTGCGGTCCATTCTTTCAACTACTACTACACTGACCAGGTCACTGCTGCCCGTGTACCCCTGGAACCAATTTAAAATTGCCTACAGCCATGTGTTATTATTTTAGGCCTTCGATGCCTGTCTGCGGTCACTCCTTCCACTAGGCCTCCACTGACCACACCACTGCTGTCCGTGTACCCCTGGAACCAATTTAAAATTGCCTACAGCCATGTGTTTTTATTTTAGGCCTTCGATGCCTGTCTGCGGTCCATTCTTTCAACTACTACTACACTGACCAGGGCACTGCTGGCCGTGTTACCCTGGAACCAATTTAAAAGTGCCTACAGTCAGCCCAATTTTGTTATGTTAGGCCTTGGAAGCCTGTCTGCGGTCACTCCTTCCACTAGGCCTCCACTGACCACACCACTGCTGTCCGTGTACCCCTGGAACCAATTTAAAATTGCCTACAGCCATGTTATGGCTGGCAATCAGGCAACACAGCGTGCAGTAATCAGCGCACATACAGAGATCTGGCAAAAACCCAAAACAATAGGACGAGGTCTGAGACGTGGAATCTCTGTAGACTGCAGTACCTGAACTGTCCTCACACAACTGGAAGCAGCAGTGGATTGCGCCTATCACTACCTATGCAACTCGGCACTGCCTGAGGAGCTGACTAGCCTGAAGATAGAAATACAAGCCTGACTTACCTCAGAGAAATACCCCAAAGGAATAGGCAGCCCCCACATATAATGACTGTTAGCAAGATGAAAAGACAAACGTAGGAATGAAATAGATTCAGCAAAGTGAGGCCCGATATTCTAGACAGAGCGAGGATAGCAAAGAGAACTATGCAGTCTACAAAAAACCCTAAAACGAAAACCACGCAAAGGGGCAAAAAAGACCCACCGTGCCGAACTAACAGCACGGCGGTGCACCCCTTTGCTTCTCAGAGCTTCCAGCAAAAGATAATAACAAGCTGGACAGAAAAAACAGAAAACAAACTAGAAGCACTTATCTAGCAGAGCAGCAGGCCCAAGGAAAGATGCAGTAGCTCAGATCCAACACTGGAACATTGACAAGGAGCAAGGAAGACAGACTCAGGTGGAGCTAAATAGCAAGGCAGCCAACGAGCTCACCAAAACACCTGAGGGAGGACGCCCAGAGACTGCAATACCACTTGTGACCACAGAATTCACAACAGTACCCCCCCCTTGAGGAGGGGTCACCGAACCCTCACCAGAACCCCCAGGCCGACCAGGATGAGCCACATGAAAGGCACGAACAAGATCTGGGGCATGGACATCAGAGGCAAAAACCCAGGAATTATCTTCCTGAGCATAACCCTTCCATTTGACCAGATACTGGAGTTTCCGTCTAGAGACACGAGAATCCAAAATCTTCTCCACAATATACTCCAATTCCCCCTCCACCAAAACAGGGGCAGGAGGCTCCACAGATGGAACCATAGGTGCCACGTATCTCCTCAACAACGACCTATGGAATACATTATGTATGGAAAAGGAGTCTGGGAGGGTCAGACGAAAAGACACCGGATTGAGAATCTCAGAAATCCTATACGGACCAATAAAACGAGGTTTAAATTTAGGAGAGGAAACCTTCATAGGTATATGACGAGAAGATAACCAAACCAGATCCCCAACACGAAGTCGGGGTCCCACACGGCGTCTGCGATTAGCGAAAAGCTGAGCCTTCTCCTGGGACAAGGTCAAATTGTCCACTACCTGAGTCCAGATCTGCTGCAACCTGTCCACCACATAATCCACACCAGGACAGTCCGAAGACTCAACCTGTCCTGAAGAGAAACGAGGATGGAACCCAGAATTGCAGAAAAATGGAGAGACCAAGGTAGCCGAGCTGGCCCGATTATTAAGGGCGAACTCAGCCAACGGCAAAAATGACACCCAATCATCCTGGTCAGCGGAAACAAAACATCTCAGATATGTTTCCAAGGTCTGATTGGTTCGTTCGGTCTGGCCATTAGTCTGAGGATGGAAGGCCGAGGAAAAAGATAGGTCAATGCCCATCCTACCACAAAAGGCTCGCCAGAACCTTGAGACAAACTGGGAACCTCTGTCAGAAACAATATTCTCAGGAATGCCATGTAAACGAACCACATGCTGGAAGAACAAAGGCACCAAATCAGAGGAGGAAGGCAATTTAACCAAGGGCACCAGATGGACCATTTTAGAAAAGCGATCACAGACCACCCAAATGACAGACATCTTTTGAGAAACGGGAAGGTCAGAAATGAAATCCATCGAAATATGTGTCCAAGGCCTCTTCGGGACCGGCAAGGGCAAAAGCAACCCACTGGCACGTGAACAGCAGGGCTTAGCCCTAGCACAAATTCCACAGGACTGCACAAAAGCACGCACATCCCGCGACAGAGACGGCCACCAAAAGGATCTAGCAACCAACTCCCTGGTACCAAAGATTCCTGGATGACCGGCCAGCACCGAACAATGAAGTTCAGAGATAACTTTACTAGTCCACCTATCAGGGACGAACAGTTTCTCGGCCGGACAACGATCAGGTTTATTAGCCTGAAATTTCTGCAACACTCTCCGCAAATCAGGGGAGATGGCAGACACAATGACTCCTTCCTTGAGGATACTCGCCGGCTCAGATAACCCCGGAGAGTCGGGCACAAAACTCCTAGACAGAGCATCCGCCTTCACATTTTTAGAGCCCGGAAGGTATGAAATCACAAAATCAAAACGAGCAAAAAATAACGACCAACGGGCCTGTCTAGGATTCAAGCGCTTGGCAGACTCAAGATAAGTAAGGTTCCTATGATCAGTCAAAACCACCACGCGATGCTTAGCACCCTCAAGCCAATGACGCCACTCCTCGAATGCCCACTTCATGGCCAGCAACTCTCGGTTGCCCACATCATAATTACGCTCAGCAGCAGAAAATTTCCTGGAAAAGAAAGCACATGGTTTGAACACTGAGCAACCAGAACCTCTCTGTGACAAAACCGCCCCTGCACCAATCTCAGAAGCATCAACCTCGACCTGGAACGGAAGAGAAACATCAGGTTGACACAACACAGGGGCACAGCAAAAACGACGCTTCAACTCCTGAAAAGCTTCCACGGCAGCAGAAGACCAATTAACCAAATCAGCACCCTTCTTGGTCAAATCGGTCAATGGTCTGGCAATGCTAGAAAAATTACAGATGAAGCGACGATAAAAATTAGCAAAGCCCAGGAATTTCTGCAAACTTTTTAGAGATGTCGGCTGAGTCCAATCCTGGATGGCCTGAACCTTAACCGGATCCATCTCGATAGTAGAAGGGGAAAAGATGAACCCCAAAAATGAAACTTTCTGCACACCGAAGAGACACTTTGATCCCTTCACAAACAAGGAATTAGCACGCAGTACCTGGAAAACCATTCTGACTTGCTTTACATGAGACTCCCAATCATCTGAGAAGATCAAAATGTCATCCAAGTAAACAATCAAGAATTTATCCAGATACTCACGAAAAATGTCATGCATAAAAGACTGAAAAACAGATGGAGCATTGGCAAGTCCGAACGGCATCACCAGATACTCAAAATGACCCTCGGGCGTATTAAATGCCGTTTTCCATTCATCTCCCTGCCTGATTCTCACCAGATTATACGCACCACGAAGATCAATCTTAGTAAACCAACTAGCCCCCTTAATCCGAGCAAACAAGTCAGAAATCAATGGCAAGGGATACTGAAACTTAACAGTGATCTTATTAAGAAGGCGGTAATCAATACACGGTCTTAGCGAACCATCCTTCTTGGCTACAAAAAAGAACCCTGCTCCCAATGGTGACGACGATGGGCGAATATGTCCCTTCTCCAGGGACTCCTTCACATAACTGCGCATAGCGGTGTGTTCAGGTACGGACAAATTAAATAAACGACCCTTAGGGAATTTACTACCAGGAATCAAATCGATAGCACAATCACAATTCCTATGCGGAGGAAGGGCATCAGACTTGGACTCTTCAAATACATCCTGAAAGTCCGACAAGAACTCTGGGATGTCAGAAGGAATGGATGACGAAATAGACAAAAATGGAACATCACCATGTACTCCCTGACAACCCCAGCTGGTTACCGACATAGAGTTCCAATCCAATACTGGATTATGGGTTTGTAGCCATGGCAACCCCAACACGACCACATCATGCAAATTATGCAGTACCAAAAAGCGAATAACTTCCTGATGTGCAGGAGCCATGCACATGGTCAGCTGGGCCCAGTACTGAGGCTTATTCTTGGCCAGAGGTGTAGCATCAATTCCTCTCAACGGAATAGGACACCGCAAAGGCTCCAAGAAAAATCCACAACGTTTAGCATAATCCAAATCCATCAGATTCAGGGCAGCGCCTGAATCCACAAACGCCATGACAGAATATGATGACAAAGAGCACATTAAGGTAATGGACAAAAGGAATTTGGACTGTACAGTACCAATAACGGCAGAGCTATCGAACCGCCTAGTGCGTTTAGGACAATTAGAAATAGCATGAGTAGAATCACCACAATAGAAACACAGTCTGTTCAGACGTCTGTGTTCTTGCCGTTCTACTTTAGTCATAGTCCTGTTGCACTGCATAGGCTCAGGCTTACTCTCAGGCAGTACCGCCAGATGGTGCACAGATTTACGCTCGCGCAAGCGACGACCGATCTGAATGGCCAAGGACATAGACTCATTCAAACCAGCAGGCATAGGAAATCCCACCATTACATCCTTAAGAGCTTCAGAGAGACCCTTTCTGAACAAAGCCGCTAGTGCAGATTCATTCCACAGAGTGAGTACTGACCATTTTCTAAATTTCTGACAATATAGTTCTACATCATCCTGACCCTGGCATAAAGCCAGCAGATTTTTCTCAGCTTGATCCACTGAATTAGGCTCATCGTAAAGCAATCCCAGCGCCTGGAAAAATGCATCAATATTACTCAATGCAGAATCTCCTGGTGCAAGAGAAAACGCCCAGTCCTGTGGGTCGCCGCGCAAAAAAGAAATAATAATCAAAACCTGTTGAATAGGATTACCAGAAGAATGAGGTTTCAAGGCCAAAAATAGCTTACAATTATTTCTGAAGCTCAGGAACTTAGTTCTGTCACCAAAAAACAAATCAGGAATCGGAATTCTTGGTTCTAGCATCGATTTCTGATCAATAGTATCTTGAATCTTTTGTACATTTACAACGAGATTATCCATTGAGGAGCACAGAGCCTGAATATCCATGTCCACAGCTGTGTCCTGAAGCACTCTAATGTCTAGGGGAAAAAAAAGACTGAAGACAGAGCTAAGAAAAAAAAATGATGTCAGGATTTCTTTTTTCCCTCTATTGGAAATCATTGAATAGGCTCCTTGTACTGTTATGGCTGGCAATCAGGCAACACAGCGTGCAGTAATCAGCGCACATACAGAGATCTGGCAAAAACCCAAAACAATAGGACGAGCTCTGAGACGTGGAATCTCTGTAGACTGCAGTACCTGAACTGTCCTCACACAACTGGAAGCAGCAGTGGATTGCGCCTATCACTACCTATGCAACTCGGCACTGCCTGAGGAGCTGACTAGCCTGAAGATAGAAATACAAGCCTGACTTACCTCAGAGAAATACCCCAAAGGAATAGGCAGCCCCCACATATAATGACTGTTAGCAAGATGAAAAGACAAACGTAGGAATGAAATAGATTCAGCAAAGTGAGGCCCGATATTC
The DNA here is from genome assembly GCF_032444005.1 of Ranitomeya imitator. Lineage (NCBI taxonomy): Eukaryota > Metazoa > Chordata > Amphibia > Anura > Dendrobatidae > Ranitomeya > Ranitomeya imitator. The sequence goes on from NC_091284.1 coordinate 77,900,749, forward strand.
TAGACAGAGCGAGGATAGCAAAGAGAACTATGCAGTCTACAAAAAACCCTAAAACGAAAACCACGCAAAGGGGCAAAAAAGACCCACCGTGCCGAACTAACAGCACGGCGGTGCACCCCTTTGCTTCTCAGAGCTTCCAGCAAAAGATAATAACAAGCTGGACAGAAAAAACAGAAAACAAACTAGAAGCACTTATCTAGCAGAGCAGCAGGCCCAAGGAAAGATGCAGTAGCTCAGATCCAACACTGGAACATTGACAAGGAGCAAGGAAGACAGACTCAGGTGGAGCTAAATAGCAAGGCAGCCAACGAGCTCACCAAAACACCTGAGGGAGGACGCCCAGAGACTGCAATACCACTTGTGACCACAGAATTCACAACAAGCCATGTGTTATTATTTTAGGCCTTCGATGCCTGTCTGCGGTCACTCCTTCCACTAGGCCTCCACTGACCACACCACTGCTGTCCGTGTACCCCTGGAACCAATTTAAAATTGCCTACAGCCAGCCCAATTTTTTTATTTTAGGCCTTCGATGCCTGTCTGCGGTCCATTCTTTCAACTACTACTACACTGACCAGGTCACTGCTGCCCGTGTACCCCTGGAACCAATTTAAAATTGCCTACAGCCATGTGTTATTATTTTAGGCCTTCGATGCCTGTCTGCGGTCACTCCTTCCACTAGGCCTCCACTGACCACACCACTGCTGTCCGTGTACCCCTGGAACCAATTTAAAATTGCCTACAGCCATGTGTTTTTATTTTAGGCCTTCGATGCCTGTCTGCGGTCCATTCTTTCAACTACTACTACACTGACCAGGGCACTGCTGGCCGTGTACCCCTGGAACCAACATCAGAAAATATAAAAATAAGTATTTTGCTTATAAAAAAGAAAATACTGGTGAGATATCAAATGCAGACATTTTAACATTAAAAACAAACACACAACTAAAATCTGGTACAGTACTAAAAATGGCCACCAGCTACAATTACTTTCTCCTGCAAGTAGTTAACTGAAAGTTTTTTTAAATTGAAAACACACATATGGCATCCACCGAGTGTTGTCCTGTCGCGCCTTCTTTATATTATTGCCGAGAAGATGCAAAATAATGAAAATAATAAAATCATTAATTACCAAAATAATAGAGAAAGTCAACACCACATTGCAAATAAACATTCATTCCAAATAAAGAAGCAGGGCGCGTCCGAGGGTGAGTATATACCTAATAAGAATCTAATCACCCTCGGACGCGCAATGCTTATTTCCAACAGCCTTCCTTCCTAAGAATCAGCCCTTCCGTCGTGTAGAGAGACGTTGTGTTACACTCCAAGGTGTTCCCCAGGTTGCCTTTCCTGAGCTTCGATCTTCCGGCTCTCGTTTAGTAGTTCTTGGAAACTACACTGCATTAGGCCTTCAAATTGGGTATGGGGTGTAGAGAGAGGGTGTGTTACACTCCAAGGTGTTCCCCAGGTTGCCTTTCCTGAGCTTCGATATTCCGGCTCTCGTTTAGTAGTTGTTGGAAACTACGCTGCATTAGGCCTTCAAATTGGGTATGGGGTGTAGCGAGAGGGTGTGTTACACTCCAAGGTGTTCCCCAGGTTGCCTTTCCTGAGCTTCGATCTTCCGGCTCTCGTTTAGTAGTTCTTGGAAACTACACTGCATTAGACCTTCAAATTGGGTATGGGGTGTAGAGAGAGGGTGTGTTACACTCTAAGGTGTTCCCCAGGTTTCCTTGCCATTGCTTCGGTCTTCCGACTCTCGTTTAGTAGTTGTAGAAAAGTACACTGCATTAGGCCATACAAAATGGGTATGGGGTGGAGAGAGATGGTGTGTTACACTCCAAGGTGTTCCCCAGGTTGCCTTTCCTGAGCTTCTATCTTCAGGCTCTCATTAAATTGTGGTTAAATGGAACAACTGCATTTGGCGTACTAGTTGGTTTGGGGCCTACTATCGGTGTCTGCCACTCCTTGCTGTTCTCCTCCACTGAACAAAGCTGTGCCGCCTGTTTACTACGGTTGCCAATTTTGAACTGCATTTCGACTACTTACTGATTTGGCCCTACTCTCTGTGTCAGCCTCTCATTCCAGTTGTCCTCCACTGCAATGCCCCCTGGTTATTCCTGTGTTACCAATTTTGAACTGCATTTAGCCCACTTTCTTCTTTGGGCCTATATCTGTGTTTCCACTTCATCGTGCCCATTGCCCAGCCAGTGATAGATGAGTCTGCTGGTACATTGACCCATAACGCAACATTCCCCGTGCACGCTACACAACAACATTGTGACCCTGCTGAAAGTCAGGTTGCTCTTCCCGCATACCATACCACCTTACACGGGGACAAAGAGGAAGGTGCAGATGAAAGTGCAGGTTCCTTCATCAGGTGGGGGGAGGAATACTAGTTGGCGACGTCACTGGCACAGGGCCTCTCATAGTACGCAAAAGTGTTGCTGCCGGTGGGAGGCGCCCCCGCCGTGCAAACACACCGCTGTACTTTGAGGGGCCCTGTGCCAGTGCCAATGCCAACGAGTGGGCCCCCCCTGCTTGCTCAGGTTCACAGCACTTGCAAAGTTGAAATACTTACCTCTCCCTGCTCCACTGCCGTGACGTGGTCCAGATTTCCTGGGCCCACTAATTACTTGAACCAGCCCTACCCCCCACAACTTTAGCCAAATGACCCCCAATTTCAAATGCCTTCCAATTATTATAAGGTAAATTACGCTTGACAAGCTTCATTAAGAAGAATGGATGGTTTTGACATTAAAATGGGCACTCTAGGTGTTTTCCTGGCCCCCACTCACTGCCGACTATGCTGCCCCATTGACTTGCATTGGGTTTCGTGTTTCGGTCGATCCCGACTTTACGTCATAATCGGCCGATTTCACTCGACCCGACTTTGGACATAGTCGGGTTTCGCAAAACCCGGCTCGACTCTAAAAAGGTCAAGGTCGCTCAACTCTACTATACACAGCTGATAAAAAAAAAATAATTACAGTAACCAGATCAAAGCTAACTCTACTCCCTCTCCTTTGACAATGACTCTTGAACAGGCTCATTGGATACTTCAATGCAAAAGAAATCATAGAGGTCTGATCACTGGCCAAAGGTGGAAACAAAAGAGAGTATACTGACGGCATACCATGAGTCACGCTCTGACGGTTTTTGTACCTGGAACTGGAACCCTAACTATCCCTGTCCCAGAGGTACTCTTGAAGGTAGAGAGGCCTGAGTCTCTGGCCTTACTATGTTCCTGATAAACCATTATCTGTCCCCTCCCCCATTCCCTAAGGCATAGGAAAGAAATGTAAGGTAAACAAGACACAAAGACAAAACAGGAAACCTCTATCATGCAAAAGCACTAACCAACAATAGGCAGGAGGATAGAGACAGGGAGAAATAAACTAAATGGTAATAAGGATCAGGAGATAAACACACATGTACAAAAGTGAACTACAGATCACTACAACTAAAACTCCACTCAAATACTGAGCTTTAGTACTCAGCACCATGCAGGACTAAGCAAGGACTTAACACCCAGAGTCAGAATATATAGATCAAGTAAATGATAAGCAGTTTCTGCTGACAAAAAAAGTGCAGTATGGTCTCAGCCAGCAAGAAAAGAGTCCTTAACCCTCTTAGCACTGAAGGAAAGAAAATCCATTTAAAATAGGACATGAATCATACCACTTCTAAAGAAGACCTGTCTTTCATTACCCGACGTGACCATCTAACTCCAGGTCTTCCAGGGCGACGTGACACCCTCGTGGCACAAATCCTGCCTTTTGTGAGGTAAAATATTTCCCTGTCTGTTTAAAAACATGATTTACCTCACAAAAAGAATCAGCTTTAATCCCATGGTATCCTGCCTCTATACTCTCTTTTGCTTCTTCCCTGCTTAGGATATGTGGTAAGATCAGACCATAATCCAGCACGGTCAGACACAGCCATTACAAAGCACACAGCAGGGACACATTTATAAGGTAATCTCAGCACAGGAACATTTTTTTCATATCCAATAATGAAACTTATTTTTATTCCAAGATTTATTGATTAAAATGTACTTTGTTCATTGGACAACCCCATTAAGTATTGATGTATATAGTACAAGCAATCTGACATTCACAGGTTGAAGTATCCCATGGAGACTAACAAATACTAACAAACATAAAAAATAAAAAAGTTTTAAAAATCTTAAAAAAAAATAAAAACCTAAAATTTGGAATTACATTTCTTTTATCCCATTAAAAATAAAGGCATTAAAAAAGAAATAAATGCACAAATATGATATTACTGCAATCATTAAAGTCTAATCTATTGAAAAATAAAATTTATCAGCCTGATCTGTAAACTTCTTAAAGAAAAAAAAAACTGCTTTATTGTCACTACAATGCTGCAAACAAAAATGCAGTAAGAAAAGATCAAAATGAAGGAAAAAAATAAAAAAATGGAAATTGGCCACATTGGAAAGATCATAAGGAGTTTGATAGAGTGCATCCCTTTTCAGGGTAATTAAACATTTTGCAAACATAGATTAGAGAGCAGCTCACCCTGAATGTGGCTTGTTGCAATCCCCGACACGGAAAAAGCCACTCCTGCCCAATGTCGCACTACGTTAGGCCAAGTAAAATATCCTCCAGCCTTATTTTCAGATAAAAGTAATGAATTTTATTCCAACAATGTTAAAAGATCGAAATCCTCAAGTACATTCGAATATTGCATGCAAATTTCCTACGCTGTGACTCAGTCCTTATACATAGATCATTAATAAGAACTAAACTGCTGTCTGAAACGCGTACGAAAAATTGCTTGCAACATTTGGATGTACTTGAGGATGTAGATTTTTTAAATTTATTGGAATAAAATTCACTATTTTTATCTGGAAATGCAGCTGGAGGACTTCTTATTTACAATTAATTTACTTGCCATCCTGCTCAGGTCACCCCCACTTTCCACACTTATAGAAACATACAGGCCATTAACACCCAGAAACTTATGAAGAACTTGCAGTCCTCATTGGCCCCAATCTCCCCCATCTCATGTCCTGATTCTGCTCTGAAGCATTACAATGAAACCCTGCAAAGTGCCCTGGATGAAGCTGCACCTCCTATACATAAAACAAATCAGCACAGACCACGACAACCGTGGCACACGCTGCAAACGTTTCCTGCAGCAGTGCTCCAGGTGTGCCAAAGGTTTGTGGAGAAAATCTAATCTACCCGATTTCATCCATTATAAGTTCATGCTTAAAACATACAACTCTGCCCTTCATCTCTCCAAACAAACCAATTTCAACACCCTCATCACCTTGCTGTCCAATAACCCTAAACGTCTTTTTGACATTTTCCAGTCCCTACTCAACCCAAGAGTGCAGGCCCCAACCACGGATCTCCGTGCTGACGATCTGGCCAATTACTTCAAAGAAAAAATTGACCACATTCGACAGGAAATCATCTCCCAATCTCTTCATACCATGCACTATCCTCCCTCCCCTACTGCATCTAGTTCACTCTCTGACTTTGAACCAGTTACAGAAGAAGAAGTAATCAGGCTATTTGCATCTTCTCGCCCAACCACTTGCACCAGTAACCCCATTCCGTCACATCTCCTCCAGTCCCTTTCCCCAGCTGTCACCTCTCACCTAACAAAAATATTCAACCTTTCTCTCACTTCCGGTATTTTTCCATCCTCATTTAAGCAGGCCATCATACATCCATTACTTAAAAAACCATCCCTCAATCAAAACTGTGCCGCTAATTATAGACCGGTCTCTAATCTTCCCTTCATCTCTAAACTCCTCGAACGCCTGGTCCACTCCCGTCTAACCCGCTATCTCTCAGATAACTCTCTTCTCGACCCTCTTCAATCTGGTTTCTGCTCTTTACACTCTACTGAAACTGCCCTCACTAAAGTCTCTAATGACCTACAAACAGCTAAATCTAATGGTCACTACTCCATACTAATTCTCTTGGATCTCTCCGCAGCATTCGACACTGTGGATCATCAGCTCCTCACTATGCTCCGCTCCATTGGCCTCAAGGACACCGTTCTCTCCTGGTTCTCCTTCTATCTCTCTGACCGATCCTTCACTGTATCTTTTGCTGGTTCCTCCTCCTCTCACCTTCCCCTTACTGTTGGGGTTCCTCAAGGATCAGTCCTAGGCCCCCTCCTCTTTTCTTTGTATACTGCCCCTATTGGACAAACAATCAGTAGATTTGGTTTCCAGTACCATCTCTATGCTGACGACACCCAATTATACACTTCTTCTCCTGTTATCACGCCGACCTTTTTAGAAAACACCAGTGACTGTCTTACCACTGTCTCTAACATCATGTCGTCTATCTGAAACTGAACCTGTCAAAAACTGAACTCCTCGTGTTTTCTCCCTCTATTATCTTCCTTTGCCTAACATTGCCATCTCCTTGTGCGGTTCCACCACTACTCCAAAGCAACTTGCCCGCTGCCTTGGGGTCATACTTGATTCCGAGCTTTCATTCACCCCCCACATCCGATCACTGGCTCGCTCTTCTTATCTGCATCTCAAAAACATTTCCAGAATTCGCACTTTTCTTACTTTCGACTCTGCAAAAACTCTTACTGTTTCACTTATTCATTCTCGTCTGGACTATTGTAACTCTCTACTAATCGGCCTCCCTCTTACCAAACTCTCCCTGCTCCAATCTGTCCTGAATGCTGCAGCCAGGATCATATTCCTCACCAACCGTTACACCGATGCCTCTACCTTGTGCCAGTCATTACACTGGTTACCCATCCACTCAAGAATCCAGTACAAAACTACTACCCTCATCCACAAAGCACTCCATGGCACAGCACCACCCTACATCTCCTCTCTGGTCTCAGTCTACCACCCTACCCGTGCCCTCCGCTCCGCTAATGACCTCAGGTTAGCATCCTCAATAATCAGAACCTCCCACTCCCGTCTCCAAGACTTTACACGTGCTGCGCCGAGTCTTTGGAATGCACTACCTAGGTTAATAAGATTAATCCCCAATCCCCACAGTTTTATGCGTGCCCTAAAAACTCATTTGTTCAGATTGGCCTACCGCCTCAACGCATTAACCTAACTATCCCTGTGTGGCCCATTCAAAAAAAAAAAAACATAATCAGGTTCCTCACATCATGTTCTCATACATTTTATGCAGTTATTAGCCCTCTGTGTCTGTACTGCTACATACTTAGGCAGTTAACTGGTTCATGCAGCTTTACATGAACACCCGAGCCTTACACTATGGCTTGTCCGAATAACTAAAGCAATTGTTACCATCCACCTCTCGTGTCTCCCCTTTTCCTCATAGTTTGTAAGCTTGCGAGCAGGGCCCTCACTCCTCTTGTTATGTATTTTGAACTGTAATTTCTGTTATGCTGTAATGTCTATTGCCTGTACAAGTCCCCTCTACAATTTGCAAAGCGCTGTGGAATATGTTGGCGCTATATAAATAAAATTATTATTATTATTATTTGCAGTATTGTGATTCGCGACAAATCAATTAGCTGCAAATTTGTAAAAATTTGCTGAACCAGGTGAATTTGAATCTCTAAAATTTTGATTTCTATTGCTTTTGTTTGTACAAATACCCTATTAATTGTACAGTGCTGTAGAATATATTTGTATTTTAGCGCAATGTAAGTGAAAGTATTTTGAATATTAAATGGAACGTTAATTCTTGTACATCATTTATTAAATCCATATAGGTTCAACATTCTGCACCAATTCATTTCTAGTATTCATGGTATCACTGGTTATGCATTATTAAGATTTTAGTTGGGCACTGTGATATCACATTTATTAATTGTCAATTAAGTTGCATCACTGGAACCCACGACCTATCACATCCATGAAATAAACGTTGCAAATCACATACAATTTTGTCCTCAAAGGCAAATTGTTCTTCAAAGAAAATTGCTTGCACCTTGCATCTTCTATGCAATCTTCAACAACAAGTTGCAGACAAGTTGCACAAATGGTTGCGTTGGGAGTCATATCAGAGATTGGCTGTCTTATCACGCATGTTGCTGGTTATCCCTAGGCTTAATCCTATATATAGCCACTAGTCTCTCTTTCATCCATTGAAAATGATCTCTTCTGTTAGAAACAAGCACATGCATATATGAAAATTCTATGTTGCTCTATGAATACTAAATGATTGTTTTGATATTTGTGGGGGTGCAAACGAGCATCCTCGAAGCAAAGCATCCCGAAGATAAGCATCAAGATAAAGCAGTTATTCCAATGCAAAGAACTAACATCCAATTTCTCTCTTCTCACAGGTACAACTTCTCACCTCTGATTGCTGTCTCATCTTCTGAAATATATTCTAAAGGTACAACTTCCCACCTCTGATTGCTGTTTCATCTCCTGTAATATATTCTAATGGTACAAATTCCCACCTTTGATTGCTGTCTTATCTCCTGCAATATATTCTAATGGTACAACTTCCCACCTCTGATTGTTGTCGCATCTCCTGCAATATATTCTAATGGTGCAACTTCCCACCCCTGATTGCTGTTTCATCTCCTGTAATATATTCTAATGGTACAACTTCCCACCTTTGATTGCTGTCTCATCACCTGCAATATATTCTAATGGTACAACTTCCCACCTCTTATTGCTGTTGCATCTCCTGCAATATGTTCTAATGGTACAACTTCCCACCTCTGATTGCTGTCGCATCTCCTGCAATATATTCTAATGGTACAATTTCCCACCTCTGATTGCTGTTGCATCTCCTGCAATATATTCTAATGGTACAACTTCCCACCTCTGATTGCTGTCTCATCTCCTGCAATATATTCTAATGGTACAACCTCCCACCTCTGATTGCTGTCTCATCTCCTACAATATATTCTAATGGTACAACTTCCCACCTCTGACTGCTGTCTCTTCTCCTGCAATATATTCTACTGGTAAAAATTCCCCCTGTTTGCTGTCTGCTGTCTGTCATCTGCAGCTTTACCATCTAGAAACATATTTTAATGTGCCTGCTAATTCATTGGTATAATTCATTTGGTGCATTGTACTTAATACAACGTTACCTATCCATGACTGGGATCAGTCTAGATGTTATCTGGTGGAAGGTGCTATAGCAAATAGATATAGCCAGACTCCATGTCTTTGATCATTTAACCACTCCCTGGCGTGCTGGCCCCAGCTGCCAAATTATCCCCAATCGGTTCCTACAATCTATCTGTCCTGAGCCTGGATTGTGGTCTATAAATTTAGAAACATCCTTAGGGGTGCACGCTAGCATCCTCGAAGCAAAGCATCCTGATGATAAGCGTCAAGATAAAGCAATTATTCCATGGCAGTTAGTCAGGTCATGAGTCAGGTAACCCAAACTCTGTTCTCCCTTCTATCCATGTGCCTTATTCCTATTGATGGGGAAATCAGGGACCACCTTGATATATTCTTTAGTTCACGTATATATTTCTAAGTCTAGCAAGACATGTCCAAGACATGTCCAGCTTTGCTATGTCATTCTGACCTTTGATTAGAACTGCTGACAGGACTGCACATTGTATTAGGGTGAGGCTAATCAGATGGACCTTGGGACCTTCCAACACTACAGTCCACTTGTAGTGTAAAATCACCTGCACCTGATGAATTAAGAATGATCTCATATGTAATAAACAGCTGATTCACGCACAAACATAATGTGTATGCCTACTCAAAAGAGTATATAACTGCATGTGACCAGTAAACTTTATGGCATTTGAAACAGACCTGCTCTGTCTCTGTCCCATCATTACTCGAGCATCCTCATATCTGGCAACCATCCAATATCCCTGAGGGTCTGACTTGCAGACCACCCTAACACTATCCTTCTTATTCCCTTGCCATCCACCTTCACCACACAATCCCCCTTCCATCACGACTCATATACATCAGCTCCTCTCTCCTTCCCACTCCCATGTACAGCTCCCATGCACTTCTCACCTTCTTGAAAAACCTCAGCCCATCTTGCCCAAACACACTGCACAAAAAATTTTTGTACAATTCCAAAAACTACTTGCTCTTTATCTTCCTACTCCTACTGATTTCAGGGGACATCTCCCCCAACCCTGGTCCACCATCCCCCAACCTCAACCCCTACCTTACCTCACATGGAAACCTTACTAATCTTGCTAATATTAGTTGCACTCCTTCATCTCCTTCTTTTAATTGTGCCCTTTGGAATCCATGGTCTGTATGTAACAAGCTTCCTTTCCTACACAATTACTTTCTGAAAAACTCTCTTAATCTGTTAGCCCTCACGGAAACCTGGATTCAGGATTCTGACACTGTCTCTCCTGCTGCCATTTCCCATGGTGGCTTACAATTCTCACATTCCCCAAGACCCACAAACAGACATGGTAGTGGAGTCAGCATACTCCTGTCCCCACAATGCACTTTCCAGGTCATCACCCCAGTCCCATCACTCTCATTCCCTTCTTTTGAGGTACACACCATCAGGCTATTTCGTCATATACCGGCCCCAGGCTCACCCACCCACTTTCTGGACCATTTCTCTACCTGGCTGCCGCAATTCATGTCCTCAGAACTACAGTGCTGTGCAAATTAATTGGGACAAAGCATTTTTTAAGTAAAATCATAAGTTGGTTACCAGTCAGTGATTCAAACCATTTTTAATATATAATAAATAAATCTTGGTCAACTAGCCTGTGGAAAAAGGTAATTTTCAGTGATCAAACCCATGTTTTTGATCAAGGGTACAGAACTAAAAAAAAAAAAAAAAAAAAATGGGGTGGGTGGCACCTTGGTCTCCGCAGGTAAACCCCCTTTCAAGCTCATCTGTGCTTGTCCTCTCTGTACGGTCATAGCTTCCTTTTGGTGCCTTATAGTTGCTTGTATGTACCTAGGCACTCCCATAGACTCTGCACTTTTGCTTTTCATTTGGGTCATACATACTTACAGGTGTGCTATGGTTGGTATCCTTGTACTTATAGGTGTGCTATGTTTGTTATTCTTATACATAGGGTTGCCTAGTGGTCACCATGTTGCCACCCCTTGTGATGTGTTCCCTGTCGTTTGTCTTGTGCTCCTGTTCCGATTAGTGTTTTTAATATTTGTCTAATAAATTATTATATTTGTTATATTGGTTCTGCTGGTGCTTCTTTTTCTTTTTGGTTATTTGTATTTATATGCACTGAACCCTTATATGTGCATCCTGGCATCCCTTCTATTTTAGTGTTGGTTGCCTTATATGTTTTTGGGTTAATAAGGGTACAGAACTAGTGTTGTTAGAAGAAGCAAAAATGACCCTTTGCGAGCTGATCATATTCAGCAAACTGTAAAGCACCCTCAAAAACAGATGTTTTGGGGCTTTTTTACAGCTGATGGTACAGGGAGCTTATTTCCTGTTGATGGTATGATGAATTCATCCAAATACATAGACGTTTTAAAACTTTATTTTTTCCATTCATGAGTAAATTTGAAGAGATATTCCAACAAGATTTGGCTCCATGCCACAATTCCAAGTGTGTGAAGAAATTCCTGGAAGAAAATAAAGTAAAAGTGCTGGACTGGCCTGGCAATTCACCAGGCTTAACTCCTATAGAAAATTTGTGGAGCATTGTGAATAGACGACTTGGCAAAATGGACTGTACAACCAAAGAACTCATGATAAACAGTGCCATACAAGTGTGGTTCCATGATGAAGAATTGAAGAATTTATGCAAAAACTTGGTAGAATCAATGCTAAAACGCATTGAAAATCTCATATCTGCTAAAGGAGGACACATTTCTTACTAAAATTAGTATGTAACAGTGCATTATAACATTTTATTATTAAATATTCAAAAATGTGTGTTTTTTTTGCTTTGTCCCAATTAATTTGCACAGCATTGTGCAAAGCCTTATCCTGGGAGACTTCAACATCCCCATTAACAGTCCCACTTCCACATATGCATCCCAGCTTCTATCACTAACCACTTCTCTCGGCCTCTCACAGCTCTCAACCTCTGAAACACACAAAGACGGTAACACCCTTGACCGGGTCTTTGTCCGGCTCTGTTCAATCTCCCACCTAGATAACTTACCACTTCCCCTCTCTGACCACAACATTCTCTCCTTCTCACTCACAATTCCTCGCCCAGCCCAGCACACTCCTACCTACCACACATTCTGAAATCTACATGCTATTGACCCTCATACACTTTCAGACTCCCTACGCTTATCATTGTCCCCAACCTCCTCTTTTTCCTGTCCTGATCGGGCTGTACAGCACTACAATGACACTCTTAGAAGCATCCTTGACCAAGTACCTCCCCTCACCCTCAGAACCTCCAAACACAGAGTAAAACAGCCCTGGCTCACATCGCAAACCCGATTTCTCCAGCAATGCTCTAGGTGTGCTGAACACTTATGGAGGAAAACTCACACACCAGAAGACTTCATACACTTTAAATTTATGTTAAGAACCTATAATTCTGCCCTTCACCTCGCCAAACAGACCTACTTCACCACTCTGATCTCCTCACTATCCAACAACCCGAAGAAACTTTTTGACACCCTTCACTCCCTCCTCAGGCCAAGAGCACAAGCCCCTATCACAGACATTTGTGCTGATGCCCTGGCCTCCCACTTTATAGAGAAAATAAGAAAATAGATAATATCCGTCAGGATATCTGCTCTCAGCCACCAGGTGCAGTGACTCTCATCCCTCCCTGCATTTCCCCTGGCTCACTCTCCACATTCGATCACATCACAGAAGAAGAAGTCTCTTCTTCTCGTCCAAGTACATGCACTACTGAACCCATTCCCTCACATTTCCTCCAGTCTCTCTCTCCAGTCATCACAACTCACCTAACTACAATCTTTAATCTCTCCCTCTCCTCTGTCATTTCCCCTCCTCCTTCAAACACTCTATCATTATTTCATTACTAAAGAAACCCACCCTCGACCCAACCTGCACAAACAGCTACAGACCAGACTCCAATCTGCCCTTCATCTCTAAACTCTTGGAGCACTGATCTACTCCCACCTTACCCATTGCCTCTCCACTCATTCCCTCCCAGATGTTTCACAGTCCAGTTTCCGCCCCTATATTCAACAGAAACTGAACTCATCAAGGTGACAAACGACCTTCTGACAGCAAAATGCAAAGGTGATCACTCTCTGCTCATTCTTCTCAACCTTTCTGTAGCTTTTGACACTGTTGACCACCCTCTCCTACTCTCTAGGCTCCAGTCACTAGGCATTAAGGACACTGCTCTCTTCTGGTTCTCTTCCTATCTTTCTGACGGCTCCTTCAGTGTTCTGTTCGCTGGATCCACTTCATCTCCTCTTTCTCTCACTTTTGGGTTACCTCATGGCTCTGTCCTTCTCCCCTTCTATTCTCCCTCTACACGGCTCCACTTGGACAGACCATCAGCAGATTTGGCTTGCAGTACCATCTTTATGCTGATGACACACAACTATACACGTCATGCCCTGACCTTACCCCCACTGTACTACATAACGCCTGTGACTGTCTGCAGTCTCCAACATCATGTCCGTTCTCTATCTGAAACTCAACCTCTCCAAAACTGCACTTCTGCTTCTGCCATATACTAACCTCCCTAAATTTTACATTTCCCTCTCCGTGGGTAGCACCATAATAATACCCCGGCAGCAGGCACGCTGTCTGGGTGTTATGTTTGACTCTGATCTCTCCTTCACATCCCATATACAATCTCTTGCCCACTCATGCCGCTTACATCTAAAGAAGATCTCTAGAATCTGCTCTTTTCTTACCATGGAAACAGCAAAAACCCTCACTGTCGCCTTGATCCACTCTTGACTGTATTACTATAATACTCTATTAATTGGCCTACCCCTTACTCGACTTTCCCCTCTCTAGTCTATCCTTAATGCAGCAATCAGGGTTGTCCATCTAGCTAATCGGTATTCAGACGTGTCCACTCTTTGCCAGTCATTACACTGGCTGCCCATTCAATATAGAATCCAATTCAAAGTACTTGTTCTCACCCACAAAACTCTCTATAGTGCGGCACCCCCTTACATCTTCTCCCTCTTTTTGTCTATCGGCCTAACCGACTGCTGCGCTCTGCTAACGACTTTTGACTAACCACTGCACTAATCTGTACCTCCCAGTCTCGACTCCAAGACTTCTCCCATGCTGTGCCAATCCTCTAGAATGCTCTACTCCAAGATATTAGGACCATCCACAATTTGCATAATTTTAGGTGCTCCCTCAAAACACATTTGTTCAGAGCGGCCTATCACGTTCACTAATCGAAGTCATTTTATGTTTGTGTGTGTGTAGCCCATTCACTAATTCCATCTATCCCCCATCCCTTGAGGGTGGCTGGACCATCATTGTAAATACATCATTGTAAATACACACCTGCACTTTGTATCTCCCCCACCTCATTGTAGATTACAAGCCTTCACAAGCAGGGTCGTCGTATTTTGCTTTAATTATTGTATTTTTAACATTGCTAATTATGACTGTTGTGTTTGAAACTGTTGAACTGTAAAGCGCTGCGGAATATGTTGGCACAATATAAACATTATTATTATTATTTTATACATACTGTATTTGTCTATTTTTAGAGCTGTCATCGTAAAAGTCTGAAGAACGCAATTATTAAAAATGAAAAATATTTTTTTTAAATGTCAAAAACATCAAAGATATTAAACATTTGAAAATGCTACAACACTTGGAAAATTAGAAGTGAGATATGGTCCTGACATGTCAACTTTCATCATTTCTTATTAATGTTTGTAATTAAAATCTCTTTTCCGAAGTGGCGTCAGTTTCTCATAAACTTCTTTTATTTGCTGATGACATGCTTTTGCTTTTGTCGTCCCCTAAGACATCCTTGCCGGCCCTCTTACATACCCTAGAAAGCTTCGAAACTATATCCGGCCTCCACTTAAACACCAGCAAATCCTACGCTATGAACATATCCCTTTCGCGACCTACTGTATCACTACTTCAGCACAACTTTCCGTTCCAATGGGCCACTGACCATTTGGACTATTTGGGGATTAAACTAACAGCTAACCTAGACTCCCTTTATGCGGCTAATTATCCTCCTATGCTCCGGAAACTTCGCCTTCTGCTCCAATCATGGGAGAAACTACATCTCTCTTGGTTGGGCCGAGTACGTGCGCTAAAAATGACAATCCTCCCTAAATTGCTCTATCTATTTCGCGTTCTGCCTATACCTATCCCCTCACACTTCCTTAAAACGGCCCAAAGATCTATAGACACCTTCGTATGGAGAGGAGGCATCCCGAGAGTTATCAAGGCTACTTTATACCGCCATCGCCTAAAGGGGGGTTTGGGAGTCCCCAACCTCTTGAAATATTACCGCGCAGCTCAATTAGGCCAACTGACTTTATACCATGCTTATAACGAACCCCCATTATGGCTATCCCTGGAAGCATTCGAAATGCAACCCAGTACTCTAGACACAGTACTATGGATCCTCCCAACTCAACGCAAACATATCTCGAACCCCATTATAAAGCATTCTCTTACGATCTGGGACACTTTAAAATATTCCTCACAACTGATCTCACCCTTTTTACCCCTCGCTCCCATTTGGGGTAATACCCTATTCCCCCCAGGCGTGGGATCTATCAAAAGTTTTTATAGATGGGTCGAAGCCGGCATAACCAGGGTTCACCAGCTGTTCAATATTGATGGGATAATCCCATTCGCGGCTCTACAGGAAAAGTACCACTTCCCCTCCGGAGAAATCTTTCGATACTTACAATTAAAAAACTTTGCCAACTCCTTATTAAAAAATTCTACCCCTCCTTACTTCATGACCCCTTTTGAACAAAAGTGTCGTCAAAACCCACATGCCTCGGGGATTATTTCTCTCCTCTACTCATACATTAATGCCCCTTCCCATAGGCATTGTTTGAAATATACCGTTTGTTGGGAGTCGGACATCGGATCTACCCTGACAGACTCGGAATGGTCCCAAATTTGGTCCTCATCTACTGGAGGAATGTTAAACACACTCATGTTAGAAACCAACTACAAAGTGTTAACCCGATGGTATCTGACCCCCGCTAGAGTAGCTAAAGCTGTGGCTAACCACTCCCCAAATTGCTTGAGAGGTTGCAATTCAACAGGAGACATGTTCCATATATGGTGGCTTTGCCCGATTGTCAGAAGGTTCTGGATTAGGATATACCATTTGGTTTTTTCCATAGCGAACATTAACCTTAAAAAAAACCCATGGGAGGCACTACTTAACAAGCGCATCCCCAACATCCCTAATCATACCCGATCCCTTATCTCATTTATATTTTTAGCAGCAAAACAAATCATTGCTTTGGCATGGAAAAAACCAAACTTAGACTTTTCCGCGGTCAAAACACGCCTCACCTGGTACATGATCAACGAGAAATTGTCGGCTATACTAATGGACAACGTTGGAAAATTCGAGAAAATATGGCTCCCCTGGGCGGAATACACCAACCATACCCCTTTTGCCACACCGGTACTATACCCAACTAACTACATTCAGTCGGATTCAGAATAACCTACCAAACCCTTTAGACGTTATACACCTCTTTACTCGGGCTCCCCTCCCCCACTCCCCCTTTCCCTTACTTTGGTTAGGTTGTATGATTGCATGTCAGTTAACCACATGCACTATTGTTCAGATTGTATGTAAAGACTTATCCTGATTTTTTTTTTTTTTTTATTATCTTGATTATCGCGTAAATGTAAACCGAAAACTTTCAATAAAAATTTATTGTTTAAAAAAAAAAAATCTCTTTTCCAATAAATTAAATGATCTTCCTGGCCCTTACAACTGTTCAGGGATATGATACTTAGAGTTGGCAAGTTCTGATGTGATACATTTTTGGATTTTAATAAAATTATTTGTAGCGAGAGGGTAATGTTCTAGAAAAGGATTGGTAATCCTAAATTGCACATTGAAGGGTTTGTCTAGCTACATAAATAATATACCTAAACATTTTAAAATGAACCTGACGGCTAATGCATGCTGCCCAATCCACAGACAGCATTTTAGAGAAAAATGTAGTTTAATGGCTTCTGAAGACTGAGCCGCACTGTAGACTAGTTGGACAGGTGGTTCCCTGGCGGCTTATCCCCACCTGATGCTTTGCATTGACAAGACTTTGCCTAAACATGCATGTCAATCCAGGGCATCTGGTGGGGAGAAGTTGCCGGGGACCGGAGTGTCTGACAGGTCTCCAGCTTGGCTAGGTCCCCAGTGGCTTCTAATATATGCTTTTCTCTGAAGCACCGCAGCGTTTCAGAGTCAAAAATTCCTGGCTCAGTTTATACTGCCAGCTCCTGATACATGCTGCCCACGGATTGAACAGCGTGTATTAGATGTCTCCACATACGGCAAATACTGGCTACATTAAATAAGGCTAGGTTCACATTGCGTTATGTGAACCCGTTAAACGGACTACGTTACACCGCGGCATAACGCGGTGTAACGTAGTCCGTTAATGCCGCCATTGCTTGTAATGGCGAATGCATCGCTAGCGCACGCCCACATTGGGCATGCGCTAGCGATGTGCCGTCATTTGAGTGACGGACCTCGAAGCTGCTTGCAGAGTTCGCGATCCGTTCCTCGCCAGCGCAGATCGGGCATCTGGGCTACTGGGATCGGCAAATGCGATCCCTTTTGGGACATTGTGTTAGCGCAGTCCGTAGCGCTATACACTAAACGGACTGCACTAACGCAATGTGAACCTAGCCTAAATCTGTCTATCATCTGAGGTCGGGGCTGAGCTCTGGCTGCAGCTGTTAGCCATTAGGACATAGGTCACAAGTTACATTATATAAGGACAAAGTACTCATACATATACTGAACACCTGAAGGAAGGAGGGGAATAAACAACCACCATGGAGAATAATCCTTTAAAAATTCAATTTTATTAAATATAACACCAAAATAAATATAGATAAAAGGAGAGCGGCTGTGCACCAAAATGAAAGGCAAAGTTTGCCAATGAAGTGCAAAGTTCATACAAACATTCAATCAACGAGTAAGTTAATATATGGGAGTACAAAAAGCCACATATATATTAGCACAAATTAACAGAAAAAAGTGCAATGCGCAAATACAATGATTGAAAGTGGCAATGCAGTAATGATGGTGGTGGCAAAAAGACAATTGTCTAACCGCAATATAATCATAAAATAAGAATATGACACACATGAATCAAATGAAAATACACAAGCGGCTAGATGAAAGTGTGACGCCCCAGGGTCCTGGTTGTCACAGTGGCATTGCTTTCCTCATGGGAGAGTGATGTCATGCTTGGAAGTGATGGAGGATTCCTTTTAACAGGTAACTAGCACATACAACACCATTCTGACTTCAGGCCAGAAGGGGGAGCTCTACACCCAAAATCAGGGGAGCTGCTCTCTCTTTGGTCAGGAGGAGGAGTTATTTGCTAGGCAGTTGCTAGGCAGTTGGGAAGATTTAGACAGTTGGTGCCAGATAGCATACTGGAGCAGTCTGAGGCAGAAGGCCTGGAGAGGGGCCATACAGCCTGAGGTGCTGTAGCTACTAGATAGCGAGATACAAAAGGAAGAACAGCCTTTAGCTAAAGAGCCGGAGAGCGAAGCACAGGAGAGTGACAACAAGGGAGAATATCTGGGACTGGGCTACAACCCTGATTGAGCGCAGACACCGGTAGCTGGAAGACCGAGGCTTTTGTGGGACTCTAAGACACTTAGCAGAAACCATCAGGACAGCTGGATTATACATCACCTGTTCGCCCTAACACCCAGGAGACACAATGACACATAGAGCCTAGGTCATGATAGAGACCCTGAAAAAACGCTTGAGTCACCTGTCATACGGGTTTGTGTCCCAGTTTAACAAAGGACAGAGATAACTGAGAATACCTTGCTACAAAACCATAGGCAGTAAGGGACTATAACAACACAGTGCTAGAAGGAAGGCTTTTAACTCCACCTGATAAAGCTGGACTCTGAACTCGCTTCCAAGCCGGCCAGACCCTGCCTGTACCTGTGATCTGGTGCCCTGGACTGTGGCTACCTGCTACCATCAGTAAATCAGGTAAAAAGACTGCACAACTGTGTCCTTTGTTCTTTACTGCACCACTCACCATCCTCCATCTATTCACCGGGAGCCATGGGGACCTACTTCACCTGTGGGAAGTTATACCATCTAGCTGCCATAACATCACCCCAGAGGACCACTTTAAGCAGTGTTGGTCATCCCTGACCGACTACCACAGGTGGCGTCACAAACTTTCCTAATTTCAAAAACCCTTTTAAAGACCTTCCCTTTAACATAGGCACCCAGGGCCATGGACCAGGTCAACGCCGTCGTGACACATACCTTTAAGGACCGTACACAGTACCGAATACCCCACGGCCCTGGCAGGCGACCCAAAGTGAATAAAGTAATCCATGTATCAGTGACAGTGCAAAGACCACATAGTATTAGCAGCTAATGAGAAAGCACAATGTGCTAGCAGAGTATGCCCAAGTGGTAATGCATTCCTGCAAATCAGCAGTGGCTGGAGGCAAGCCTATCCATAATGCAAGCACATAGTCAAAGCAATAACTTACTGGAGTGAATGCTGTAACCAAAATATATCTGCCGCCCCAACGCACATTTCTTTAGAACTTCTTCAGGAGTCTTTTTGCACTCCCATGTATTATCTTACTTGATTGAATATTTGTATGCACTTTGCACTTCATTGGTAACCTTTGCCCCTGTGTTTTGGTGCACAGCAGCTCTCTATTTATCTATAATTATTTTAAGTGTTTTATTTAATAAAATTTAATTTTAAAGGATTATACTCCATGGTGGTGATTTATTCCCCTTCTTCCTTCAGGTGTTCAGGTGTTAGCCCTTGTGGTGTTGTTAGGGTTGGCGGAACGCACCGAATATATTTATTAAGTAAGATTGGTGTGTTTGCAACCCGGGATCCACCGTGCAGGAAAGAACTTGGCGGTACTATATGGCGGTACAATGTGATTACACACACGGGTTAACTTCACCCTGTGTGAAGGGAGCGATCCCTGTTAAGTCCCAGGGTCGCGGTACCGCACAGAGAGGGCAAGCAAGGAACCACAGAACTCTATCCCAGGACACAGGATTAGAGTTAGTGTAAACCTCTTGCGATCGACACCACAATTGGGATATCAGAGGTAACTATTCTGCACAGAAGTGCATGCTGTGCCACACTAGCGGACGCCACTAACCTCCCAGACTTGGGTAAGGTAAGCGCTCTAATAGCGCACGGCGCTGCATTGGTGGTCACAGCAGTTAGACGCTGCTTCGTGTGTTAAAGCTGTGAGTTCAGCCGGGCGCTAGATTGCAGCCATACACCTTATGCGAACAGTCATACACAAGGGATGGGTTTTTTAAGGAACGACTTGCACTCATCAACACACACACGATAACAATAGTCAATACTAGCGCATGGCCGTGCGGCCATGCGGGCCTTAAATAGTTGCAGCATGTTTAGGACCTTTCAAAGAAGGACCAATGGAATTGCTGCAGTACCTGAGCATGTGACCCTAGATCTCCACTGAGAGATCTTGCCCTGGGCATGCTCAGAGTGCAAAGCAGGATTTAGTCCTAGCACCTACAAGGTCCTTAGCTGCAGTATCTGATCATGTGACCCTCGATCTCCACTGAGAGATCTTACTCTGGGCATGCTCAGACCGTGAAAAGCAGGACTTAGTCCCAGAAACGTCTGCTCGCCGCTGCCCAGCACTGACTTCAATGGCAGGAAATACAGCAGTAACTCTTAGCACAGAGTCAGACTGAGCGAGACGCTGGGATCGACGTCTCCACTGAGCAGGCTCCACTGCGGCAGGAGAAGAATGGGAGACCACAGTGGAGATGGCCTGAGATTCCCCCTGTG